>NC_085047.1:25045700-25354524 GCF_963662255.1 Cinclus cinclus | reverse complement strand
TACAGATTATTATGATTTTGAAATTAAGGGAGCTCTCAGGCAAAGATATGGGGTAAGAATAACAGTTCTTTACTAGTATAACTTACAAGACAAACAAGAACAACAGCTATGAAATTACCCACAAACAGAACAGTAACTCAGTCCCAGTGTTTTTTGGCTGCAAGCACCTTTTCCCTGAGCTGCAGTTCCCGGTGCTGGGGGCGGGCAGGTCCCGCAGAGATGCAGGAGGGCTGGAGGTGATGGCAGCGCTGTCCCAGGGGGAGAGAGAGATTGAGAGAGCTCTCCGCTCACGGTGTCAGTCCCGGTCCTCAGCAGAGTGCTGGATGATGGCAGGTTAAAGCGAGAAGGCAGCAGTGCAGGGTCTGACAGCAGTGAGGATGGCTCCCGGTGATGGGATGGCAGGGATTGTCCTTCTCGTCCGAACTCTGCAGGGGAAATGGGCCGAGCCAGTGCCTTCCGTCTGCTCTTCTGGCTGTTTGAATCTCGTGGGGCTTACCTCTTCTCTCCCCTCCCCCTTGCCACCAGGGCCTAGTCAACAGGTATCTTAGCATGACAATGGGGAAAATTCCCCATACAGAGGGAAAAGGGAAAAAAACAACCCCCAACAATCAGTAATACAAAAAGCTATTCACATTATTCTTTACAGATTGGTGCATACATGCTGACATAACAGACCTTTAAAACATCATCTTCTATTTTAATGCAAAAAAGAAAAGGCCAAGCTCTACTCAAGGTGTCAAATCACTTCCTGGGACATTCAAGGCCATGCAGCAGGCCTTTTCCACTCCTCAGATAAAATGAAGAAATCAGCATCAAACAGCAACTGAGTGTGGCCTCTCTCCTGCTCCCCTGTTGCAGGTGGCTATGGCCACACACACAGCCCAGAGCATGTGATGGGGCAGTGTAGCTTTGTGCAGACATTTGCAATATTGATACAATTATGTGGCAAATTATCCTCCTCTAATGACAAAATGAGGCTATTCTCACTTATGAGTCACCTGTTTTTTTCATATATATCCCCATGTTTCTGTTTTCTTGTATTGGAGGAATAACAGCATACCCACTGGCCTCAAAGCCAAGTGCCTCAAAATAGCACTGAGATGGGTCTGGCTAGCTCAGAGCCTGCTGCTCCTTCAGTTGTTCCCAAATACTTTTGATGAGCTGGAAAACACTGTGTAGCATCTAGGGGTATAAAATAGCAGTGCAGTTGTGTCCCACAAGGTTTGATATCTGGATCCAGCCTTCAGCAGCACAGGGGACTGGGGGCAGTAGGCATGGCTTTCTTGCTTTCAGCTGCTTTCAGCTTCTTTCAGCTGCTTTCCTGCTTTCAGCTGCTTCATCCAAAAAACATTTGCCTCACTCAGCTCCTGAGAAGAAACTAAATACCACAGGCACCAGCTGGCATTCTCCCACTCCTCCATGGACACAGCCACTAGACAAGCAATTTATTTAATGTTCCCAAACCAGGACTGAAGGAGGCTGCACAGAGGTTTTGTGCCATGACTTGGCCCTCTCTGCATCCTTGAAGCTCATCCTACTTTTCAGTCCTGTTTATCCCAGAACAATTTTATAGGGATATGGAGTAACTGTAGCATGAGCCAAAGCCATCTGTGTAGATCTGACCCTCTTCTCTCTTCAGTCCTTGATTAGCCCTATGGAAAACTCTGGCACAGGGATGCTCTTGCTCTCTGTTCAGACACCTGGGGAGCTGTTATTGGCTTCAGGATTCCCATGTGCAAGGATCCATGTACCACAGTTTCTCAGAATGGACCCTGGGACTACAATGACTCTTGGATGTCAGATTTTTTGCTATGAGAGAAGAGAAAAAGACAGTCAAAAGAAAAAGTACTGATTGGTGGATATTTTTGCTGCTGTGGCTGGGTCCTTGTTAAGTATTGACTAAGGCAAGCAAGCTGGAGGATTTTCAATGGATTTTCCATTTAAATCAGTACACAAAAGCTTTATTACCAGTCCCAATGCTGAACAGTCATGTCAGGCCCTATCAAAATCAGGAAAGTGGCTTAAATTGTGAGTTTAAAAATAGATGTGTTAGCTTATTTTAATTTGAATTATGGTTTCTAAATTAGTTTAAACTGGCATCAGTTCTTTGTGTTCCTCCATGTCCGAAACTCTAAAAAAACTGAAAAAATATTGATAAAACCACTGAGATCCTCAATTAGTCACATTTTTCTAGAATATGATCTTTGTGGGAAGAAAAGCAACATACATAACAACCCTGCTAAAGCCATGAGAACTGCCAACTTCTTTCTTCTCCTCAAGGGTTCAAAATATGTTTTATCTGCTCATGTCTGACAGCAAAACAAAAAAAAAAAAGCTGTGACAAAGCAACACAAAGGCCAGGTTTACTTCTAGAAGAAAGTAACACTTCCTATTATTTAGATGTTGGCAGAGAGCCCAAAGATTTTGCCGGTAGCCCTACTATCAACAACTCTCCAAGCTACCACATTGTTTGCACACTGCTTAGGATGCCTCTTTTTTATAGACCCAAAGGATCAGAGCCTGAAGTGCCTATAACCAGTACTGGGTGAGCTGTGTCTAGACCCAGAAGCAGCACAACCTGTCATGGCAGAATCATAGAATGCCTTGGGTTGGAAAGGACCTTAAAGATCGTGTAGTTCCAACCTTCCTGCCATGAGCAGGGATGTTGCTATGGGCAATGCAGCTTCCCTGCTGTGGGAGGGGGCACCTTCCACTAGGCCAGGTTGCTCAAAGCCCCTCACTGATAAAGCAATGCCCAGGGATGCTGCCTCATCACCAGCAGCCAAGCACCCTCCTTTGTGGCACTCCTCGCCTGAGTCAATACAGCAACACCATTTCGAGGCATCAGAGCATTATTTAATCAGAACAAGTGGCACTTGCTTCTGCTCTCTGTCGCCCCTCATGGCCTTGAGTCACTCATACATGACTTTCTTACAGTCAGCCCTGGAAATCATCCTTTCCTGTAAGAATGGGCAGAAATCCCATACAGATGCATCATAGTGGCAGGGAGGGAAAGAGGCTGTGGCTGAGGATCAAAAGGAGCAACAGAGACACACAGATGGTGGACACCAAGTAGTGTTTTTTGAGTCTACCTGCAGCATTTTTAACTCTAAAGCCCAGAGAGCTGAATAAGAATCAGACAAGCCACCAGCTGTGTCAGCAAAGCCAAAACATAGTGACAGTGGTGAATGCCTCAAAAGGAAAGAGGGAAAGCAGATTTCAGCTTGCTGTCAGACATGGAGCTCTGTCTCTCATGAGGCCATGGATACCCATGCAGATATTTTAAACCCTGGATCCGCATCCTGGCTGGTTTCTCTCTTAAATCTGTAAGAGAGGGGGACTGGAGCCCTTCAGCATAAATTGGGATTTCAGCTCTTGCCTCCTAGCAAGTCGTAGTGGTCATAGTTGGGTCGCCCTGTCCTTTGGCTATGTTGCCTCCTCTAGGCTGAATGTCTCCCATTCATGGTCCCTCAGGCAGCAACCTCCCCACCACACCCCTCCTGACAAAGCATCCCTGAGGAGGGATAGTCTGGTGCTTTCTGCAGCAGCAGTGCTGTCCCCAGCAGATGTCAGGCTCACACCTCAGACTTGAGGGGACATTTCAGGGCTGGGCCTGAACAACCGGACTCATATTAACTCATCACCACCCAGCTTTCCTGCAAAGTGGGGAAATATGAATGCATTCAGATTCACCAGGCACTTGCTGATCCTTCATACCAGCCAACAGTGCTGGTATGGTGTGCTCAGGTGCTTGATTATTTTTAACAAAGCCCTTTTAGTGATTTAAAATAGAAGACAGCCAGGGACCAGGTTACATTTCAAACATAGGTCTCCTGATCTGAGGCAAATCAGTACTCATTGCTGGCTACCTGGGGTTTGTGTGGGTAGAGATCAGAGACTTGCCACCAGGTTTGGTAAATGTCAGTGGAGGAGGCTGGTGATAAGGCTTCAATGGGTGCCCACAACTGGTGCAGCTAAAGGAGGGACCCAGGAAGCTCAGAGATACAAGCAGGTCTGAGACAAGCTGCTAGGAGGTGCAAGCACTAGAAAATAAGAAATGCTGAGAGAGCCAGCTGGGGGAGGTTAATAAAGCCTGCCTGTCAGGGGAACTATCTGACAGGCAGACAGCCAGAGGAGGGGAATAAAACCAGCTCACTTGAATCCACAGACCCATAACTGGGTTATGGAGCTATGTAATCCATTTAAGCTCTGAAACTGTCCTGCTTCCCTCCCCCACCCTCTACTATCCTCTTCTGTACCTCTAATATTCAGAAATGTTTCCTCGAAGCTTTGCAGGAAGTCTTGACAGCAGTTCAATTTGATTAGCACTGCCTGCGGAGTTTTCCCAGAGGATCTCGGGAAGTACAGAGATACATACCCTGGAGAAACCTGCAGGGTATCAATGAGCTCATACACTGTCTGAAGCACTGGAGAGACCTGCTCTGTAAAAGGGGCACCCACATGAGCAGAGACATAGGGGTGGGTATTTTTTAACCTGCATTAGGAAATATATATCGACAATGCAGTTTATTCAAAACAATCTGTCTTCTCCATTATATGTCATTCACCCTGAGAGAGATTAGAGAAGCGCAAGACACAAAAGGCCTCTTAGATCATCTAGCCCATCACCCCACAAATGAGGATTTAATCCCATTAAGGGCCACTGTTGGCTTCAGCAGCTTCAAGATTTGGTCCTAATTGCACAAACACAAAGCCATTACAAGACTGCAGTCCGGCAGAAAAGCTTTCCTTTTTACAGGGCATATAATTTCTTTAATTAAAGTGGCTTATCTGCATGCTAATAATTAGAAAAATATTGTCCACTTCTATTTTCATTTCATTTTGATATCCTGCTGCGCTGGATATAAGCGGGAGATGAGAATGTGCAAAGACATGTACGTACTGTGAGATTAACAATGCACAGGCATATCAAAAAGACAGGTCCCTGCCCATGAGGGGATTATAATCTAATTTATTATATGGATTGCAGCAGCGCATTACACACACACACACAAAAAAGTTCATTTTATAGGAAGGATCAGGAATGTAGCATCAACCGCTGATCAAGAAGGGAGGGGTCCACACTGATTTTCACATGCCTTGGATCAGCAGCCTACAATAGCTGAACTCATTGCAGGCTATATACACATTTTGTTTGCTCTCTAATTATTAATTTAGAAAGGACATTCAGTCGGGGAGGGGACTGGATGAGAAATGTCCCTGAGAGCTGTCTGGAAAAAATGAGCAAGAATGGATTTATGGAATGAGAGGGATAGAGTCCAGAAGGTTGTCTCCTGTAGCCACAGTGGTGTGGGAGAAGGTAAGAGGGCTGTAAGGAAGAAGAGGACAAGGCTGAATGCACTGACAGTGCCAAGGATGCAATCTGTGATGGACCACAGAGTGGGAAAATGTGCAAAGAAGCCCCTTAAGAGAGGATGAATATGGAAGCAAAATGCAAAACTCAAGAAAGGAATACATAACTGGGGAATCAAGCTACCACCACTGTTTCTTCCTCCTCCTGCATACTGCAGATAACAACTAAAAGCTCAAAATCTTTGTGTATTGATTAAACTTATTATAAAACAACAGCAAGCATAGGAACAAATTATCAAACTCAACTTGCATTTGCAAGTTTTTAGTGGATAAACACATTGGTCATCTTTCTCGGTAAAAAAAAAAAAAAGTATACTATCATTGATCAATGCTAATGGCTTTCAATAAAGGCTAATTAAATTATTGTCTAAGATTGGACAGAGCGTAAGCCAAGTCTCGAGCATGCCCTAAATCCAGCCTGAAGGGAAAAGAGAAAGGGAATTTACCCGTATGAAGCTACAGGGGATTATTTCACCTGCTGCAATCTTTAATAAGACTATCAATCAGCCAGGAGGGATGTTTATCCCTGTCTCCCAACATATCATATCAGACATGAGCAAATAATGAATTGTTCTTTGAACCAAGAGGAAGATGAGGCCCATCTAGTCACCACCTCAATCAAAATGGAAAGCACCAGGCAAAAAATATAACCCAAGGCAAGACAGAAGAGCAAAACAGATTAAATATATGTATAAATATCCATACATAATAAGAGATGGGACTGGAGCAAAAGAATAAATCTTAACAGGCCTAAAGGAGAACCCAAGAGATGTCTTGGAGCTTCTAATGGCAGAGACAGGTAAATTGTTACTGGCATCTTAACTTCTGCTGAAGATCGGTGTAATGAGTAAAGCAAGGAGTGGGAGCCAAGGCCCCAGAAATCAGAGCTGTCTCTGCTGCCTCACACTGCTTAAACTACTGCAACATTAAAGGAGACCCTCAGCTTTCTTAAAAAAAAATAAATTGAAAAAGCATCTGTTTTTCATGGTTGCAGATAAAAACTTGGAAACACAAAGCAATTGCACTCTAAAGGCAAGTAAAATGAACTCAAACCTTGTTATTTCAAAATACATTATTACTTAAACTCTGAGAACTGGTCTCTGTGGGGACAGTCACAGCCTCTTGTTTTGTGAGTGCTTAGGACTGAGAAAGAGGTGCTCAGAGGTGGGAACAGGAACACCTCCTTCTGCACAGCACTAATACCAGGTAAGGAAAGGTGAAAAGGAAAGGACGGAAAGGAAAAGAAAATATGGAGGTGAGTGACAGGAGAAAGAGACCTTTGTCTAGTTAAATACAGGTGTCGGTGACATTTACAATATCCTTAATATTTGTTGTGGCTCTTTTCAGTCTCTTCTACATAGCAATCTACAATCCCCAAAGGGGGTCATATTACCCAGAAGATCTGTAGTAGCTTGTACCTATGTGTGTGTGTGACTTCACATCACTCTTCAGAAGCTTCTATATGTATTATATTCACGTCCATGCCAATTCTACAACCACATTGGCAAAGATAATAACTTGACTTTGTCAATTGTCAAATCACTGAAACCTTCATTTAGAGAGTGGCATATGAAGAAGTAAAGGATAATAATTTTTAAGCAGAAACAGATTAATAGTGATGCAGTTATTGAGCTTCATAGTGCAAGCTCTCCTACTTCAAACTGCAAAGAACAGTGGCCATTAGTGGTGCATTGCATATTACACTAGGAAAAGTAACAAAGTAACAGAAAAGATTGTCACAACAATCTAAGGAAATCAGCAAGACAAGCTGTTGGGGAAAGTAATATATTTCCTTAGAACAGTAGATACAATTAAGAAAATTATAAAGCTTTCATGCCCACAAACTCTTCGTATTGTCCTCCATTCTCCTGCCCACAGTATCAACCAATGTAATAAAAGATATTGCAACTCCTTAGAAGCCTTGCTTCATTTACAGAGAGATGAACTTGTGATTAGGTGAAAAAATGTGACAAGCAGGACTGGCCAGGCGAGCAAACCGGATCCTGAATTATTGAAAGGCAACCACGTGGCTGCCACCCAAGCAAACAGACAATGAGAGAGCAAGTCAGAGAGCAGCATTTATGGCCTTCTGTCTTTCAACTCAGATTCCTATCTTTCATTTGTATCCATGTTTATTAGTGGCTTAATAAAACAGATTGTTAATGTACACAGTCTCACATGCATTGCCTCTGAGAATGATCTCTCCCCCTTATTTTCTGCTGTCTGTCATCTACAGCTGGGGAAAACAAAATGGAGAATCGGTTAGGATTTGGCCTGTGTTCCTACCCATGTCTGGGTTAGATCTCAAGATGATGTAAACTGATGGAGACCCACTAAACTCAGGTGGATCTGCTGAGTTATGGCAGTGCAGGATCCAACTTGTTTACTTACCAGCTGCTTATGTCTTACATGATGAATTGGTCGTGTACTGACAGTTAACAAAATATGTATTTATATAAATGAGAGAGCGCATGCTCTCCATGTTAGAAAGGATTGTTTTCTCCACAAAATATATAGTTGAAAGACAGACAGACAGGTGTCAGGTTTGTTTTGAAATATTGGGGCTTCCTAACATGAAAAACAGCACAAGATTTTTAATTTTTTTTTTCAACAAATGCAAACTTGTTATTAAAATAGAATTTTCATTTGGCAACAAAGCTCTCTTTTCAGATTCTGCTGGAAAGCATTCAGCTTGGAGAAGGTCTTGGATTCCCAAAAGCTTTTCTTCTGTGGGTTTTTCTACTTCAAACATGTCAGTTTATCTAATAAAATAGGCCTTCCTACCTAAAAACCTCACCTCACTTACACCTTGAAACATTCATACTACTTCTATAACAGCTTATATCAGCTATTCCCTAATGATGGTTTATTAGCAGCAAGTGGGGGGTCTAATATTCACCATCTTTAGATACGTGAGAATTGTATGTATGTGTTGCAAATGCCTGAGAACATGCAAGCTTGGTGTTCCTCCCCAGAAGGGAAACTATGAATCAGTCACAATACACAGCTGCAACATAACAATAATTGTTGTCCTTTCATTTTCTGTGACAACTGTAACATGGACAGTGAACAGCAGGACAATGGAGTTGTGTCAACATGCAGGAGGATTTCAGTGCTTACAGATATGAGTCATCCTGGTCAGTTATGGAAGACTAAATCTTTGGCATTACGTCTTTCTCAGTGGTTTGATTTGCTTTATTTTTGACTAAGTTGCTTCACCCCATCGTTTCAGATGGTGTGAAAGGAATGCATTCAATGCTCTCAGGAAGAAAAGGGGTTGTCTCAGAACCGTGGAGAATGGTCAGATTTCCCCAGGCTTCTCATTTGATTTATTAATTCTCTACTCCTTGCCATACAGACACAAAAATGTGCAATTAAACATAAAATCTTCTACTTGTGTTACAGATGAGAAAAATGTCAAGATACAGCAGGAGAAAAGCTTTCAGGATTTGTTATGTGTATGTACATTAACACAAGCATATTCTCTGATTAAGGCTTTCCAGAGTATTTAGAGTTTGACCTCTTCTATATATTTATTCACAGACTTCTTACTCTGTAGCGCCTCTTTCTTTACTATATAGGCACTTTTCCAGTATTGTCTTTAACAGAATATTTTGTGAATCTCCTCATAATTAAATGAAATTTCCCTTCCCTGGGTTTTTGGGTCTTGAATGAGAAAGTGTAATCCTACTTCTTTTCCCCATTGTTACTTAGGGTGCACACTTGTCATCTCTAAATGCAGTTTCAGATCACTGATTCTGTATTTGGTAACAATCGGGCAGAATTTGGCACACTGCACGGGGTGAGGTCATTTGGTAAAGCAAGAAATCCATGGGGATCTCTGGCTGTCTTGTTTGTTATTAATCTGTCCCTCCCAGGAATTCTTTTGCTGTTTTAGCTTTTAATCTAACAAATATTTTGAGAGCATTCCTTTTCTGGACAGATTATTTTCTCCATTGCCCTATTTGTTTGTCCTACAGCCTCAGAAGGACTTGTAGGACTGGTGAGTGGGACTCTGGTTTAATTTGCAAGCTGTATTTCTTGCCTATTAGAGAGAGCACATCCAGCTCTTTGTGGGCTCAATGATGGTGAGAAACATTTGCAACATCAGTCGTTTTGCACTGGGGTGTCCTGTCTTGATAACACAGACTATCCCTCCTACCCATTCACCTCCTGCACTGCTCATCTGTCATACCCAGCTAATAAACTATAGGCACCTCCTGTTCTGATCATGGCCTTGCATATTTAAGTCATTGGAGCCAGGCACTTGGTGCACACTGGGGCTGTGGAGAAAGCTGATCGTACAAGAAATGCAGAAATCATTCAGCCAATGCTGTCTAGATCCCCATCCCGCTTTTATTTGAGTCCCTGCCATGGGAAGTATTGAACTGGACTAATGCACAGCAGAAAGTAAATGCTTATTGAAGAACTGCTTAAGTTTTATCTAGCCACATATTAAATGATCTTGAATTTGGGGCAGAAGTGGGCAAGGCAAGAAAACAAAGCAGCAAATAATCTGCCTGACACGGCTTTGGAGTCGAGCCACAATAGTCAAGTCTCCGTGCTTATGTATGCGAGTTGGGGGGGGGTGCACAAAGGGTGGGGCAGCCAGGCAAGGGGAATGTATCTGTATGAGCTAATCGGTTTCTCTTGCTTTCTTCCTCCCCTCCCCATCTCCCTTTTCCTGCCTCCCTCTCTCCTGGGAGATGACTCACACCTGCTCTGCCCTGATACTATTATTTCCCATCAGAAGCACACAGTCACTCTGAAGTCACCCAAGCTGTTCTGTGTTAGATCCCTGCATTGCTTACATCTGCTCTTTGGTGTGCAGGATTCAAACACTGTGATGGGCAGAATGCCTGTAACTCAGCACAGATTCATGAAATCCAGCCACCTGCCTGTGACACACTGATGTTTTGATGGTATCCTGCGCTTCTGAGTGCTACAACCTAGTGGGAGCCCCATTTTAGGGCCAGTTGATGAATCTTCTCTTTATCAGAGAGATGGTCTTACCCAGGCAATGTATTTATCAGTTGACATCAGATCCTCAGGTAGACAAATGGCTTTTCAGTTCTAAAGGCATGAGTAATTTCATCTACATCTGGCCTTATTCCACCTACACCTCCCACCTTGGCTAAAACAGACTCTTTCACCTGCATATAAGCAACCACAGTGGTGTCCTCTAATGCTTTCTATGCAGGATCCCAAAGTACTTTAAAAACATTAATGGATGAAAAGTCAGGACCTCACCACAATGTGGTTAACCATTATTTTAATTTATGTTTTAGGAAACAAAAGGCATAGAGATAATCAGCATCTTCTCCAAGGTTGCATAGCAAGTAGAGACAGAATATTGGAAAGAAATGGGGCAACATGGTCTGGCACTGTATTTGACTGTGAAAAACTTTATTCAGTTCAGTGAAAAGGATGATCAAGCACGTTGCACCTGTTAGTTCTTCAAAGTTTTGTATCTCTAAGTCTCTCTGTGAGTTTCAGTTTCAAGTGAGCCTATATACTTTAGGGATACTCACTGATAATAATTGAACTTGGCCACCTTTCTGGCTCAAAAGAAGGCTACAGACTGAACAAAAGCTCAGGAAAACTTATAGACTTCTGGGTCCTGATGCTCACTGAAATATCCCATGGGACAAACTGCATATTTTGAAAGTAATCAAAAAAGTATTGTTCACCCTTATTATCCTGCAATTTGTTTTCCTTTTTTGTTGGGTATACATAAAATACCAATCATTATAGTATCCAGGGCTGCTTACAGGTGTTATCAAAGACAAGAAAGATGGCTTGATTTGAGGTGTCAGCAGTAAATTCTCTATATGCATAGATACTGCACGTATCCAGTGCACACTTCTACAGCAAACAGCCAGAATTGTTAAGAATATGACAAATGAAGGTGTGCTGGTTTTCCCTAACTAGGAAGATGTTTTCCTTCAGATTTGATTCCCATACTGTGCTCTGACAGTTGCTAGCTTAAGGTTGATTTCCAGGAGAAGCCAGATCTAAGATATGAGCTTTTGTAGTGGCAGCTAAAGTTCCTGGAAGAAGCTTCCTGGGAGCATGAGTGTCCCCTTCAACCAGAGCTGTCACTCCAGCTTTTCAGGAAAGTGGCGGCCAAGCCAGCTGCCTAACACAGCACATACAATCTAATTTTTGGAAGTACTAAGAACCTTTACTGACATAGACCCAGACTTGTAAACAATCAGGAGAAAGAGGAATTTCCTTTCTCCGCAACACAAGAAAGGCTGCCATCCTTTTAAAATTAAAATAATCATGAGAATATGTCTGACTTCTTGTGTAAGGCAGTAAAATTACATCCAGTTATATTTCACTCTCGTTTTCTTTGGGAAATATAATCCTGAAATAGAGCCTTGCCCTTTCCCAGTGATAATTTTTCTGTCCTGTTACAGAAGAACAACAGTTTAGGTTTCCAAGAGGGGTTTTATATCTATATAGAGGGAAGGATGCATACTCTTCTTTCTAGATATTTTTATCTCTGTTTGGTTCAGACACTCATTGTTCCAGATGTCAGTGGAAGTCACAGCAAAAGCCCTCTTTTATATATACTCCAGAGTTTTTCTTCAAATTAACAGTCCTTCTCTGAGGCCCTGGATTTATTCTCTGCCTTCTTTGCCTCTCCTGGGTGTCTGTCTTCTTTCTGTCACTTTGTTCAAGCTACCATTTACCTACTTCCTCAGATTTCTATCTCCTAAAATGTTGCTTTGATTCATCTATTTCTGCTTCAGCTTTTATTCTGGAACTGATTAGCAGAGGCATTTGGGAACTAAAAAATCTGCCCCATACCTCCAGCTTAATACTGAGCATCCTGTCCTGGTTTTGCCTGGCATAGAGTTAATTTTCTTCCTAGTAGCTGGTACAGTGCTGTCATTTGGATTAGGCATGAGAATAATGTTAATAACACATGGATGTTTCAGTTGTTTCTAAGCAGTGCTTACCATAAGTCAAGGACTTTTCAGTTTCCCATGCTCTGCCAGCAAGCAGGTGTACAAGAATCTGAAGTGTGATCATAGAGCACGTACCAGGAAAACCAAAGGATCAGCCCTAGCCAGCATGGGCTTAGAAGGCAGGTCCTGCTTGACCAACCTGATCTCTTTTTGTGATAAGGTGACCTGTCTGGTTGATGAGTGGAAGGCTCTGTGTTGGGGAAGATGAAACAGGAAAACCTTATAAATATGATTGCTTGGTAAAAGATTTTGAGAATATGGAAACTGTAAGTGAGATTGAAATGAAAGCAATCTTTGAGATACCAAGCCTTAGTTACTGAACAACTGGAAAACAATAGTATGGCTAGCTAAAAGTAATCCCGTTTTGATTAAACAATTCCCTTTGTTTGCAGACAGGTTCAAAAGTCAGAGCAGACCCTACTAGCTTGGCAGAAGGGGTTCAAATAGTAGTTTTTAGGGTTTAAAATATAACACAGTATGGTAATGTAAAGATATTTATGGGCTGTATTAAAATGCTATAGGATTTGTATCTTGCATTAGATTGGTTAGTGAAAATAGAATATTCAGCACAGAAGAAAATTTATTGTATTGTAATGGGAACTTCACACTCTTGCTTTTACTCTTGCTCATACTCTTACTCTTACTCTTGCTCTCACATTTACTCCCTCTTGCTCTGGCTCTCTTGCTCTTTCAGGCCTGCTCCGAGCTGCAGCTGGCAGCTTCAAGCAGGGCCCTTGCACCCACATCCTTTGCAATAAACCACAAGTTCCAAGACCTAGCTTCAGAGATCTCTCATCTCCATCTATCCAGACCGTCCTACCCACCACTGCTCCTACAGCTGTGGGTGCAGTCCACCTGCATTTCATCAAAGACTTTGACACCATCTCCCACAGCACTCTCCTGGAAAAGCTGGCACCCATGGCTTGGACAGGTGTACTCTTCACTAAATTAAAAACTGGTTGGATGGCCAGGCCCAGAGAGTAGTGAGAAATGGTGCTGCATCCAGTTGGCCATCTGGTAACTAGTGGTGTTCCAGGTGTTTAGGGATCAATAGCTAGGTAGGGATCAGTGTTGGGCCCAGTCCTATTCAGTATCTTTTTTGATGATCTGGATGAAGGGATTGAGTCTACTCTTAGTAAATTCAGGGACAACACCAACACAAAGTTGGGTGTGAGTGTTGATCTGATGATCTGTTGATCTGGAGGGTAGGAAGGCTCTGCAGAGGGATCTGGACAGGCTGGATCAATGGGACAAGACCAACAGTATGTGGTTCAACAAAACCAGGTGCTGGATCCTGAATTTTGGCCACAACAGCCCCATGGAGCACTATGGGATTGGGGCAGAGTGGCTGGAAAACCTATGGGTGGGAAAGGACCTGGTGGTGCTGGTCAGTAACCGCTAAATGAGATCCAGCATATACCCAGGTGGCCAAGAAGGCAAATGGCATCCTGGCCTGTGTCAGCAACAGTGTGGCCAGCAGGACCACCAAGGTCAATGATTGTCCCCCTGCACTTGGCACTGGTGAGGCCACACCTTGAATCCTGTGTCCAGTTCTGGGCCCCTCACTGCAAGAAGGACATTGAGGTGCTGGAGTAAGTCCAGAGAAGGGCAATGGAGCTGGTGAAGGGTCTGGAGTGCATTTCCTACAAGCAGTAGTTGAGGGAACTGTGGATGTTTAGCCTAAAGAAGAGGAGGCTCAGGGGACCCTTATCACTCTCTACCACTCCCTGAAAGGAGGGTGTAACCAGGTGGGGGTTGGCCTCTTCTCCCAGGCAACCAGTGACAGGATAAGAGAACACAGACTGTGCCAGGAAAGGTTTAGATTGGACATTAGGAACAATTTCTTCACAGAAAAGTTGGTTAGATATTGGAATGGACTGCCCAGGGTGGTGGAGTCACTGTCCCTGGAGGTGTTTAAGGAGAGACTGGATGTGGCTTTCAGTGCCACAGTCTAGCTGACATGATGGTGTTTGGTCATAGGTTGGACTCAAAGATTTCTGATGTCTTTTCCAACATGATTCTGTGATTTTGGAGTTTGTGAGGGAGCACTGCTGGGATAAATGATCCAAACTGGCCAAAGGGGTATTCCACAGCATACAACATCATGCTCAGAATATAATCTGGGGGGAGTTGGCCAGGAGGGACTGATGCCTGGTCAGGGGTAGCCTGGGCATTGGTAAGCAGGTGGTGAGCAGCTGCATTGTGCTTCATTTGTTTCTTTGGGGTTTTATCCCCCCCGCTCATTTTCATTACTGTTGTTATTATTATTATTATCATCATCATTAGTTGTAGTTTTGTATTTTAATTGTTTCAATTATTAAAATGCTCTTATCTCAGCCCATGAGTTTTAATTTTTTTCTGATTCTTGTCCTCGTCCCATTGCAGGGGAATGGGTAGTGAGAGAGTGGCTGCATGATACATAGCCCCATTTACTCAGTGGCTTCAAAACACAGAGAAGAAACAGGTTATCACCACTAAGGGAGCAGTAGGGAATATGACAGCTAGGAAAATAACCCTTTGTAGTCCTGGTTTCCAAATCTCTTACAGACATTTTAAATCTGGATTGACTTTTATCATGTTCCTGTCTATATGTGTTGTATCTGAGTTAAGAGAAACAAAGCCTTAAAGAACTGCTCCAGGTACTACCTGCCCAGTACTGGAAAAGTAAACACTGGTCGCATCTATACTTAGCTGATCCTCTCAGTCTCTGAAGCACTCCCAAAAGCCCTCCCACACATATTGGGAACCCTTGTTCACATTTTGCTGATAAGCAGCATGGACCTGAGCTGGCCATGCATTACATCCCCTTGCAATCGATGATACTGGGGTTCCTGCAGGGAATAATCCCACTCTCTTTCTTTACTTAAAAGGTCAGTCACTTGACGTCATCCAAAGCCCCTGGAACAGGTAGAAGCTAGCAGTGCAAGGCGGAGGGGGGGGGATGACTGCAGCAGACTCACCGTGTTCTGGCATGCGCTTCAAGGCATATCCTCCTGTCCTAACTTTGACCCTCCTGCTACCAGCCATGGAGGTAGTCAGTGCAGAACCGCAGAGCTCAAACACACAGCTAGGCATTGTTTCTCAGCTGCTCTGCTGTCTCTGTTCTGTGTAAGTCTAGAAATCACCATTTTGCTTTGCTGTGGCACTGAAATTCTACTGTGCAGCAGCAAGACAGCCCACCTTGCTGCCTGATCTGATATGGCCAGATTTTACTGTCCACCTGCTCCACGTACACACACTGACATACACACACTATCAGTTCTTCTAAGCTTCTAATCAAATGTGGCTGATTAGCATTTAAATGCTAGGACCAAAGCCTCTTTTGACCTGCACTTACACTGATCAATTTTCACAAGAAAACAATAACTCCAGCTTGTGGTCAATGGAGCCTGGCCTGTGAAGATTCATTTCTGATGCTCTACCATGTCTTTTTTGGACTAACACCTTTGGACAGTGTCCCTGTGGCTCAGGTGGATAGCAGGACTGCACCTGGTCCCTCTTTGAGAAACCAAGAATGAAAGACCTTGTTGAGAAAGGATAGAGAGAGAAAAGTCCTCAAATTGTCTGGCATCATAGGATGGCTGAAAAATAAGGGTTTCCAGTGGTGATACGAAGAAAGTATTAAAGCAGCAGGCTTGTGCTTTCTACTAAGTGATTATCTTGCTTTGGTCTTATGGGCTAAAATAGGAAGGGGAGCTCTGATGCCAAGATCATGGAATGTATTGGCATTGTCTAAAGACCCTGTGCTTTCTGGCCACCAGTACCTGAGACTTCCTCTAGGAAATCCACAAACTTTTAATCTGCTTTTGTTAACCTTTTAACCTATTAACCTTTCTAGATCACCACATTGCCTTCATTTGCAAGCTAATTTTTCCTATCAGCCAGCAGCTGCAGACAAGTGATCCTTACAGCAGGACTCAAGACAAAAGTCAGTGAACAAACACAATGCATCAAAAGTTTACATGTATCCCTTACCTTCCAAAGTTGATCCATTAGTGTATATTTCTTCTGAAAGTTTTCCTACAGAGAATAGCAGTCTGCAGTGGCTGAAAATGTTAGTAGTTCCTAGGAGATGAACCAAGCAGAAAGTACAGACTATCTGCAGTCTATTGTAGAAATCCACATTTTGTTACCATGTTAAGGACTATCAGCTGCTCTGGCCTTCTCATCTCAGGAAGGGATATAACAGAGCTGGAAAGGGCTCAGAGAAAGAATGAGGTTGTATGGAAATGCTTACCTATAAGGGATGACTAAGTCATCTTTAACCTAGAAATGAGACATCTGATAGGACTGTAGAGCAGCAAGTGGCATGAAGATGGTAGACACACACTGACTGTGACCTGTCTTATCTGAAACAAGAACCTTGAGCACCAAATTAAGTTGGTAGGTAGATGGTTCAAAAAAAAACCCCAAAGGAGGCACTTTTCTGCAAACACACAATTGAACTGGGAACTCCTTACCACGACGTCTGCAGTGACCGTAGTTAACATTTGGAGGGTGACTGGACAAAGACAAACTGGTGGATATTAAAATTCACATAGACAGAAATGAGACCTGGTTCAGGAAGTCCACAAGTTGAAAACACAGCTGAAGGTCTAGTCAGAGGTAGTGGTATACGTACTTTCTCTATTCTGACACATTTGTTCAGCTAGCTGCTTTTAGCCAACATTGCTCTAAGCTGGTACTGCTGTTCTGATATTTCTCTGTCATATATGGGCCTCCCAAATGAAGATCATCAACTGCCACTCTACTACCAGCACCTTTCACTGCATCAGGCAATATGTGAGAAAGAGCCTGATGGTGCCTTAAAGGCACCATTTTCAGAAGCAGAAAAAAGATTAAGGGAATGACCACCTGATTTACAATGCAAGACAGTATGGAGAAACCAAAATGTTGCTTGAGATACGGCTCACAAACAGAAAGAGATATAACTGAGCAGCACCAAGCCATCCCTTGCAGCCGTCACTATTGACCTCCATAAGACTTCAAAAACAAACAAACAAACAAACAAGCAAGCAAACAAAAAAGAAGCTTGTTTTTACTGAAAATTAAGAGGATAAGCATCTATATCACAGAAAAACACATGCTTTTAGTTAGAGCAATTTTAGTTTTGGCTCCATAGGAGAAATCGAGACCTGTAAGCCTATGGAAAGAAATCTACAGCTCAATAGAAGAAACCATGCAGCTGGGAAAGCCAGCCTGTGATAAAACCCTTGGATGCACCATGTTTTGGTATTTTGGAGGGGCTGGAAAGAGACTGGATCAATAGCATCTGTGTCATATTTGTATTGTATTAATTTAATATATCTGTCTTCCTTTGGTGCCTGTCTGGGCAAAATATAGGAATTCTCTCCCCACTTTTCACACCTTAATTGTCTGTAGAATGAGAGAAGAATTAACACTGCCTGTAACCAGTTGTTCAGTGCAGGCAGGACATGTTGTCATGCCTACCTGCACTGAATTTTCTGCTATCTGGCTGGTGTGTTTTGCACACACACTCTCAAGGTTAAACTGATCTCTGGATTCAGGAACAAGGGATGTCTTCCACTGGTCAGTCTGCTTAGAACCACCTGGTGTGGAGTGTTTGGTTTTTACCCCATAAGCTTTCTTGCAGTGTTCTTGTTTTGGTTAAGAGGTTATTTTGTTTTTAATAAATGCCCTACTGTATCAGCAATCTATCATATTAATGGTGGTGACCTGTCTCCCCATCCTCTTCCACGGAATATATTTAATACACTTTTTATCTTATAATAGATTGTGAGTTTATTGTAAGGATATAGGGATTTATATGATTGTTGTGAGCAGAGCAGATTATAGAATTACAGAATCACAGAATCATAGAATGGGCTGGGTTGGAAGGAACCTTTAAGATTATCTCACTCCAACCCCCTTCATGAGCAGGGACATTTTCCACTAGACCAGGTTGCTCAGACCCCCATCCAAATTAACCTTAAAATGTTCTGTAAAATCTCCTGAACTAGACCTCTAAAGCATGGTGGTTCTTCCCCAGGTGTCTTGCTGGAAGCAAAGATATCCTTCTCATATGCATCCACATCCTGCCATTTGTGACACAAGTCTCAAAACCTTCTTCTGTGATAACTAAGATGGCTATATCCAATAATGGAGAAGAAATAGATAATTTTAAAGCTACAAGGTCCAAATCTTCTTCCCAATTTGCTGAGAGGCAGTGTACCCTAACTTTGCAACTTCTTCTAAACAGCCACAACTGCCTGTCGTGGACCTGTATTTGGCATGCACCTCATGCCTCTGTTCCACTACTAGAATTCCCTCCTTTCCCTTCAATTTTCCCATTATGTTCCAAGTATTTTGCCTGCTCTGACCACTCCTTCACAGTTGGCTGTGATTTTGCTTTCTGAGATTCAAACAGGCAGCAAACCTTTCATCAATAATGATTTCCCTTTTTTCCCTCTCCAGAAAGAATTGCCTCTCTGACAGACAAAGGAAGGCACCTCTCACATAAAAATGGAGCAGAACTAATGTATTTACTGTATTTGCCTATTTTATTATTCTTTGGAGATGTATTAGTTTAACAGGTTTATTTATGGTACGTGAAAAGTTAAATATTCCTTTGTCCTTGGGATTTACATAAACTGGTGCATTGTGAGATTCTGGGGGTTTTAATGAGGTATTTGTCAAAATACTCTCCCTGGCCAATTTTTTAATACCTTTGAGACCATAAAGGATCATTTTACTACAATACTCTGCTTCTATCAGAGCCTGTGTGCGTGGTTTGTAATATCCTGTGTTTGTATTCCCTCTAGACGTCTGACTTCACTTTCAGAGCAGTAAGAAACAAGAGGAGCAGAGCCCAGAGGATGCCTGCCAGAACCTCCCCTGAGCCAGGACTGAGTGGAGCAGCACAAACTCCATACATCCTGCCCAGGTCCTTGGGGTCAGATCAGGGGTCCTGCAGAGCCTACCCAATGGCCACGGGCCCCCACACCTGGAGCTAATACACACACCAGGTTTCATCTAAGCTGTCAGCATAAAATCCCACAAAACAAGGTGTCTTCCTTAGTGGACTTTAACATCAAAAAAGATCTGGATGGAAATGGTGGTGTGTAGTTTTGCTCCAAGGAAAGAGCAGCCAACGTGATCTCTCATGTGAACTTACAGAATAGGGCAGCCCTTATCTTTACCATAAGGATATTGTCTATAGGAGTTGGGTTTTACCATAAGGTCTAGACCATGGGAACTGGGGCAGACCCACCACTTCCATGGATTTCAGTTTTGGCCCCAGGAGGCACAGCACCCCTCCTGAACTAGCATGGTAGTGATGCACAAGTTGGACAAGACATGGGCTCCAGGTGGAGTCTGATAGATGACCTATCCCTGATCAGGTCCAGGTAAGATGCACCAGACTTGCCAAAGCAGGAACAGCCCCAGTCTCCCCTACCACCCAAACACATATGCCAAAGCCTGCATCCACTGGGCCATAGCTGGTAGCAAGCCCCAACGGAAAGGTTACCTCTGCTAGGACATGGCCAGGGCTGAAGAAACAGGAAGGGTAGAAGGAACAAGTTCTGTCCTAAGACTGCAGCCAGAAGGGAAAGGGAAATGGAAGGGAAATGGGAGTGGGTTATGTAAGTGGTGCCAGTCCCTCTACTTAAGGACACCAATGGGGATAGAGGGAAGGAGACAATTATGTAACAGCATTATTTACAGGTCTGGCAAAATCCTTCACTTCTGAACATTCTTTGTTGCGCAAAGCAAGCCAGACAGGGAGTGAAAATTACTGCTAGTTAAGCATAACTTAATGAATTCATTTTTACTTCAGTAATTCTTCTGCAAATTAGAGAACCCAGAAAATTCCTTTAAAAAAAAAGAAAAACCAAATAAATAAAAAAACTTCAAAAAATAAGGAAAAATTATGCAGAAAAGAAACTAATCCCTAATATTCAGCTTAGTAGAGTGAATCAATATTTACCTCAAAACATGCTAGCAATAACATACTATATATAAACATATCCTCATTCCTTCTCAGTGTGTGGGTGTTGATCTCAGGCTATGGCTCACTAGCATAACATGAGTAGTTCTGAACTCTGGCTGATCCCAGAAAGAGATCATGCAGGCTCAGCTTTCACAAGTTGGTTCTGAATCATATCAAATCCTCAGGTACTTGGGACTGGTATAGAAGCCTTAGGTACAGAGTATTTCCAATCTGAAGTGCAATCCCTAAAAACATGCAGAGAAAGGCTGCATGCATAGGTAAGAGACATGGTAGGGATCAGTAGTTTGTTTTTGGTCTTTTTTCACACTGGCATGTAGAGAAGTAACTTCACAGGATTTTGACAGTGACAAAGCTGTGATAAAGTTCTTTCTTTGGCATAATTTTGTTAACCGGTATCTATGGGTTCCTTTCAAGCAAAGTGATCAAGACCCCAGTGAAGATGGTCAGACTTTCCACTGGGCTTTAATGGGCTTTTGATCAAGATGCAAAAGATCAATTCTATGAAGTTTTAACTAATTCTGACTATCTCCAGTTCTCATTGAAATTATAATAGTCAGCACCTTGAGAGGTATATTATAGATTTCGGCTCTAGATCCACTATGACATGCAGTAAGTAATTTATTTGTTTTTCAGGTGACTTTTCATAGATCAACT
Source organism: Cinclus cinclus (assembly GCF_963662255.1). Classification (NCBI taxonomy): domain Eukaryota; kingdom Metazoa; phylum Chordata; class Aves; order Passeriformes; family Cinclidae; genus Cinclus; species Cinclus cinclus. The sequence goes on along the minus strand of NC_085047.1, from coordinate 25,333,548 downwards.
GAATTACATGTGACTGAATGGACAAGAAAGGCCATCTTCAAGGCCACAAATACTTCCTTATCCTACTGTTGGCAAGAGAGGCAGGATCGATCATCAATGTCATAGTAACAGACAACCAAAAAAAACCCTTCAGGTGCAGAGTCAGGTTTCCAATCTTATAGTGGGGATGTGACAGCTCCTCAAATATTAATTCATTTTTAATAGGTTATCTGCAAAACTGTTGGGGGTTAGTTCTTTCCCTTTTCCCTCTGTGGAATTTTCCCCATTGTCATGTTAAGATACCTGTTCATTAGGGCCTCGGCAGGGAGAAGGGAGGAGGGGAGGGAAGAGGGAAACCCCTCGATATCCAAACAGCCAGAAGAGCAGATGGAAGGCACTGGCTCGGCCCATTTCCCCCGCGGAGTTTGGACAAGAAGGACGATCACCTCCTCAATCCCATCCCTGCCATCCCAGCGTTGGGAGCCATCCTCCCTGCTGTCAGACCCTGCACTGCTGCCTTCTCGCTGTGAACTACCACCATCCAGCACTCTGCTGAGCACTGGGACGGACACCATGAGTGGAGGGGGCTCTCCATCTCTCTCTCCCCCTGGGACAGCGCTGCCATCACCCCCAGCCCTACTGCAGCTCTGTGGGACCTGCCTGCCCCCAGCACCGGGAACTGCAGCTCAGGGAAAAGGTGCTTGCAGCCAGAAAGGACAGGGACTGAGTTACTTCTCTGTTTAGTGCTAATTTCATAGCTGTTGTGGGTTTTTTTGTTGTTGTTGTTATTTGTCTTGTTAGATGTGTTAGTAAAGAACTGTTATTCCTATCCCCGTACCTTTGCCTGAGAGCTCCCCTAATTCCAAAATTATAATAATTTGTAGGGAGGAGGGATCACACTTTTCGGTTCAAAGGGAGGCTTCTGCCTTTCTTAGCAAATACCTGTCTTTCAAACAAGGACAGAAACTTAAAAAAAAAAAGGGGGTGCAATTCTCCCAAACGCAACACATTTGTTGAATGGAAGCTTTAAATTTCAAAGTGCATAGATAGCTTTAAAAGCTGAAGTAAATAATTCATTATTTATCATCATATATAAATTTTAAGTAATCTGCTAAGAATTATTACCTAACACTTACTTTTCAGCATCCAAAACATACTTGCTTCATGTACAGGGTTAGTGAGGCTTTCAGTAGAGCAAAGGAATAAATCTGACTGTACTCATGGTTTTCCAAGCATCCAGACTCCCACTGGCCATCACTGTAATGAAGTTACAGTGCTTCTTACAACAATTTCACCCTTTCCATCTGGAGGGGATGTAACCTGAAAGCACGATAATTCTAAGCTACTCCCTAGGTGCCTGCTATAGGCAAAAGACATGACCAAAGCATCTTCTGAAAGTAGCTCACTCCATCTGAGGAGAAATATGTTAAATTATTTTGCGCAGAGGGGAAGACATGGGGATGCAACGCTCTACCACCTCTTTCTGCTGACTGTAGGGGAAGCCTGGACAATTGATTTATTTACCTCCTCAGTTTCTTTAGGAAAGATTTGATTGTTTATAGCCCTGTCTAAATGGTATTCTTAGCAAAGACAAATGCAGAAGAACTACAGGGCCTCCAAATATCTACATGCTAAGGATGAGCTACGGGATGGCATTTATCTAGAGATACTAAAGCTTCCAGGCATCCCTGTCTCACCTCAGACAATGTGCAAGTTAGGATAATTGAGACAAAAGACTGCAGCCTTGGACTTGGGCATTTGCAAATTCTTCCAGTCAGTCCTCTTCACATTTTTGAATGTTTTTTGCCACTGCTCATCTAATCCCACGGGCTGCCACTTCATTTCTGAGGAAGGGAGCTGTTCATGTGAACATGAAGCTGCTCAGACTCACAGGGAGCTGTGCTGCCTTCCTCAGCTGAAGGCCAGTACGGACATTCCCAGATTTACCTTCTTTGCTCAAGTCAGGGGAAGGCTGGAGCCATGTGTCATGTCACTAGGTGCAGAAAGCGGATACCTTAGGAGATTAAGAGCAGACATTGTGGGAAAAAGAAGTTATGATAATGCATATCCTCACATCTTCCCTGCTGTGTTTCTGCATGTGGCCTGAAAGACTGAGACTTGACTAAAATAAAGCAGGGCTGTGACTGTGTTAATAACTGCACCAACAACCACACCAGATTAGACAAAAGGTTCAGTGGTGAGGGTCTTAGCATGCAAAAAGGCAAAAGCAGTGCCTATTAGCTACTTCTATCCACTATCCTCATTGGTTGCCCATTCAATCCTCAGAAAAATAATAAACATTATCTCCACAACAAATTTTAAGAAATTAAGATAATCTCATCTTCTCTCATGTGTTCACTCCCTGCTATTTCTTTTTGCCTCAGTCAAAGATGTGAAAACAAGCTTGAACTGCTGAGGAGAGAAGCAGATGCACTGATGTCAGAGCTTCTCTGAGGACATTTCCCAACAGGCCTGGAAAAGGATTACACTGTAGCTGCTGACAGTAGGGGATGTTGATTTTCAAATCCCTTTAATTCAGCATTTGTGTCAGCGTTTTCATGCATGTTACCTCTGGGCTGAGCCAAATATAAATCTGCTCTTACCAGTCTTCTCATTAGCATGAATGAAACAAACATTAGCAGAGAGGGCATCAGCACCGAGCAATAGCAATCCATTTCTATCACTATGGGAGAGAAACAGAAGGTGGGGAGCAGTGGAATCTGACACAGGGGCACAGTAAGGCTGCTGCTGAACCCTGTCTATGGTGCAGTGTTAGGTTGCTGCCTGCAAGGTGGGGCAGGAGACGTACAAGGAATCAGAAGCAGGTATAATACCAGAGTTTTAGTCTCAGAAAGCAGGTCCATTATTCATTGGTGAAAAAAAAATTCTTTCATACTAGGTTTGTCATCTGCTTTTACATCCACAGCCAGAGAAGAAATTATGTTGTTGCTTTTTTTATCAGACACTGCCGCAATCCAGGCTCACAGGAAGAAGATGCCAGTTTTCTTTTAGCATTTTGATGGTGTATTACTTATGTATTTAAACTATATATAGGATGTAGGATATCCTACATCCTCAAAAGCAGGAGGGATCAACAGCAAAACACAGAGCATTGAAGATTGTGAAGATTTTCTGCTGAGCATAACCCATTATGCTGAACAAATGTTGCTTCATAATAAAGATAGATCTTTACATGTGAACACATGCCCTGTGTTAAAAATCATGTTAAAGAACAAGAATTTCATATATCCCTGTAACTGTGGTGGCTGGACTTTCGCTTTTCACGTAGCAAAGCTACTGCAAACAAGGCATTGTTCCAGACTGTCCTGGTTTGAAAGACAGGTATTTGCTAAGAAAGGCAGAAGCCTCCCTTTGAACCGAAAAGTGTGATCCCTCCTCCCTACAAATTATTATAATTTTGGTATTAGGGGAACTCTCAGGCAAAGGTACGGGGATAGGAATAACAGTTCTATACTAACACATCTAACAAGACAAATAACAACAAAAACAACAAAAAAACCCACAACAGCTATGAAATTAGCACTAAACAGAGAAGTAACTCAGTCCCTGTCCTTTCTGGCTGCAGGCACCTTTTCCCTGAGCTGCAGTTCCCGGTGCTGGGGGCTGGCAGGTCCCGCAGAGCTACAGGAGGGCTGGGGGTGATGGCAGCGCTGTCCCAGGGGGAGAGAGAGATGGAGAGAGAGCCCTCCGCTCACAGTGTCGGTCCCAGTGCTCAGCAGAGTGCTGGATGATGGCAGGTTAAAGTGAGAAGGCAGCAGTGCAGGGTCTGACAGCAGGGAGGATGGCTCCCGACGCTGAGATAGCGGATATGGGAAGGTGGAGGCGATCGTCCTTCTTGTCTGAACTCTGTGGGGGAAATGGGCTGAGCCAGTGCCTTCCGTCTGCTCTTCTGGCTTTTTTGGATATCGAGGGGTTTCCCTCTTCCCTCCAATCCCCTCTCCCCCTTGCCACCAGGGCCTAATCAACAGGTATCTTAGCATAACAATAGGGAAAATTCCACAGAGGGAAAAGGGAAAAAATCAACCCCCAACACAGACTCTGCAGCAGATTCCATATCTCTAATAACATTAGAAGGCTGAGAAACTGGTGTCTATCAACAACATCCCTTGTGTTAAATTAATGACATGTACCAGAAGCAAAGTAGAAAGATTGTTATTTTCGTCCCATCTGGGTCCTGTGCTGGGGAAGCAAAAAATGGCATTTTTTGGGGGGAGAAACATTTGGCTATCCAGACAACCTTTTTTTTTGTTTGTTTAATAAGTCACAGCATCAAGCTCTCATTGCTTTCCAATTCTTCTCCAGTCCTTTTGGAAATGCTCTAGTGAAGAAGCAAAGAATATTGCAAAGAGCATTGCCTTGGCATGGAAAAGGCAGTGTTTTCCTACACAGCTGATCTGAGCATATGGAAGTGGAAAGACTTCCATCTCCATTCTTTAGTGAAGTAAGAGTTTGCACATGGGTGGAAAATGCTTGAGATGCAGCACCTCAACCTAATGGTCTCAGCTTGTCTGGAGAATCAAAGTCTTCTACCTGAATTGCCATGACTTCATAACTCCAGGAACCTTGGAAAGATGATAGAATAGGATGCTAAGGCATCCCTATTTATCCCTTCTGTGTTGTGGACAGCAGTGAAGTACTCCATTAGGGTCTATTAAATGCTTGTCCCTGTGATGAACACAGTTTCCTTTAGAGGTGTGACGGCTGTCATTTGAGTATCTTCCTCCCACAGTCAATGTTTGAGTCTGTATCCAGGGTAGTGTCATATCCATACACCCAACAGTAAAGTACCTCAACATTCAGAATGCATTTTTAAAAGCAGATTTAACACTAGACAAATACATCCCTTGGTATTATTGTCTGCAGAAACGTGTCTGTCTTAGCACACTGAGCCATCAGCTTTGTACTGCTTATTTAATAGAGCTTTGTAATGGCGACGAAACACAATCCTCCCACAACTTTCTTCAGCTAAATAATCAGCATTTAACTCCCCTCTGTCCACAAGTCGAGCACAGAGCCTTACCCTTTCATACCAGAGCAGATTCTCAGTTACCTTACTCTCAGCCAACATTGAGTCCTAGCACAGAAATCCCGTATTTGGTGGAAACAAGCTTGCCTTATAACTTTACAAAAGCATCTCTGGACAAATGCAGGCCCTCAGGCTGTCTGTTCAGGTTGGCCAGGACCCCATCAGTATCAGATTTGGCTTTTTCTAAGTCATGTGCAATATACCCGCTCTCCTCAGAGATTCAGGGAATTTTGTGGTTCTGTTATGCATGCAATCATCATGATTCTGGTCCCTTTTCCTCAGTCTGTGGATGGCAGTGGAGGAAACCTCCAGGCACTGAATGTTTTTCCTCCCCTCTTGTTCCCTGGCTGAAAAAGTGCAACATCAACCTGCTGTAATTTCACCTACATAAATTTTTTGGGCTCTTACCTGAAAGATGTTTAAAGTGCCTTATAGTGTGTATTTTCTGTTACTTAGTACTATTCTACTTACAGGATCTCTTACTCCAGGAAATTGCCTAACATCCCAAGGAAAGCTGCTTTATGGCAGATCTGGACACATCTGGATTTCAGCAGTGAAAAGTTTCTACTGTTGAGCTAGGAGTAGGAAACTTCAATCTCTCTTTCCTTCATTACAAGTAAGTGATCTAGATATACATCACATACCACTACTCTTACTGTACTTTTCTGGCTTCTAAACACTGAGGCATCGTCAGATTGCTGAAACTGCCACTTTCCAATAACTTAATTGGTCAACGAGGTCTGCTTGTATTTCTGTCATTTCTGAAGTATTCTGTATTTCTGAATTATTTTCCTAATTTTACAATGAATACATTCACTGCTTAGGACACATTGACACTGAGACTCCAGCAGCATTTTGTTTTAAAGAACTGAACTAGATGCTGAGATAGTTCAGACTCTCTGTGGCAAGGTGCATTCAGAACACAGCCTTTTAGAAGAGGCAACACAGGAGTGCTGTCTTGGTTTCAACTGCCCCAAAAGCAAGCTACTGACAAAAAGGGCAGCCTTTGCCTTATATTTTTCCCCCTCAACTCCATCCCTTTTTCTGTATAAGCATTTATGGGTCATAAGGAAGCTGGATCACAGGGCTGACCCAGCTGAAAATCAACCTGACCAAACACAAAAGCTGTCTGTATAAGTGCTTGCACTTGTACTGGGCAGGGATTGAAACATACTGCTGGGATGTCAGTGAAGGGAGGAAAGGCTTCCAGACTCTACTTCGGCCAACTTCACCAACTACAACACCACAGCCTGACAGGAAACCACTCAAAGGAATTAAGAGGAAATGCTGCAGGAAACCTCCCAAAGGACTAATAGAAAATACTGTGATTAAAGGCTTTTTACTGGGCTTTAGCACAAAAGCAGAAGGAGGAAAAGAGGGTTTTTATCAAATGATTAGAAGCACATCTCAAGAGTAGCCTCTGCTCTGTTCCTTACCTGAAAAGGGAGTCTGGACGCCCTATATCATACAGAATATCTTAAGCATTGGGTACATCTGCCTATAGAGCAAAGGCATGGCCTCATTCAGCTTTGCTGTGTTACCCCTGTGTGATTTAGGCACCCCTGCCAGGTCAGGCCCCACCAAGGAGGCAGCTCTTCATCACTTGCAGTGCCAGTACAGGGCCAAGGCTTAGAAGGCATTGAGTGGCTCAGTGGCTTTGAGTTGCTGTAGTGAACAGCAGAGGATTGATGTTTTACTGAGGCCTCCACAGCTATGGTGAATGTAAGGTTAGTGAGAAACATCTGTAGGCTGTGAGTAGTGTGTTTAGGCATGGATAGTCTGCTTGTTCTCCTGAGATTTTTCTGATTATTTAATTCTACTTTTGGTTTTTAAATCTGGAAGTGTTTCACTAATATGTGTAGACCTAGCAACTGAAGATTAATATTATGCATGCCAAGAAAGATCGAAATTCCTCACCTATTACAATTTTATAATTCCAGTTTGGGCATGCACGTATGCACAGATCTCTTTCATTGGGGGAGTGAAAAATAAATTCTTAATTAAACAAGAAACATTTTAGCTTGATTGACATTGGATTTCTGAGTTTCTTTTTCTAGTTGACTTTTTTTTCTGTTTCCTATGTCTTAGTGAAATATCAATATGCTTGCCATGGAATGCATGACTCTTTCTTCGGAAAAAAATTAATAGCCTTCTGTTAATCAAAACAGAAACACAAATATCTCTCTAATATTAGTGTTTGCAATCTACCTTTAAAAATACATCAGTTCCCTCCTACATACACTTCCTCCTCATTAAATAAATTGCTGGTGCTAACAGTGCCATCTCTTGCAGGAAACCTACAATGGAGTTTCTGACCATGTACATTGATTCCTGTAGGATTCTTATAAAGCACTGGCACAACAAATCTATACCTTTCCTTTCACTTCAATCTGTTAGGAAGTTATTTGTCAGCTCTTATCTGAAGTTTTACAGTGTTAAAACTGTTGAGTAAGTGTTCTGCTTTGGAAGTATCCATGCTGTAAGGTGAGCAATATGGCTTACTATAGAAGCTCATGGAGAATTTTGGACTGGGGAAAGGTGGCATTCCATAGACAAGAATTAGGTGCTACTAATATCTTCTGAGGAATAGAAGGGGTATTGCTGCTTGCAACTGCATTAAACCAGAGATCTTATTTTTAAATAAACTTCTGTAATTATAATGAAAGGTGAGTGGAAGTGAAAACATATAAAGAAACGTTACTAAACTAGGAACTGCCTGGACTGATGTGTTAGAGGCTGGGAGTACTCATTGAGAGAATAGCCTTCCCCAAAGTGCTATGCATGCTCAAGCAATAAGCCATCAATGTCCTTTTTGTCTGGAAGCATTAGCTAAAAACACAAGATGTCAATATTGGAACTAGCAGGCAAAACTGATGCCTGAGTCTGTGCTTTAGTCACCAGACCATGTGGCTCACCACTGAGCAGATCGGGATCATGTGCAGGAGGATGCTCTGCCTAGGTGTGGGTAAAACAGCTCAGAGTTCATCCTACTTGCAAAAGTTATCAGCTGTGCAGAGAGAATGGGGTCCATGCTGCTTTTAGTGTTGAAGAATGCTGGGACCAGCCTGGCTCATCAATCCCAAAGTTAAACACTCTGAGGGAGAACAATATCTCCTGACAGAAACTGGCACTGGCTTGGGTGAGAGTGTGACAAACCTTAACAAGTACTGATAGTATTGATAAATTATTGATAACTTAACATCTTAAAAGCTGTTGAGCTGCCATAGCATCATAGCTGGCCTGAAGACATAACTGATAATCACTTTGCACTATAAAAGCTCAGTCCCACTTTTTAACAGTAGGGTCTTCTAACATACCCCTTCTCGGAGTGTGTGTGGAGGTTCCTGCATTACATGGAGCTGTCCCTCAAGGTTATTCCTTGATGAGATTTGCCCATTGGTATGGGTGAGTGACATCAATCTCTAATAATTATTTCGCTTCCACAAATAGTGCCCTATACTAGCGATTTTAGCTATCCTATACATTGTAGTAAATAATTCTGATTAATATTTTTGGTCTAATCATTATAATTAATTTAAATCAGTAATTTATTTTACTTGTGAAAATATATTTGGGTTGCTATCCTTATTCCTGCAGGACAAAGACATAGACAGGATCAATTACACATCTCCCAGTGTTGACCAAGCCTTAGACTAAGATTTTATTCAGCTGCACCATACACTTTTCCCAGAGAAGGAGTTTAGAAAGCAAGGGGATCTGTTTTGCAGCTCATGATTCAATGGGATGGTCTCCCTGGTAAACTTTCTCTGAAGCTTCCACTCTGCCCAGGACATCCCATAAGGATGTGAGTGCTGCAGTGCTTAGTTGTTGTGGCCCCCGGAGCCCAGGCTCCTGGCTTAGGCTCCTTGTGCACTGCCTGAGGGAAGATAAACAGCAGGGAAAGAGACCCGCTGCTCATTAAGCAAGGCCATATAGCTCAGGGTCAGCTGGCAACTGGCAAAACCCAGGCAACTGGGAAGTTCTGGGTTGAGCAAGTCCTTGTCCCTACCCACAGAGTCATTACACATAGTGAGGCCCATCTGCTTGTCTAGGACTTGCTGCTCTGAGAGTGGGATTTGTCTATGTGGGAGTAACAGCAGGAACACTGCGTTGTGGAGCTTGCTGCTCCCTCAATACTGAGCATGGCAATTCTTCAGGTATGTTTGTTTAAGGGCTGGACTGGTTTGTCTCATGTCAGGAAGCAAAAAGACAAGGGTAGTAGAGAGTTTAAGAGAAATGCAAACAGTTCCCAAATGGCCCCAAAGACAGTCCCTTTGTTTTTACTGAGGGACAAATAAGTTGGGGCAGAGGACAGGGCCCATCTTACATGTGCATAGGCCTCAGATCCTCTGCTGTTTGCAGGTATGTATTGCTGTGCCTGTCAAAGGAATAAGCAAGCAATTCATGGTCCTTAATGCATCCTGAGGGGAGCCTCTCTAGAATAGGACCGTGGCCAGTAGTTTTGCATTATGTGGGGGAATCCAGGTTTAAGTGGTTTGTACTGACTACTTCAGCTCCAGTCAGGGAAAGATAGGAGTTCAGCGCAGATGTGCTCCCATCAGGCACACAGAGAAGAAAAGCTGAATTTGGAAATCCATGATATTCAGGTGTCACCTACACAGAAGTGTGGATGTGTTCTCATTGTTCATTCCCTCTATGAGAAAAGCAGTAGGATGATTTGTCTGTGGAGGTGTTTATCAAGACCATGGCTTTGCACAAGCAGCACTGTGTATCCTCTGGGCTAAAGGGATCTACAGACTTCTGGAGGGAAGTGAAGATGCCTACAGTCTTGGTGAACAGGGGAGGGTGGGTGTATGATGGGAAAGGAGATTAGGGGTATTGAATTGCATTTTTAGATCAATGCACTTCTGTCTAACTGCCAGTATAGGTGCTCCAGCCTATTACTGGATCTGCCTAGTCTCAAGTCTGCATTTCAATCCTTCTGGCAAGTGTTTTACTGCCGCTCTGTATTCTGCCAAAAGCTTATTGGATATTAATGGGCCTTCCTGTGGATTGAATAAGCTGAATCCCTTTGGCACATTTAAGAAATACAGGGAAATGACGGATCCCATTTGCTTTCAGCAGACTAGACATCTTTGCTTCCCACTGAAACAGGTTTGAGAGCTGCAAATCCTGACGTCTCAATGCTCCACGGGAGACAAGCATTTCAGATAACCTCTGTTCTGACCATTGCCACAACCAGTACAAAAGTTAATTATTGGGTGTGGTGTGCCTCTTCCATCTTTCTGTGAAAATCTGTCAGGATCAGAGTTTCAGGTAAAGACAGACAGCTGCTGAGTGTGGGTCTTTTCTTCCCCCAGAACAGAGAGCACATCCAGCATCCTCTGTGACCCCAGCATGCATGGGCTGCAGAAAGAGCACTGTCCTGCTCATACTCAGCTTTTGATGAGACCAAGCTCTGAATGCTCCCCATTGCTTTATAATTACCAGTTGTTCCTTCAACAGGCTTGGTCAATAGAACAGACAAAGCTTTTGCTAAACTCACACTTCATGGTTTCCACCGAGTTCCCCTGCTGGGTTTCTCATACTGTGACTGCAGTTGTCCCAGAGAGATTTCCTCTTCATGCTTGAATCCAGCATCCAATGTCACAGTGACAGTGAAACTGAGAGCCATGTCTGTTCCAGTAAATGAAAGTGGAAGTATAGCATGTGCTCATATCCTAGTACTTGCTTACTGTTGGGAATGTAAATGTCTGGTTGTGGTGGAGATGTGACAATAAGAGCTAATAGAAAGAACAAAATGGTGCCTGGCCTTTGGGCACAGTCTAGTGGCTAGGGCATTTTTATCCATAATCATCTATTTTCCCTCCTCTTTGGATCCCTCCTGCTGTCTAGGGCATGGTGGTATGAGTTCTGCTAATCTTAAATTTATGAACAAAACTGATGGACTATACTGGGAACCATACATCCCCAGTACAGTCTGACAAATGCCAATTTTGTTGGCTTTCATGTATATTCAGGGCTTAAGGCCTTCCATGTGGCTCTATGGAAGGATTGGACTGGGTCAGAGATGATTCTGTGAACTGTGCAGAATTTGAGTGCATCAGTGCAGAGTGGCTCATCCTGTCTTTTCTTTGAAATTAATCTAATCAAAATGGTGAAAAAACTTGCCAACCTAAATATAACAGTAGTCAGGAACTGAAGATTTGAGCTTCTAACACCCCTCCATTTTCTTCTCTCTGTTAGGATAATTAATCATATGTAGCTTTAAAGGATCTCAAAGCATAATATAAAGGAGGTATTCCCATTTTTAAAATAGGCTGGCAGCAGGGTGGGCTGAAGTGCTCTGTGTCAGGCCAATAGCAGAGATCACAGTAAGACTTTTGCTCTTGAACAATGACTCAATGTTCCAAGAACTACATCCAAGCCACCCTCATCCACTGCTGTAGTTAAACTCATCTTCAGTGAGAAGCTCACATTCATAAAGGTCTGTAATAGTATAAATAATATGCCATATTAGGGCTGTAAATCAAATGCCATTTCCTTGAAACTATTTCAAGGAAAAGCTTCTGCTTTTTTTCCAGTATAATCTAAGAAAAGCTTTATTGATGTCCTGTCTACCATCTATTTTACATATGAACCTTGTGACTCCTAGTCTTTCAAGCCTGTTAATTAGGCCAATAACAAGCATACCAGAGGAGCTCTGAAATTAAATGCTGGTGGAACATTTCTTTCCCAAGTACACTAGTGATGGGGAACCCTTCTGTGATCAATCCCCTTTACTTCAGGGAGTGGTGCAGCACTGTAGCTACTTGCACTTTCTCCTTCCTTCTCACCTGTTGCAGAAGGAACCTCAGAAAGGAAAGGCTTTTGTGTATTTTTCTTCATTGCTGCAGCACAGGCTGGATTTTTCTTAGCTGCACAACTCCACTGAGATCCTCAGAAGCTCAGCACTTGAAGGCTGCCAGATGTACAGACAGTATGAGCATCAGTGTGGGTTTCCACAGGCATCCACCGGGGTGGATTATGCAGGTAACTGGAGGAGATGCAGCTCTAAGAAACACAGGACCCCATCTGGTATGCAAGCCACTGATAAGCGCTGGAGTCTCCTATTATTACTGGCTGCTCTTTCTGAGGTCCAGTTTTGGCATAACCTATGCATGAATATAAAAGAGTAACAAAAGTGTAGGCATCTGCCCACTTGTTTTTCTCTTCCACCTCCCCTCCTCCACCACCACCCTGCAGTACAAAGCTATATGTTCTGAAATAGAGATGCAGTTGCCTTTCCCACTGTGCCACCACCTGTGGAGGGATGCTGGTTACCAGGAGAGTGCCACGCCTTCTTGCTGGAATAAAGGCAGGAATGGCAGCTGAGGATGACACACTAAGAATTGGCTTGGATTTTACTTACAGGCCTGTGATAAATTGTCCCTAGTAACTCTGAGGTGTAAAATCAGTTGTTATCTCCCTAAACAGATGAACAAAGTCTTAAATTGAAAGTCTGTTCTCAAATGCCATCTGACAAAACATGTCTTTTCCTAGAAAGAGACATGTGGTCCGGCAGCTCCCTCTTCCCCTGCCTTCCCAGCGGAGGGAGAATGCTGCCCTCTCTTGGACACAAAGCCACGTTTGCCACCAAACTACCCCACGAGGGCAGGTGTTTCTGCCACCACAACGACGCCATAGTTTGCTGCCAAGGTGTAGCACCAGGATGTAGATTACAAGCTCCCAAGTGTTGCAGTCCAGGCAGGTCATCTGACATGTTGTACAGGGTTGGTGGCAGGGTATGGTACCCAAAAAGCTTTGGTGGGTTTCCGTTCCAGTAGTTAGTGGAGTGGCATTTAAACAGAAAACACTGTATTTTTTTTTAATTACTATTTTTTAAAAAAAAAACAAAAAATGATTCTTCATATCCCCCACTTACACATAATTGTCTGGACTGAGCTCTGAGCCCAGAGCCAGGGTGAAAGCTACACCAGATCAGTTTTCCTCCTATAGGTGAAAGGGTCTGGGACTCACCTCAGGTCTGCTGCAAAGGAAATGCTTGTGTTGTCTCCACAGACTGGTTATTGCAGGGATGAGGACTGGGTTAATTTCCTATGTCTTGCTCCAATGTGTGCAGGAATGGGCAGAGTGCTGGCACCAAATGGGAGATGTAGCTCTGCCATACAGACCAGCACAATTCTGGGGCTTCCCAGGGATCCACTACCAGGGAAGCTGCTCTACCTTCCACTTTACAGCATTCTATGGTGACAGGATTTCTGTCCTTCAGCCGTTTGGGATCTGTTTTAACCCTACCATCAGACTTTTCTTCTAAATGATTGCCTTCTTGGATTCCTGCATTATGAGGAATTAGAAGTCAACCAATACAGTTTGAGCACTTCTTTGCTCTTTAGATCTTTTCTTCCTCTGAGCTGCTCTCAACCCTCACCATCCCTTCAACATCAGCTGAAGAGTGCAGCTCTCTTTACAGTTGCTTTCTCTTCTTTTTAGAAGCACAGTTGCTAAATCAGATTGAAGTCCTTATTTTGAGGACAAAAGGGGACAGACTGGCACAGTTGAGAGAACCGTCCAAAGTTAAATTTATCACTAAATGTGAGCAATCCTAATGTATCTCTTGTCCACTTGTGAGAGGAGGACAAGAGCAAGCTCAAATACAAGGTTGTCAAAATTATTTACTCCTCTCCCAGTCTGATGTTAGATGTAGTTTTCCCTTGGTAAGGTATGATGACTCAAAGCCTTCCCAGCATCTGCCAGAGTTAATAACTCCTTGGCTTCACACTGGAAAGCCATGTGTTACTTGAAAGTTTCAAATTCGTATTAATATATCAATGAAACACCTTCACCTACAAAGAATTTGGAGTGTAATACAGACAACAGATCAAAGCTTGTACTGGGAAATAACTGTAAAACTTACTGTTTAAACTCAGTCAGAATAAGATTAAGGAATATATGAGCTATAGCCCATGTGTGCAGGGACACAACTACCCTTTGGGTCCAGTGCTAGCTCTGAGGGCTCAATCGCAAGAAGCAACAGTGCACAAATGAACACAAAATGTTTGTAAGAAGCAGAAGGAACTCAAAGAGCCAGGATGCAGTTTTTCACCTTGGAAAGACAACAAGTTTGGAACCCCAAAATTTGGAAGAATACTCTGGGAATGACAATATCACCACTTGTTAGAGCCTTGCTTTCCGAATGAGGTGATCATGGTGGAGCAGTGGCTCTGCAGTGATTCAAAAGGAACACTGCCATCTAGTGTACTTCAAACAGAGAAGTTTCATACTATAAAAATGTGATTTTCATCTGTTTGCTCAAAGGCTGGAGGCACTGCCAGAAAAGAGGAAGCTTTTTTTTTTTTTTTTTTTTGTATAGAGAAACAAAACAGAGCATTTTAACTTGCAGGTGGTCACTAACTATGAAGATGAGGAGCAATGAACAACCCCCTTCTAACACTCGCATTATGGGTAAGTAATTCTTTTAGCTGAAATCTGTGCTTGATCTATGAAATAGGCTTTCACCAGCTGGCGATGGGTAATGTGTCAGGAGGTTGGCATTCTCACCTATCTCATGTGTTCACTTGCACCCAGACTGTTCCATGTCCACAGACTTTCTCTGTGTACCAGCAAGACTTGTGGTTGTAAGGAACTCCTGGCTGTAAAACTGGATCACTTTTTTTATACTTTTTTTTTTATTTTTTTTTTAGGAGAGGTGGCCTGATAGGCTCTATTTAACAGTAACAGAGCAGGAAGTGGCAGCCCTTCCCGTTTGGGAATAATTCTTTTGCCCTAGTACTTGAGATTCCCAGATGCTGAGATGCAGGGTGGGAGATGCCTGCATGTGGCACTAATAGCAGATGTCTGCCTGGTGGCAGACAGCTGAGCTCTGCACTGTGCAGCTGCAAGGGGCCAGTGGGGAATGAGACTCAGGGCTGGCCTAATGAATTCTTCTCAAGGAGCCACTCAAGTTCATTTTCAAACCTATCAGAAACCATCCCCCGATTACTTCAGCGCAAGTCAAAATAATCTGTACAGATCTGTACAGATGGTTTAGTCTACTGTCCCTAGGGTGGTCTGTGACATGCTCTGCTCACCTGACCTGTTGGTGAACACTGCCTTCTTTCAGGTAAGGACAACTGAACAGGTTTTGGCTCTGCAGCCTCTTCCATGGAGGAAGAAAGGATATCTCACTCTCCATCCTGCCTTCGAAGTAGATGAAAGGCCTTTCAAGTTGGATCATGATCCTTATGAGGCTGTAGGGGGACTCAGAGAGAATTGCAAAGTGTTTGTTAGCATCAAACCGGCTAGTTAGTTTTATCCATAGGCAGCAACTCAGAAATTACAGCTGGTTCTCATACTGATGATGCCCTGGAGCAGTAAAGCTGCTGCTCACAGTTAAAGGTAGCCAGTTGTTCTTTCCTAGTGCAAATGCCTGACATTAGGTAAACTTTCACACAATTTTATGTCAAGAAAATGCACCCAATTCATTCTGCATGGGGTGAACCACCACTGTGAGCATGCTGTGTGAACTGCTTGCATCCTGACAAGGCTAATAACTCTGCTCCTACACTCACAGCAAAAATATGTGCTTAATTAACAACAAGCAACTGATGAATTCATCTGATCCCTCCACTAGATGGGATGCAAGCACTATAATTTCTAAGCATTTCTGGTTGAAATGTGAAGTTCCAGCACACCCTGCTCAATATAACTGGCTCCTGTGCCAAATACTACTAGCTAGGGGCTATGAAAGGCAAAAGTGTTTAGTTCCAGTTCCTCTTCATCAGAAAGAGCAAAAAAAGGGAAATGATTCAGTGTCCCAGAAACATGATACATAAGTGATTAGGGATGACATCATTCAGCAATTGGGCAACATGGTGTCCTGCAGCCCTGTAGGTCCTAACCTAATGTGAACAGAAATGAGGGAGCAAGCCAGGGTTGAGACTTGTCACTTCAGCATTGTCACTAGATGCAGCAAGTGCTGTCAGCTGTCCAGAGAGAGACAAGCTTATTTTTGGAAGCAGTAAGAAAGTTAACATTTTTATAGATCTCTAACCTTAACACAGTACAATCTCACTCCATTACTGCTAGTACAGTAATGTCCACTATACCACTAATTGTACTTATTATCCTAGATTAATGATAGTCATTATGAGTAATAACATCATTATTGATAGGCATTATGAGTAATAACTCTACCCTTCTTCCTTTATGCTCTTAATTTTTTGTGTAGAAGTTAGGAATATTGTTATTACTACTTTCTCTTGGGGGGAGGGGGGGGGTGAAAGACACAACAAATAAATAATTTGTCCAAAAACCCTGAGCAAGTGCATAGCACAAACAAGCAGTACCTGCATGTCCTGGTTCCCAGCCTCTTGAACAGTCTTCTGTACTATCAGGGCCATTCATCACTGTGAAATTCACAGGCAGCTAGACACAGTCCCTTTTAAAAGCCTCTTGAATTTTTATCTTGACAGTGCAGCAGACTAGACACTGATTGTGATTGTGCTGACTCTAATCTTAAAGACACATTTTTACAAAAATTAAATGTGAAAATAAATACAATCCTGAGGTCACTAGGTCATGTGGTCTATTTTCTATAGTCAGGTTTATATAATCTCTTTACTTTCGGTTTTCAGAATGCCAAACATTTTTGTCCTGAGACCACTCAGACAATGCTTGTGTATTGTAAGTCCAAATTGGACAGCTGAGTAGAAAGCAAAATAAGCTTGTGGGATCTGGGAAGGTGTAAGGAATAATTAAGAATTCTAGTATGAGCATGAGTTGATTAGCAGTGCAATGATTATATGCTTTGTAATTTAATGCCTAGCATTATGTTCCAGAGTTAATGTCCCCTGGAGAGGAACTGAATGCTTGCAATTCCTCCCAAGCTAAAGCCTCAAAGGCCACTGAACCATACAGGCAATACTGTATCAGGTATGTTCAGCTCATGCTTTCAGTGCTTCCCTAGGAAAGACTTGAATTCTGAAGCAGTTTTATGGCAAAATGATGGATGCTGTTCCCAGGGAATCAGGGAATATTCATGGCCCTTCAGGTTATGTTTACTTTGAGCTAATGGCCTCTCAACTTCATTTAGGTACAGCTTTGTTTCATTTATCCCTAACAGTGCAATTGCAACCACTTTAGCTGTTGCTCCTTTGATATCCTGTGAGCATTGTCATATATCAATACCATAGGCAAGGCAAAATTTCTTTTGTTCTGCATGACAAAGGAATAACAGAAGATCAGAAATGCAGGTACAAGTCTCCTGGAAGTTCCCTTGATGTGCTGACATCACTAACTTTTCAGCAACAAATACAACTGAAATGGCAACACCAGTGCCTAGTATATGGTATGCCTGGAAGCAGCATTTTCTCGCACTATTACTTTTGACTGTAATTGCTTTTTTTTTTCCCCTACTGTCCTTCTCCAGAGGTTTGCAGGTCACCCTTGTGCACTGCTATCTAGTTATTGCTTCTTAAGATGTGTATCATTCATGCTTTCATGTATTATGGCTTTCATATTTCACTGGTGTTGGCACAATTGCAAGGGAACAGCATTTTACTTCCATTGCAGGCTTCCCCTGGCTCAGGTGATACCCACCTTGCCTGTGGTGATGGACCAATTAAGACAGATGCCGGCCACATTGCCTGTTGGTAATATTCGTCTGTGTTCAGAAGCTGTATTCGACAGTGAGGTCCTCATTTAGCAGACAACAACAAACAGATAGTTCCCACCCACTGAGAGTTCACTGCCTAGGGTTATGGAAAAATATATGAAGTGGAGGTCAAAGAATAGTAGAGGGCAATAATAAAACATTGGCCACCCTGCTTTCCATGGGCCTCTTGCCTCAGGGGTAACAGTCAACCTTGCCTGTGTAGGACCAGCTGTCTCTTGCTTAATACATACATACATGCACACGCACACAAGCCTGAATATAAATTAATGGCCTTTAGAGCACTAACAAAGAGCAAATGCTAAACTCAAGCCAGATGTGACCCACTCCTTAGACACCAGCAAGCAGCTTTGGGCTGGAGTTCCATGCTCTTGGAGGTGACTGGGACTGCAGGCCTCATGGAAGGCTCCAGCACTTAAAATCCAGTGGAGCACTTGAAGGTCTTGCCCTTCTTCCATCTTACAGGATTCCTGCACCCAGGCTATCATCCAACAGGCAGGCTGGCTGTCCTGGTGTCCCTGCACTTTGCCTAAACACTATACTTCTTAGAAGAAAGCAGTTGAGGTGTGGTTCATGCCAATAATACCGGTTTACCTATGTTCTAATTAGGTACCTGGAAAACACATGGATGTAAACCTTTGGAGCCTGACAATCTAGAGGATCCCACTCCTATGTATCCTATTCAGTGTAGGCATCTTTTGGCACCTATGTAATCCAGACTTTCCCTGCTAATGTTGAGTCTCTCATATCCAGTGTAGCAGACAACTGAGACAACTCAATGGAGGGCCAAGCAGGCAAGATGGAGCAGAAACCCTGCTGCAGAGAATCCTGCTCCATGGCTTCAAAATGAACAGCAAACCTGGAGAAAATATCAGTGGCCCTGGTGCTTAGAGCAAATGCCTGTGGGAAAAGAGCCATCAGAATGGATTTGCGGATTAGGAAATCTCTTGTGAGCAAGTACAAAGCTGTCCTGGAAATTACATTTTTAATTTCAAAGGACAGCTTCTTCTGATTTTTTTCCTTTTGATTAACTAGGAATTGCATCAGCATCTTCATTATTTTTGCTAAGTAAAACTCTGTTTGAGCTTCAGTCCATAAAGATTGATCAAATGCATTTTACTATTGCTGTCTAAACATTTCATCTGGTTAATGCCTAACTCCAAGTATTTTTAATATTTGTACTTACTAAATTATTCGGAGAGAAGCTACTGATCCTAGGCCAAATGCTGATGTCATTTACACCAACAATTAGCCCAATATTGCCCAACTCCCCTCAGGTGCTGGCAGGGCTCAAGGCTCTAGTGTCCTCCCTGGTTCTTCCCACAGATGGCAGCCTTTTGACTTGGCTTTTTCCCACTCAGCTGCTGGGTAAAAGGCAGCAGGAAAAACGGGCTGACTGTATTTTTGCCTTAAACATGAAAGATTTTTGTCCTTCTTGATTTAACCTTCACTTGCCAGACTAATGGTGGTGGGGGAAAAAAGCCAATCTCCAAAGTCCAGAGAAAAATGATGTGATTTCACATTAATGCATGAAATATTAGGGACAATCGCACAGTCAATATCACAAAATAGCTGTCAGAAAAGTCTGAGTCAAACACCAATTGAAATGTTCACAAGAAAAGGATCAGGCCCAGCTGAACCCCCTTGCTATGGAGTGTTTTGGGGTACAGCTACCTCCTGCAAACACTTTTTAGAGAGTTAGAAATGCTCTGTGACTGGTTAAAAATAAGCCTTGGCACATTTCATGCAGACTTTGTGAAGCCCTGTTGCAGATAGGAACTAAAGTTCACCAGCCCTGCAAAGTAAGGTCTAAAAGTCTTTTCTAGATGGAGGAAAGTGAGGCAACAAAGGTGGGCTGTGCGCATTTCAGTATTAGGTAGAAGTATTTTGGCAAGGGGTGAGATTTTTATCTTTTCGTTATAACAGTCCTCCCTGCTGTGCCAGCAGTTGCAATGGTACAAAGGTGTGTTATAGTGGTAAGATTTGCCCAACATGAGCATATTATTCTGATAAAAGTGCTTGAATACCAATATAGTCATATTAATACTAGAGTTTGTATAGCTTTACTGAACTAAGTTGAAGCAGTACAACCTTGGTACATAGATAAGGACTAAGTATCTTATCCAAATATATGGAGCAAGTAAATTACTGATCTGGGAATAGTTCACAGCAGTCATTCTTCCCAAGCTGCTTTTCAGACTGCCCAAAACTATTCTGTTCACACTTCCTCTCACATGTCAAAATGCCATGGCCTAAAAAGAAATGCCACACCCTTATTTATAAAACCAAGTGAAACAAAATATTGGAAAGTATTTGTCTCTTGTCTGTCCTCCTTTCAGTGACACCTGTAATTTTTGTATGCACTTCTAGAGAAGTCAATTTAGTCAGGCCTGGCAAAATACAGAGGTTTTTGTAGAATCACTTGTGATAGTTTGGGTTGTTTGTGGCTTTTTCATGTATATTTACCAATGTAAATTTATGCAGAGACCAGTATACCCATCTGTCAAGTGAAAGTATGACAGTGGCTTAATAGTGTACATCTAACTACTTGTAATATGTTCATTATTGGAAATGGCTCTGTCCCTGAGGAATTTCATGAAGCCTTGGATCTCAGGTTTCCACTCCATGTAGGTGTGGGACTCAGTTCACAGAGCCCTTCAATGGAGACAGTCTTAATAAGAGACCAAATAAGGAAGAATGCAATCTCCAAAGGGAAAAGGAAGCAAGGGGACAGGGGACAAGGAAAGGCTTGGCAGAGCTACCAAATATGATCATCCAAAAGTAATACCAAATGAAAAGGAAATGACCCTTTACTGGGGGAAGCAGTAGGGCAGATTCATCTCTGCACCCCATGTGAAGGTTGTGCTGTTCTCCATTTGAGCTGCTTTATTTCCATGGCTCTGCATCCTTGTCTGATCTACCATATACTTCACCTTTGTAGCAGTTCAGATAATGGACATTCCTGTTATCCTCTTCAGATCAACCTTTGCAAGTTGTCTTCCCTGCATGTTACACTAAAACTTATCTTCCTTTCTCCCCACAGAAAAGCTGTATGGGCAAGGTGGAATGGCCATGGAGCTGTTCTCTCCAAGGAGTATCATGAGGCAAGACCACAGAGCACTGGTCATGTGAGAGTTGCTAGGGGCAGCTGAAATAGACACAGATGGCTCTTCAGCTAAGCCAGACTGAAAAATTTCAAGACAGTCATCAAACCCAAATTAAATATTTTGAAGTTCAGAATGTTTGGTTTCGGGGTTTTTTTGGTTGGTTTTTTTTTTTTTTTTGTGTGTGTGTGGGGGGGGGGGTTTGTTTGTTTTGTTTTTGTTTGATTTTGTTTTTGGTTTTTTTACTTCATTTTTCTCTGGTAAAACTGTTAATTCAGTATTTTGGGACAAAAATTAATTTTGAATTATCTGGATTTCCCTGGGGAGGGAAATTCTGCTTTTCTATGAGCTGGAAGTGATGTATCTTAAAATTCCTAGGCAACAATCTTATATTGGTATTTTTAATTCAGAGGACTGTTCCCATGAGTTACTAGTGTTTTTAAAGTAGGTCAAATTTTGAACACAAAAAAACCTTAAGAGTTATGCCCCTTTCATGTCTTCTTAGGAGCAATAAGCCTTTTTGGTATTATTGTTGGTTTAAATATTAAACAGGAAGCAAATTACATTTCAAGTCATTAAAGTACAATAGAACAGTTCTATTGTCTGAATCAATGCAATATTAGGTCAGATTGTCACAAAATGCTCAAAAATTAAGTCATTGAAAGAATGCAATAAATTAGAGTTCTATTGCTTTCACTATGAGCTTCGCCTGATGAGGGACTATTTCTTCATTCCTGCCAATTAAGGTAGAAGGCATTCATCCCCCAAAACTTGAATTCTGTAAACATCTGTATGCAATTTGATACTCACATGCATAAAGCCACCACAAAAATGCAACACGTTTCAATGTTGCTGTTTACAAGAGCCCAATCTTAATTCACCAATAAAGGCATAAGCTTGCAACTCTGTTGGTGTGAAAGCAATTGTTCCCTATGCAATTTGAGTTCAGGCAGCACCAAGATCTACAGTGGCCTTTTGCTATGGTGCTCTTCTAGTCAAAGCCCTGCTCACAAAAACGTAATGCTAGGACAGACCTGAAAGGTCTTGCAGGGACAAGCCCAGGCAACACTCAACAGGATCTAACACCTAGTGTCGGGTAGCCTCTGTGTTGTCCTGACTGTATTTGTAATCTTGGATTTGCCATGAAACCCAGTTACAAAGCCAACCAGAAACTGGCACATGCTGCTGCTTAGAGAGGTAATATGCTACCATGGAGCTGACTGGTGCTGTCATGTCTTCAGGAAGAGCAGGAGCTGCTGGGTGTTATTGAAAGATAACCCTGGGGAGGTTTGGGTTTTTTCTTACAGATGCTCTATTCCCCATGTTGCAGTTCCCAGCCTGTCCGAGAAGGCAGCATGCCACCCAGGATCTTCCTGCTTTGCTGCCTTGGGCAGCAGCCCAGAGGGCAGTTGACCCCAATCTGTTGTATTTTTAAAATTACATCAGGGATCCTATGGCCTCTGAAGACTATTACAGGGCTGAACCCACAGAAGTTTATTGTCAGAACTTTGTACGGTTCCCCTCATTTATTCTTCCCTTTATTCTAGACTAAATAAATCTAGTTCCTTTGTTCTTCTTTTGTAGGCCATGTAGGCCAAGACCCCTACCATTGCCACTTCAAAGACTTTAGTCTCTGATCTTTATAATGTCTTTTAAATGCAGTGTATGAAACCAAACAGTATTTCAGCTGAGGCCTCCTTGGCACTGAGTATAGAACTATTTCTACCTGGGCTGACTTGTGGTATGACTCTTGTATTTGGATACCCTAGCATGAGATATGCCTTCTTTTCCTTTGTTTTTTATTTCACTTGTGATTTAGCCTGATCTCTCTAGTCCTCTTATGTCATCTTTTTGCCTCCTCAAGGAGGAAATTTCTTAACTATAGTTCTTCTGTAGTTGATTTCTATTTCTATATAATGAAAAGCAGTTCTATTAAATACCAGGTTGTTGGTTGAATCACTTCCTGGAATTAACACAACTGGTTCTCATCACAGCCTCTGAGAGGTTCATAACATATTTGAGCACGATTTCTAACCGTAAATTTTAAAAGTGTGCTTGCTATCCTACAACTGTTAATGATGACATCAAAAAGAAGCAGACCCACATCACCACTGGAAATGCTGTTTCCTCTTATGTGAAGAAATCATGGCTAACTTGCTGGGCATCAGTGATACAACTACAATTTCCATCAGAAATGTGGCCTTACGAGCCATGGTGGACAACAGTGTTCAAGAACCTCTTCTTCTGCATTGTTCATTGAAATCAGTGCCCTGTGCCTCCACCACCTAATAAATGTACATCCATGTATTAACTCACTGCCACCTCCACAGAGTGTTACCTGGAGCTCCTAGCTGGGAGGTATCTGCTCTCTAATGGTCACATAATTTCTCACTCAGTGGAATAAGTCAGCTACAGGAGCCTTCAGCTCATTCTTGGTACTTAGTTACAGACTGTGAAAGATTTATGTCTCTGAAGTGTGCTCAGTTTTACTGTCATGTGACATTGTTTTGACAGCCCAGATGAAATTCCAGGTATGACATTATCAAACAGAATATGCCCTAGAGAAAATATTTTTCTGAGTATTTTATTTCACACTCTGTCTCATCTTTAAAATGCAGAACAGGCCACAAGAAATGAGAAGGAAATTAAAGGAAATTTGATTTGGCATAGAAACTCATCCTATGCTAATGTTGCAGTCAGAATATGCCTGTGGTTAAAATCCTAGTGCTTCACTACAATACTGATCTGAGTCTGATGGGGGTCTTTACCTTCTTCTAGTACCAGATAAGATGCAACCCATGTAAGTGGAATAAAAATATGACAATTCCTTGTTCAGGGAGGTAATTGGGGAGGAAGAGTGATGGCCTTGTTTTTTATACAACAGTTCTGAAATTGAATGTGCAAAGGGAGTGAGGGCTGCTTCAAGAGAAAGCCCTGAAAATGAACAGAGGAAAGGACCCTGTCCTGGTAAGGACCTCCCACAAACCCCAACTCATGGAACAGAGGAGCTATCTCCAAACACATAGCGAAATCACCCAAGCTCATGGCAATGGGACAGATAGTTGTGAATGAAGGACAAGAAGGGATGCTTCCTGGAACACTGGTGACAAACTTTGACATAGAAGATTGAGAAACTATCTGGAATGGGAGCACTTCCCTGTATGGCTTCAAGAAACACATATAAAGACTTGTGATAGGAATGTGGGAAGAAACTTGGGTAAGGGTGATAATTTTACATTGGGTGGTCCACGCAAACAAAAGGACAGAGAAAAACAAACATAACACATCCTCTCTAGGATGAGGGAATTGAAAAAATGTTATGCTGGATCACACAGGAATAGTCTGTCAGGAAAAAAGGCAAGTAGGAAGCTCAGTGTTCTTCAAAGGAATGATAACCACCAAATCTCAACTAACTCCGTGCACAGGAAGTATAGTAAGCAAGTAATTTAGATGAAGTGTGAGTTTAACTTGACCAGAAACAAGAAGGAAGCATGCAGAAAGGGGAAGGTAGGTCAGATGGTCAGAGTTCAGAAAGAACAGTACAGCAGGTATTGAGGACTACAATCACAAACATCAGCAACCTCCCCCCCCCCCCCCCCCAAACCCCCAGAGATGTTAAGAACAGTTAAAAACTTTCTTACAAATACAATAATGGCATAACAACAAAGGAAGGCCTGGATCTCCTCTTTATTGGGAAAGGAAGGAACCTGACACAACCCACTGCCCTCTGGTCCCCTCCTGGAAGAACCAGCGCTCTTGGGGCTCGGAGAACGCTAGTGGTGGTCCTCGCTCTGGCTGCAAACCCAACACCTACAAAGAACCCCTTTGCTGCAAGAACACCAGAACATAGGTCCTACAGCGCCCAGGCGAGGGATCCCTGGGCCAGAGGAGGGACGAGAGAAGCGCCTCTGGGTAAACACCGTCCCCTCGCTCCCCGAGGAAAGCGCCTGACACAGGCTACGGGGCGGGCGCGCAGGCGCGGCTCCTGCATGCGCGGCAGGAAAGAAACTCCATGTCACTTCCTCCCACCGCCTAGAAACCTCGTCCGCCTTCAGTTCCCGGTTCCCTGTCCCCGGCCCGGCCCCAGCCGGGACCCGCTGCGGGCGGGGGCGGGGGCGCCGCCCTATTGGCCGAGCGCGGCCCGTCTGCCGCGCTCCCGTTGGCCTGCGCCGCCGCCGGCCCCGCCCCCTCCGGGGTCATTTAAGTTTTTGGAGGAAAATAAATAAATAAAGCGGGAACTAGAAATGCGTAGAAGGCTTGGGGGGGGGGGGGGGGGGGGGGAGCGCAACCTAACTTGCTGCCTGGCCCGCGGCTGCCAATCGGTACTCGAGTGCCGACAGGACTGACACCTCGGCCCAGCCAATCAGTGCTCCCGAGCGGCGAAGGCGGCCCCTAGCGTTCTAAAATCCGGCCAATGAGAGGCGTCGCCCGTTTGACCGACGTTTGCACCTTCCAATAGGAGGGGCGCCTAGCGGACCCGCTTCGCCTATCGAGAATCAGCCGTGAGTCGCGAGGAGGCGGGCAGGCCCAGACGGCGGTGGGAGGCGAGGCCAGTCCCTGAGTGGCGGTGCTGCGAGCCAATGGGTGTGGGCCGGAGGGGCGGGGGGGCTGGGGGCCAATGAGGGGGCCCTGCGAGGTAGCGGCGGCCGCCTCTGAAAGTGCCGCGAGCCGGCGGCGCCCAGCGCGGGGCCGGGGAAGATGAGAGAGGTACCGGCGCTTCCGGGGTCAGCGCGCGGGCGGGGGCGTGGCTCAGGCGTGCTCCGCCCACTGGGGCGGGGCGGGCGAGGGGCGAGGGGCTTTCGTGTGCCGGCGGGGAGAGTTCGTATTCTAGGAGGAAGCGGAGGGGAGGCAGTAGTCCTTGAACGGGGTCGATTCGCAGTCGCCGCTTCCCGGAGTTTTTTCACCGTCCCGAAAAAGTTTGGGCGCCGGCGGGGCACTCCTCCGAGGGTGCGCGTGGCCAGAGAGGGAGACTTGGCACCGATATTTCCCCCCCCCCCCCCGCTTGTCCTCCCCCCGCGCCGCTCCTCCTCCTTCTCCAGCAGCGCCGCTGGGGAAAGTTGGCGGCGCTCGTTTGTGAGCGAGGGTCGGGGAGGGAAGAGATGCCCAAGAACCGTTTGGACGCAATCACATACAGTGTGCTCTGGGATGACCCTGCTCGAGCAGAGATGTTGGACTGGATGACCCGGTGTGGCCCCTTCCAACCTTGCCCGGCCTGTGATTCCGTGGTTCTGAGAGGGCAGGTCGGGGTTATCCCTCGGGAGGAAGGCAGTGCCGGTGCCCTGGATGCCCCGCGGGATGCGGGATGAGAACCCGGCTGGGGAGGAGCTGCTCGTCCTCCCCCACCGAAGAGCTTAGCTGCTTGGGGTTTTTTTGGGTTCGGTTCGTTTTTGATGCCGTCCCCGAGGGCTCACGGAGCAAATCAGCTGTTCCCCGTTTTCCCTGCTGGGGCTCCGGCAGCGCGGTCCCATTCGAACGCACCGCGCGTCCGACAGCACTTCCAGAGCCATCGGTCCCTCGTCCTTCCTCCCAGCGCTGGGCAGCTGTCTGTGCCCAGCTCTCTGTATCCCTGTCAGCAGGGATGGGGCTCGGCGTTTGTCAGTCGGAGCGCAGGAAAGAAATGGATTTGCAGGTTGAGAAAGAAACGGGCTGCCGCACTGCCCGTCGCGTTCCCAGACTTCGCCTCCTTTTGTAGTCGAGCAAGTCGGTGTTTTTCAGGTTAAAAGTCCTCCTGACAGCCTTGGAGCCCTCTGTGCTGAATGGCAAATGGGAAATTGTGAGAAAGTGAGACTCACTGTCGAGTAAAGCAAATTAATGTGCAAAAACCTGAGCAGAGTAATTATTTAGAAGCAAAAAGTATCTCCATAAAAGCTGTTATTATCTACAGCTACTGGATCACAGTCCTGAAATCTGACCGCCTTCCTGGGTCTTTCTGAATGCCTGGGATGTGCTCTCGTATATAAATGATATTTTGGTATTTACGAGCCGTAGGTTGTAGATGCAGAACCATATCGAATCTCTGAGTCTTGGGGTGCTTTGCAAGGAAGTGTAACTCAAGACAAAAATAAATCTATGATAGGAAGGTACTGTATCCTTCTCTTACACACACAAAAACCTCTCAGAGGCAAGAGGTCAATCAGCTGTTCAGAGGATGCAATGAGGACAGACTATTAGAGCTGACTGGGAGGATCCTTCCCTCTCCAGTGGAAAATGTGGTATTTGTGAAGTTGCACTTTTCTGCAAGAAAGTTCCAGTTTTACTAGGAAAAAAAAAGTTACATTATTCTGACTGAAAAATTAAAGTGATGGTTCATGTCAACCTGCCTCGCAGACTTCTGTCAATTCTACTTTCTGCTTACAGGGAGAAAGCACAGTTAACAAAATCTTCCCCTTAGAGACTTGAACCTTTTTTTTTCTTTTTATCCCCTTTTTCCCCCCCTTTAAAGAAATTCCTTGGGATTTTTATTCCACAAAGGATGTGAGAGCTTTACTTCTTACTCTGAAACAGAACTAAATATTTTTTCATAGCACAAAAATTCCAGTATTTGGCCAGCCCGATTCAAAACTTCTGGAAACTTGGGGCCAGATCTTTGGCTTGTACAAACTGGCTAGTTCCATTGTGTTTAGTCCACAGAGGATTTGGCCCTAGTTAATTAATGGTTCACCCGAGGTCATGCAGCAAGTTGATTTTTAAAGCTGGAGACTGAATCCAGAGCTTTTATTATTCAATCCTGTCATATATCTTGAAGTTTACTGCACAACATTATTTTTTTCTTAGACAAGTTGGATTAATAAGTGGCAGAATTCACAAGGCTCTGATTGCAACTTTTCTTCAAAATCACGTTCTGAAAAAAATCTATTCAATCGTGATCTTACTAGAAACCCAAGTAAATATGTTGTAATTAGTGCATAGGTGACACTTACTACTGAGGGAAAGAGAGGCCTGAAAAACTGCTTTTGTTATTTAAACCTCTCTTTCAAAGTACAAAAGCATTTGATTGGCACATCACTGATTTAATAGTCCATTTGTAATGCAGGAAGAGCATTACAGAAAATTTTAGCATTACTTTAAATCTCATAATTTAATCTGTAGGTGTTTTTAAAAAAATCCTCATTTCTCGGAGAAGAAAACTTTCTGATAGCGTGGGGAATCTGTGACTAGTCAGTTAAGATATGAGTGCTTTGTGTCTTTCAAAAAGAAATGGTTTATGAGTTTTAAAATATGTCCTGTTTGTTGTGTTAGCACAACAGTGAAATACAAGAAAAATTTTTCTGATTGAGGATTTAATTTTTAGTCTTAATGTGATGTAACATTAGGAATGGAACCTAAGCCCTCTGGTTTAAAATCAGGGTTGTCAGCATTTATATTAAAGTGAAGAACTGTTCAGATCCTGTGCAGCAGCAGTGCCAGATGAATGAGATATCAAGTAGCCTGTTCGATCATATAAATTTACAGAGCTGGTCTTTCACCTGTACTTGCATAAAGATGTTTTGTGAAGGCCGATTTTGTTTTTTGTTTTACACATGGGGAAGATACAAAGGCCAGAAATCCAAACAGACTGGCTGCACACACCCTTTTCCCCCAATGTTTCTGATTTTTCAGGGAAAACTAAGATTTCATAAAGGCTTGTCTCTGCCTTCCAAATGTTTGAGGAGTAGCTTCATTGCTAAAATATTTTATTTTATAAAATATATAAACTCTGAATTAAACAGCACTGAAATGACTTGCCAATGTCAAAGAGCAGTTAGTGACAAAGTCTGAACAGACCTTCTGCCTTCCAGGCCACAGTTGCACCTATTGGCTTCATAGTCCCTCCTATGCACATCCATGCCTGGCATTGTTTTGGAAATATAGCAGAAACTTGATAATTCAAACTGATGACTCGGAGAGCCACTCATGGAATTAATTTATTGGGTAAATTAATGACTAGATATGCAGGCAGATGAAAAAAAAAATAAAAAAAGATGGTGTGTCATAGTGTATGGTTTGTTCTGTTACCTCAGTGTGATTTGTCACTGCATGAATTGAGTATCCTGGAAAATACTTTGTTAGAAATTTTGTGAGTAAAGTCTTAAATCTCAGCATGGTTCTGTTCTTGTTATGTAAATCTCTGAGGGGAATTGGGTTTTCAGATCTTTAGTGAGGAGTTATAATTTGGGATTAGAAATTAATCCATAGTACGTATTTTGTGGCACAGTATTTATAGCATGCCTCAGAGGTTAAACCATTGCCTCAGTATACTGATCTGTGCAGTAGTCTTATTTGATTTCGGCAGGGCTGCCTGCCTAAGACAGATAGGATTTGATCCTTGCTGTGTAACCTTGGTCAAATTCCAGGTGGCCCTCAAGACTTACTATTTCCATCTTGATATTAGAAAATAAGTGTGTTCTTTCTGTTTATTTTTCACAGGGCCTCAGTATTGTTCAGTATGGTTTGTCATGTGAGGCTGTAAAGCCCTTGAAGTGAGGTGGAATTTTAGATTTGCAAACTGTTCCCAAATGATTGCATGTGTATCATGAAGGAAAAGTCAGTCCTCTAGCCAAGAATGGACAGAATTTACCAAGTTTAGCTCATTAAGATTCCAGAGTGACTGCAGATATTAATGTAGAAGATACTAAGGGGAAAAATAATTATTTTTAATTTGCTTAAAGTACCAAATTAATGTTAAGTAAGCAGAATTCATCTGTAATTGCCCAAGAAATCTTACCAGCAGTTTAGGCTCTCTGAAGAGGTATTGCCAACAATGTGCACAAATCATTACATTATTGATAAACAAAAGTAAAGTCTCAAATTGGCAGCTATTGGTAAGCTTTGCTTGTTTGCTCTTACATAGTCATACTGACCCTTGATCTTGGGTATCAGAGCAACCCTAGCAAGTCAAAATTCAGTTACTTAATTATCATGAGCAGTGTATTCACTGAGAGGAATCATTGAGCATATCTGAAACAGAAGAAAATAGTTGCCATTGACCACTTTTCACAGCTAGAGGTGATGTGATTTTGGAAGGTCTGTGTTGCTTGGAGAAGTCCTGTGTTTGTGGCCTGAGTAGGGTGAACAGGAAAAAAAAAGATTTTGGTGTGTAGATTATTTTGTGCTTACTGATACCAATGGATCTCAGATTATACTCTGATTTTCCCAGATATTAATGAAAGATACCTCAAGGAATACCAGAATAAGACATTTTGTTATCAAGTTTTCTTGTAAGAGAAAGTTCTAATTTTGACTCTTTAACAGCTTATTCAAAGAAATAATTATTCCTTCATATTTCCTTATTTTTTAATCCAATATGGGTTCAACCCAGTTATTGCTTCTTATATTTTCTTAAAAGCATATTGAAGACTGAGTACCTGTTTACTAGTCTGGGTTCCTGGCTTAAGACTTGGGCCTCATGAGGTTCTCTGCCACGATTAGCATATTTGACTTTAGGGAAAAATTGCTCAGTCTTTCTTTCCTATCTTTACAACAGGAATAATACCATGTGCTGTCATAATGAATATTTTCAAAGATAGGTACATGGAGAATTCCAAAATGTAACCATCAGGGTTATAAATAATATTTAAAGTAATAATTTCAGGTGGTAGGTGCCAATTTTTTCCATTGGCTGTTCGGTTTGACAATAAATGCCAATGTCAGTAGTTTTATAAACTTTGGTGTAGTTATTCTGGGTTTGCATCAGAAAACAGAAGGTGGCTTAGACATGAATTTCCTTTTTGAAATAACTGAAGTGACATCAGTGGAATTATACAGGAATGATTTTGGCATTGATACTGCTGAAAGACATAGTGCTCTCTGTGTGCTTTGGCCTCATACAAAGTGAACTGTATTAGTAGTGCAGCAGTTCAAAGCTTCTTTGGAATTGTAATCTCCTCTTTACCATTTTAAGTTTTCAAGTACTGCTGCTAGCAAGTACTGTTTCTGGAAAAACTTCCAGGATCAAAAATGTGTGTCTCCTGCCCAATAGTAATTGTGCACACAAATTACTTCATTTCCCATATGACTTTTAGCATATCCATTTGACTAAAGCTTAAGAAAGTAAAAGTTTTAAAGCATTTTTATACCAAACTCTAGTCAGACATGCTTTTCTTATACATAACACTTTCCATTTCCAGACACTGTAAATATTGGCCTTCAGAATAGCTTTGTGCAGTGTTTACCCACATCACTTTATGGAAGATAAAGAAAGCAAAAAATACCCACTGTTTCCAAAACTGGTGATAATTTTTAACTGCTTGTATTTTTGTATGTATCTTTTGAGACCCTGACACTTTATTTCCCTGACCACTGGTTCTGTACACTTCCCTCTCCCAGTGGTTCTGGTTTTAAGTTGCAGTCATTAAGCATATAACTACCTCAACATAGATATTGACCACTGTCAAAACTCATGTAGAAGTTATGGCTTTTAGGTGCAGGGCAAAGTTCTGGAAACAGGTTGGAAGTGCCTGAAGTTTGGGCATCTAGAAAAGCTGCCATTCTCCTCTATTTTTAAATATACCAGAATGAAATTAGGGATTGAAATGGCAAGTGCTGCTGTTCTGCTGTTAAAAGAAGCAATAACTGTTTTGTTAAGCAGTTTTCTGTTTTGTAACTGTAAAGTAAATAAATAAAATCTTTGTGCTGTTTAGGTAGGGTCCAGATTGTCTCTGAAACAATTTGTAGGACTTCTCCCCCATTGTAGTGTATGAATAACACCCACTGAACTCAATGTGAGGGTTTTTTTATCATGTGGCTGTAAAGAAGAGTCCCTATTTATAGCAGTCAAACGTTGGCAGGTGCAAGACTGGTGAGAAATGTTAGTCTCACAGATACAAACTAGTTGTTTAGGAGAGACTTCTACGTGGTGGGAGCTGCTCCTCGCTGGGCCGCTAGAATCAACAACATTGCTCAGTGGCTGTCTTCTTGTTGAAATCAATCAGCTTGCATTTCCAGGAGTGTGTGTAATGAAGAACGGCCTGATGGTGCTGATTGCAATAATATACTTAGCTATGGCAGCCTTAGCTATTATTTATAGAAGTGCTAATTATATCAATAGAAATAGCAATATTAATACTGTTAAGTGTCAGAATCCACGCTTGACAGCATGAACTAAACACAGCTACTGTGAAACAAAAGCAGCCAGCTTGTCTCCCTTGTCAAACCACCAATATGCGTTTCAGGAAGAGTACACACCCACCTTAATTGCTTGGGGTCTCACCATTTTTGCTCATCTTGTTATATCACTATCATTTCAAGCTGAAAGCTCACAAGACCAACTGTTCCCATGAAGTGTAGACTGTATTCAAAGTCAGTCTGGAAAATTCAAACTGTGACTAAAAGTGTTGCAGTGTATTCCAATTTAAAGCTTTTATCCTACAATTCTGGAGACTGCAAGTGTCTTGAAGTTCAGAATCGGACCCAAACTTTTTTTTTTTTTTTTTTTAGTCTGTATCATACCACTTCTTGTTTACAGCATAGTTGGTGAGGAGGCACGTAGATTTCAGTACCCACAGTTACCTTCAGACTATGTTATAGCCAGCTATAATTGGCATTTTTTAAAGGGCAGAAATCATATTACCAAAAAAATAAACAAAACTAGAAGAAAACAAGAGCATATCGAGACTTATTGTCTGGCTGGTTTTTTAACATTTAAAATATGCTTGATTTCCTGTCACAGCTCTTGTTACATCTGCCTACCTCTTGTGACAGTGTTTTAGACTGACTTCCACAGGAGCTTACAAATCAAGCAGGTTAATGTCTTCATTAAAACTGAATAACAGTTTACTTTGGGAAAAAAAACATATTAAATATTTCAGGATATTGAACACCAAACTACTATTAAGCTTTAACTTATGCATTTACTTTGCTGACACTTGCTTTCCGATGGGACGTGTAGCTCAAGTTAATGTCACTCAAAGTGATATTTAAGACTTCATGAGAAAGTGTTTCCATCCCCTTCTAGATGATTTTACTCTAATTCTATCACTCTGTACTTGAGAAAAAGTTTTAAATAAGTTATTTCAGCAACTTGCCATCGTTATTTTGGAAGTGTACTGGGTATAAATGTCTCCTTTAGAGTTTTAAATAATCCTTTCTATGTCCTAGATACATGTGGTGCATTGTGTAAAGAGAGTGACAGGCTGTTTGCCTCTGGACATATAAAGAATGTCTTTAGCATGCTTTGCCTTTGAGAGGAAAATACAAGGATTGTTGCAAACAGAAAATGTTTGGGTTTTGTCACCCATAACTCCAATCTACCTTAAGGCATTACTGATTTGGTGGATCAAGGGGGTAGAAATGGAGGCACATGGCCAGTAGGTCAAGGTTTCTCAGCTGGCAAGTGGAGATATTCTGTGTAGGCTGCTGTTACTGCAGAGCTGTGGGCTTGGGTCATTCTCGCTCTGCAGAATCCATTTGCAGTGATGCCATGTGGGACATAGGATCATCCCATCAGTAATAGGAATGGGGTTTGTTTGGGTTTTTTTTGTTCATGTTGCACTGCAAATTCTGTTGGTGTAATTTGCTGCATCAGCTCTTTTGTTTTTGTTGGGATTTTTTTTTGACCTCTTCATTTGGCAATCCTACAGTTTACTTATCTATTATCAGAGCTATGTCAGACAGTGATGCGTCATTCTTTCTGGATCCGACCACAACAGCATCCCAATACATGATGCAATCAAACAACATTCCTGTACTGGCAGATTTAGACCAATCCTTTTGAAGTTTGTTAATGTATCTAAAATCAAAGCCACTTTCAGTTCTACACTGTAAGAATACTGATACTTTGTTGTAACCCTTCCCATCCTTGTTCTGTAATAATCCTGTATCTCTTCGGACATCCCTTTAAATTCTGTGAAAGGTGATCTGTGAGTAAATCTCCCTGAGGAGTTACAAACTTTCTTGAATTATTTACATCTATTGTAGGAATTCTGTCTTGCATTGCATACTGGGCTGATTGCATAGTTGATACAAACTGAATGATGCAGAAAGAAATGGAGGATGTGCCTAGAACATAAAGACATGCCTTAGACTCATGAATATATCACATAAAAATAATTCCTACTGTAAATGCTGCTGGCTTTTGCTGTGTTAACTTCAGGGAAAAAATTGTCCACAAAACCTAGGATCTTGGTTATAGCCATAAAGAAATTGTTGAGAAATATGAATGACTTAGAGAATAACTTATGCAATAGGACAAAAATAAAAAGTCTGGTTTAACTACTAGTGGGTATTTGAAAGACGTCATTGCGCAGTGGTGATGTTCTGGAATATAATGAGCACTAGCCTCATTTGGCAAACATGGTAATTCCTGGTAGGACAAGAGATAATTAACTAGTGCACATGGAATATGTTGTTTGTTTGTTTGTTTGTTTGTTTGTTTGTTTGTTTGTTTTATTTTAACTCATGATCACAATGTATTTAAGTTCATTAGAGTAGAAAAAAATTATTAGTTTTAGTAGAATAATTCTGTGGGGCACTCCACTTTTTGAATAAACAAATATGGATCAATATTTTCTTGAGTTTACTGGTCATGCACATTTATTCAGTATATTGTCATTCACTCCCTTTAAGTAGTTCCGCATGCCACATTTTTGGGAATTTTACATTTGTGACTTGAAAACAAAAATTGTTGTGCCTAATCCTGACTTGCAAGATAAATAAGACAGAACTGTTTTTGTTACCACAGTGGCTGAGTACTTGTACTCTTGTGGTGCAAATACATACTCAGGTTCATGATTTGCTTTCTGAAAGGCCTCATGGACAGTTGTTAAGGCTTTGCATTTTGTTCTAGTAAAATGTACCATTTTTGTCAAAGGGCGTGGATTTAGTGGAACAGAAGTTAACCAAAAAGCAAGGATGGAGATGAAGAGGGTTAATAATTCCCCTTTTTCAGTGATGGCTCATCTTGGTCCCACTGGGACACATTCTCCCAACCTTGCTGTCTGGCCCCAGTTCTGTGGATGCGATTCACTTGGGCTGATAATGTGGTACTTTTTAGCTGAGCAGCACTGCTTCTCGACAGCATGGCACCTGGACCTGACCTGATAAGCATGCAAACTCCAGATTCCAAATTAGTATTGATGTTATTTGCATATATACATTCTTACAGGGTCCGGGGAGTCTCGGATGAGATCAGCACCCCATCCACTGTTGCTGGGTATTTTATATGCTGTAGAAGAAGTGCTGCATCAGGAAGCTTTTAGTTATAAAGGCAAGTCGGGAGAGAGGTGAGGGGAACAAAATGTTAGAAATTGATCTGTTGTGGTTGCAGACCAAGAAACAGGGAAAAATTAGATTATTTTATTGGGATAATACAAGGAAAGGAAATAGAGGTTTTCAGAGACAACTAACTCCCACTACAGCAAGTATGGGAGTGATGTGCCAACCTGCCATTTGTCCCTTTGAAAATTTCCCCAGAGAGTCTATTGTAGAGCCCAGAACTGAACTCTGATCTTCAGTCCCCCACCAGACAATCATTCCTTTCTGCTTTAAGTGTTTTTAATTGAAAAATACCATCTGAACAGTGTCTGTAAAGAATTACTTTTCCTCGGAACCTCCACAAGAAAAGCAAAATGATGTGCTGCAGCAATAAATTAACCAGGGATCAAAACAAAAACCACAGTCTTGTTATGAAAACCAGAACTGGTAAATACTCTGAATTTATGACACCACTGGAAAAATAAATCCACTGTGGTAAATGTTAATACTTTTAGAACTAAAGATTTTTGGTTTAATTATTAAGCTATTCAAAATGCTTCTAAGCAGACTTTACTTGCAAAAGCTACAGAATGTTTTAAAAAACATACAGAAGTTCATTCCTTGCTTTTCTGCAGGCACTACTTAGATCTATGTCGGTGTTTGTTTCAGAGAAGAGTATAAAACTCAAGTCCACATGACCCTATCTCACTCTCCCCAAATACAGTAACACTTTTTGTTTTATATAGGGTTGTACATATATTCACTCACATGTTCTCATCACTTTGTTAGGAGGTAGACTCTTTTCCTATTTTTCAGGTTGGGAAACACTGGTAGAACTCAAGGTTACACAAATCCAGAGAAATTGTGAGAGTCAGATTACGCTGCTGGAATGACCCATGTTCAGGCTACTCCAACATGTCCCCTAATAATATTTTACAAGCCGGAGCCATCTGTGTGTGATGAGATCAGAAGTAAGAAAGTCTGTAGTTGCCAAGAGAATTTTAGCAAGCAGAATTGTGCAGTTATAAAGAAATCCTACAGCATCAACAAAGGAAGCTCAGAAAATATTCACACGGAGCTCTTTTTGAATCTTTTAACTGGAGACTATTCTTGTTAAATTTTAAGAGTTTTTTCTTCCTATTGCACACCTAATTGTTATTGACTGTATTGTGAGCTTTGCATACATTATTAGGAGTCTCTAAAATGGCTAATCCCATATTTTGCAAAAGCAATGAGACACTACTGCTGCATGTCTCTGTGCACCTGGAGGGATAGTCAACCTCTACATCTTGTCTGCATCCCAGTGGTTTGGCTTCCTTCCCCTCACAAACACACAAACATACATAAGCTCAGAAGTACCCCAAACAAAAGGCCTTCTGAGAACTCCCTGTCTACTTCTGATCCATGGACATTTTGCCATGTGTGGACTTCATATCAGTGAGATGGGCTATTATTTAGGTCTTCCTTATTTTACTTTGTGTAAGATGAACTTCACAAAAATGAATAAATATAGAGTATAGGCCTTTCAAAAGCTCTCAGCATCAGTTTCACTCTTCTTCCTTTGAACACAGCCAGGACTTGACTGGAGGTGGAATTAAGCCCACATTGAGCATTTTCAACACTTACAGTCATAGAAGAATTTATAATCCTACAAAAGGGATTCTGAAGTTCTTCAAAGGATATGAATCTTTAGCTCTCAAGAATGGTTCTGCTTCTGGAACAGAAAGTCCTTTGAGCTGCTTTCTTGGTTAATATGGGTTAAGTTCAACTAGGCTTTCTCCCAGTTTGTTTTATTAGAAAATGGTATTTGTTTGACTGTGGTATGCTACCTAAAATTATTACAATTTGTTTCTTTATTTCCATAAACATTTCCCTGTTTATTTTGGAAGAGTGGTTTACTTAAGGAAAAAAAAAAAAACAACAAAGTAAGCTTAAAAATATATTGCTTGTCTCCTGTTTAAAATTTTCTCTTGTAATCAGTGTATATAATTTTCCTATACCACCAATCTAAACAAAAAAAAAGCCAAAGAGACATTAAAATCTATTTTCAGGGTGGCATATCAGACCACACGCACTTGTGGGGTAGAATAGATTTATTATTTTGGGCAGTACAGTGGAACTTATGAGAAGCTTTCTTTTTTTATACAAAGTTATTTCAGAGTAGATTAAAGTTTATTTCAAAGTCAGCATATTTGACCTCAAGCATCATAAGAGTCATGTAGAATTGGCTCATGCTATTAAATTCCTACAGCGAACTCCATAATAATGATTAATTTCTTTCATAAACTCTCTTCATAATTAATACAGGTTTCATTGTGGGCACTGCTACTCTCATATTGATTATCTCTACAATTTAGATTTGACTCGTAAAATGATGTCTTTGTTTACTCTGATGGCCAGACATTTATTTTACTTGGATAACTCTCATCATTTGCAAACTGGACTGGGGATATTGCTATCATAGAAATTACAAATATTTCAGACGTATTCCATGCAATAGCAGGGATAATTTTTTGGCACCTGAGATTAATAATACTTTGGTGTTTTTGATGCTCCTCATTTGAGAATCTGAGTTCTTTATGAACAATTAATTAAGCTTTAAGACACCCTTCTGAAATAGGAAGGCATTAGTAACCTCCTCCACTGAATAAATGTATATTTAAAGATGTTGACTGATTTAGTTCAAGTCACCTGTCAAGTTGTCTACATTCAAGTTGGATATAACCCATATTTGCTGATTAGCTATCTTATCCTTCAGTTCTGAGTTTTTCTCACCTGGCATGACAATTTTTGATGTGGCTTAGTTCCTTTTGGCAAAATGCTCCTTTTAAAGAATTA
Source organism: Cinclus cinclus (assembly GCF_963662255.1). Taxonomy (NCBI): domain Eukaryota; kingdom Metazoa; phylum Chordata; class Aves; order Passeriformes; family Cinclidae; genus Cinclus; species Cinclus cinclus. The sequence continues at coordinate 25,295,777 of NC_085047.1, read as the reverse complement.
TAATAGCTGGGTATGCCTTAGCTGCTTGAACAAGTATATATCTCTCTTGTTGCTTGTTTATTCTCAAAAATAATTTAGTTTTATTTCTAAGAGTCTTTAATAACCTACAGTAAAAACTTAGTAAAAAACCTCAAAACATGACTTGCATGTTTCAGACAGACTTCAGGAGAAGCAGCTTTAATTGGAAAAGCAGAAAATAGTGAATGATTGTGTGGAGAAAGTAAAGAGCTACAAACCAGATTTTTTAACATTACCCTGTGCAGTCCATGCAATTTTGTGCAGCAGGTGAGCCTTTCTCTTGGTCAGTCTTGGGTATGTTAACAATGTAAATCCACTTTATTGTGATATTAAAGGAAACCTTTCTCACTTAACTGAGAGATCTCAAGGGTGGGGGCAGTACATTTTGTTTAGTTCTGTTGTCCAGACCCTGGAGGGTTCCGATCCCCATGGGAGCTCCTGAGCTCTCCTTGTTTTGTTAACTTCAGAGGGTGCTGGAGGGAAGTTGCAGTCACTGGCAGAAATTAATCTTTGGAAAGCCTTGGAGACAAACAGAAATTCCATTTTTTTAGTTGAATTCAGCCATCCTGCTGTTGCCAAACCTACAAGCAGAAGGAAATGTGGATGTAAAAAGCAGCACATATATACATATTAATGCTCCCAGTACAACATCCCCCATGCCTGAGGACGGTAAGTGCAGCTGAGGACATAGTGAGGTTTACAAGAGTACCTCACATGTTGAGATGCTTTATAGTCCCCCCTGTGAATAGCCTAGTGAAAACCATATGTGAAATATAAATATACTGGGACTTAAAAATGGAGCTGCATTCCATCCTTTTAAGTTAATTTTGTAACATGCTGCATCTGAGGGCTTAATGTGTTTTGCATCCAATGCTAGCTGAATACTGCAGGGCTTAATAAATGCAGTGTGTACTGGAGACACCAGAGGGTCTGATGGAAGACATGAGAGGAGGAGAAGAAGATGGTGGAAATAGCACATTTTAGTGAAAGAACAAATCAGTTTGAACCAACTGTGTGCTTGCTTCTTTCAGTCCTAAGGCAACAATGAACTGCTGTTGTCATGCTGAGTCAGTTGGCATTGACTCACTTTACCAGTCTCAAAATTGTCCAGCATTTCATCAGAACTAGATTACACAATGGGTTTTTCCTTTCCCCCCCCTTTTTTTTTCCCAATACACTTTTAGTGTTAATAGGCCCATAAATCATCTGATGTTAACATGTTTCCTCATTAACTTCTACTTTTTTAATTATAAGATTAATAATCATACAACTTTCCAAAGAGAAAAGTACGGTAATCCCAACTTGACTTGAAATTCTCAAGGAAAATCTTTTGTAGTTATGTGATTCTCTTAGGTAAAAATAAGTTAAAGCCTTTTTGTTTCTTTCCACAGGACATTTGCATAGTTAACATATGCTCACAATTGTTCAGCTGAGGTATGTGTTCTCTGTTGGATATGGAGAGAAAACTTGTATGTGGAAACAGCAGCCATTGTATCAAAGTTCAATTTTCTCCCTAGCATGACTTTTTTTGGTTTTTTTTTTCTGCAAAAGCCTATTGTAGAAAACACTCAAATGCAGTATATTATCCACTGAAATAGTTCACACAAATGATGTCATGTATTTTATGGGCATATTTATCCCTTGAACACAAAAAGACACGTTACCTAAAATGTAAAGTGTGTGATTCTGTACTTAAAAGCAAGAACATCTTCACAGTCTCTGTAGTTTGTGAAAAAATTTTGGTCTATGAGGCTTTATGTCTAACTCTGCATATTGGTGCACTTCACCAGATTCTTTGATTTTAGCACCTATGCTGTTACACAGTTTCAATGAAAGCGATATGAATAAACTAAAAATGTCTAAAAAGTGATGCTGAGTTGGCTGGACAGCAATGCATCTGTTCTAAAATCCAGCATTTCTAAGTTCAGCCATCTTGTCTGCCCTAATTGAATATCTGTATTTTCCACCTGCATGATAAAATTAATTATGTTCAATTAAATTGGTTTTTTTAATCACATATTGAGGGGAAAATATGTGTCTTCATTTTTTAATCTTAGAATGTTTGAGATACCTGTAAAATGTTCAATGTCTATCCCTACACTGATGTCTTATCCTGGGTTTAATCCCATCCGTCTGTGTTTCGAATCTGTTCTGGTGGCTATGAAATGGAAAGCTTCCAAGAGTCTTTGAATAATTTTTTAATTTTGTTCTTCAGTGGTTCTAGTTCTTTGTTGTTAATTAGATCAAACCACATTTCCACTGAGGCTGTAATGGTAGTGTCATCAGCCTGTAATCTGTCAAGTCCCTCTGAAACCTCCTTCAACTGCTTTTGTAAATTTAGTACCTCTCTGTAAAGTTCCTTGCAGAGAAAAACGTGTGCTATTTTTTGATCAAAGTCCTTCTTGTTCTCATTACAAATTTCAAGACACTTGTTGATGCAAACACAGATGCTTCTGAGAGGAACACTGGATGTCTCCGGGAACCAGGAGCACTTTTTCACTCAGGTTGCCCTTTTTCACTTGAGTTATCTAGCCTGCTGGTGTTAGCAGATTTGTCTTTAGGCTCTATAGTACAGGCTTGGAAAAGTTTGGCTGATACTTTTTCACTCAGTGTGGCTGAAATACAGCACTGAGCAGCCATATATCAGAAACAGGAGAAGTAGTTTTAAACATTTTTGTTTCAAACCTTTTTTTTTCTGTCTAATGAAATAGTAAAGACATCCTTCTCATGCATGTCTCGTTGCTGGATGGTATCTCTGGTAACACTGTGCCAATATCAATGGTTTTAATTTTTTAATAGCAGCATACAAAGACAAACATTTAATTGTCTGTAAACTTCTGGTCATTAGGAGATCATTTGTCTTGTTCAGATAGCCAACCTGGACTAATGTCACTGTTCAATGATGTTACTTTTTCTTTTATTTTCTTCCCATTTCTTCTCTTGGACATTCTTGTAGCAGACAGCTGAATTTACAAGTCTCTAAAAGAAATGTTTCAATCATTGCTATCAATTGCTCCTTTTGTGTTCCACTGAAGTCAATATCATTAAGACAAAATAAGATTGCACCTGTCTTGTTAAGCAGAGCTTTTCTTTGCATCATAATTAACGGGTAAGCTTATTTCTGGGTCTTCAAGACACAAAGGTGTCTAATGTTTAAGTGCATCTAGGAGGTCTGGAACACAGATTTAAATCATCATTACAGCTATGTTTAATAATGATAATGACAGCATTAAAACATCTCACTTTCAGGATCATCCAACTCATCAGAGTCCTGCTTCAGTATTTTCACTTAAAATAACATCTTATCTTGAAGAGTCTACAAAAATGAATTGTCTGCATTTTTTTGAGATGGATATGAAGTCATCCTAACTTCTTGAACAATTTTGACAATGCTTATATTATACTATTAAAGAATTATCTTGCATTTTGTTTCTTTGGTACATGCATACACTCGTTGCTTTCTCCAACTTCTCTTGAACTCAGATAAATTAATATTTATGTGTCTTAACCATTAAGCTCCAGTTTGTAATATTGGTATCTTTAATATTAACAGCAGAGCAAGAAGCCTGCAGTCTAGGTTTAACAGTTAGGATGGAAAACCTGTGTGAGGGTGCTAGCTTTTGTTAGACTTGTTGTAGAATACTCAGATTACTTAATGGAAGTTTTTTGATACTAGAAGTACTTTATGTTCATGTTCAAAACTTGTTTCATTTATTACTTTTTTTCAGCATCATTTGAAATATGTTTCCATCCACTAGCAGCATCTCTCTCATCAGGCCCTGAAAGTGTTACTGCCCATGTAAATAGGAAGGCAAAAGTTAATGTTTTTTGCTGCCTTTTAAGAGGGACAGAACCTCCTTACTCCTGTCACTTTCCTGTTGAGTCTTAGAATGTTTAAATTTATTATTTGCAGATAGAAAATAGAGCCTGATTTTTCAAGCATCACTTCTTCCTATTCTTTGTTATTTTCATGTAAACATTTCTAAGTGTCAGATCCTGAATCGTCAGCACTGGATTGTTTCTGTATCTGACATTATAAATATAGGTAACATGACTCATGGACTCTTTGCCAAACTATATATAATAAGCAAGCTCTGCAGCAAAATGTAATAACATCTTCCCTGGGTCTATTGTGATGGGCTGAGCAGGCCATCTTTGGTCAAGGCTATTTCTGCTTTTTGAAACATTTCTAGTTTTGTGTGTCAGGGCTCTGTCTCACCAATCACATCTGTGTGAGTTTTGGTTTGGTGTTTACATGGGAGAGCATGGGGAGCACCCCTGTAAAAGCCAGTGCAACTCAGATGTTTTCAGTTGCTGAAAAAAAGAAAAATATGCTAATTTAACAGTACCATACAATTTGTGCTGCTTTTCTTCATATTTATCATATTTAATGGTCATCAATAGTTCATTGCCTTTTCTTGCCTCCAGTGATTTTTGTTAGTTTGTTTCTTTTTTCAGTCTCTCATAGCTGCAAAGTAGGGTGCATCCATGTGCCAGTAGCGTGCAAGGCCAGGCTGGATGAGGCTTTGAACAACCCGGTCTAGTGGAAGATGTCCCTACCAAGGCAGGGGAATGGCACTGGATGATCTTTAAGGTCCCTTCCAACCCAAACCATTTTATGATGCTATGATTATCCTCTCTGTGCAATCTTAGGTGTAGTTCTCTTAAATGAAAATCTAGCTATCAGTTTTACAAGTAACTACTTAAACTGTTTATTGATGTTTTCTCAAAGATGGGTGTGTATACTGCTCTAAGAATGAGAAGGATGTGTTGAGTACTGCAGGAATTTCCAAGAAGCTTTCTGTGGGTTGTGAGCATGGCCACAGAGGGAGAAATGTGTGGAGTGGTAACTGTGTGGGATGGTTGGTTCTTTATCCATCAAGTCGTTCTTTATCCCCACAGGGATGGTCTTAGACCCAGAGCTCGGATTAGAAATTCCAAGGACTGGATCTAATCTTGAGAGCACCTGAGACAAGAGAGGACCGAAAGGCTGAGCAGGGAGAAGTTGGAGAATGAAGGTGCTAAGAGGAGGAGGGGAGGGTAAAGACTGAAACTCAGCTAGGGTTTTACTGTACTTTTTTAAATTACATGCCACAATCCACTGCCTTTCGCAGATGTGTGCAGATTTCTATGATAAGCATGAAGACTGCTATAGGAAATACTTTTTTAGCCCAAGTAGTATTGCCTAGGAATTTTTTGAGCAGAAGGATTTCAGTTCAAAGTAAAATCTGTGGTGTTAGGGGGGTTTATAGCTACTCCTAAAGCACTCAGGTAATTGCTGGCCATTTAATAGTGACAATTGAGTAGTTCATGGTACTACATTTTACTTCCAGCTGTACGGTCTGCCTTTGCCACAGTTTTCAATCTGCTTCCTAGTCTTTAATCTACACTTCTTTTTAGCTATTAGAAAGCAAACTTTAAAACATGTTATTTTACTCTAACAGGAAGGGGGTTTTTTACTCCTTGAGGAGACTGAGATAACTTTATGCACTTTTCCCTTATTTTATTCCCCATTTTGCCTGTCTCATTCCTTGATGGCTTTCATTCTTTGATCAATTTCACCAGTGTTAATTGGAATTTTTTTTCCTGTCTTCTCTTGTGATAAAAAGATATTTTCAAGTAATCTCTTTCTTTAGGCCCAGTGGTAAAAGGGCTGTCTTTGGGAATTTGGACATCTAGTTTCCATTAAAATGAATGGAATGAAGTGTTAGTGTCTGGCAGGGATTTGAACACCTTTGAGCTATTGCGAAGCAAGTATTCTCATTCCTCTGAAAGTGAACTCTTGTTGTAGATAGGGATGGATAATCTTAAGCTTTGAGACCTGTGGATGGTGTTGTAACATGAATGTGGATAAAATCTGTAAGTCAGATGTTTGGGCTTTATTTGTCTTGCACATAACTCTTCTCAGAGGAGTAGCCTGTAGTTATCCCAAAGAACTTCCAGCATCATTAAGTACCTAACACTAAAAATTCATCACAATTATTATATCTTGTTATAATTGTTATAATTAGAAAATTATATAATTTATCAATTTTCTTCATATTTTGAAACAGTGGTCAGACTGAGTTGACTTTTAGTGGTATGATGTATTGGTGCTTTTGTTCCCTGGTGGTTGACATCTTGTGCTCCAAAATTACAGCTTTAATTTAGGATATAAAAAGCTTGTAGCCTGCTTGACTGTGAGATTCTAATTAAAGATTGCATTAGATGTGAGCTGACACTTGTTTGTTTCCAGTCAGTCTCTTAATACAAGAATTCTTGGATGTGTCAAGCAGTGTTGACTCTGAAGACTAGTGTCATTCATTTAAATGTAGAAACTATTAACTGCTTTACTGTTTTTTTTTCCTCAAGAAATAATCCTGTTATGTAGACCTTTAGCATTGTCACGTTTTGATACTTGGAGCCCAGAGTACTGTTTATATTGAAACAGCAATTTGGGAGGGTAATGCCCCATAAATTCTCTTCATTATAACCCTGTGGCTACTTTCCTCATACCTGTTTTAAAGATGCTTACATGAGCTGCATATGGTGCCTAAACAGGCAGTCCCAGCTCTTGCAACTGAGAATAGCTGTGCTGCATAAGGTAACCATTAACACCTCGTTCACAGTTTGCCTCCATAATCCCATATATGAGAATCCCTGGTGAATTTTTATGGTACATTGCAGCTTTGCTCTGGGAATCCCTAGGAATTTCAGGCTGAGACTCATTTGCTTACTCAGTTGCATGGATGTGTGATGTATAGCTCAATATTTATGTGGGATTTTTATCAGACATGATTTTCTTCCCTTGCTTGGTGACTGGCCCTCAAATGGTTTGCTAAAGCTGGTGAGAATTCTGTTTAGCTGTAGTGGTACTTTGTTTCTGAAACAGAAGGAGTAAAGGTATACTGGCATTTATGGTTCTAACATCTGTGATGTTAACACAGTGTGTTAAAAACAAATATCAATGTATTCTGAGACTACAACAGAGACTACTTAAAGTCATATTTGCATCCCAGTTCTTAACCAATATTTTGTTTGCTTCAGGACAACTCAAAAAATGGAACAGTAGGACAGCAAAGTACCAGTTAATATAAAGTTATCTTTACTCCAACTTCTGTTTGTTTTGCTGAGGGTTTTTTTGGGGTTTTTTTTGTTGCATATTATCAAATAGTTTCACAATGTGACCTCTGACTTTGAAACAAAACAAATTAAATGTTAGTTAGTACTGATTAGTGCAATGTTAACATTGATTCTTTATTTACTCAAAAATCAGAAACTTAACGTTCCTCTGACTTAATTATGCCTAATTGCACAGATATTACAAAGGGGAACTCTCATTATATAATCATAGATAATCCTGGTGATTTTGTAGCAATACAAAATCTTACAGTGCTAGCTAATATTTGCAAAGAATGGTATAGAAAAGGATCCCTTTGACCATAAAATAATATCTGACTTGGGCTCATTACAAAACCTGACTGAAGAGTAGCATTGAAGTTGGTACACTTTGTTTCTGTTATATAATTTTGAAAATATTATGTCACCTTGTTCTGTACATTCTAGTTCTTCAATGAAAGGCCCTTTTGTTCAAACTTAGGCAAAATAAAAGGGTTGTTTGTCTATAGGATGCCAAAGCTCATGTCTGTCAGACTTGCACCACCACTAACCTTGTTAGATCTTCCAATTTTTGACAGGTTTGATTGAGAGAAAGGTTCTTATGTCTATTCTTGGGTAAAAGCCGACTTTGAGGCTTAATTTTCAGTTATTACAGATTTTTGCTTTTAATTTCTTAGGCTCTAAATAATACTCTTTCTCATCTATTCCTTTCAAAATAAACTTCAACTAATACCTCAGGAAAAGAAATGCACCTCTAAATGTATCCTTTAAAACAGCTGAGAAAACTGTGTTCATTGTATCAAAAAATATTCTCATTTAGGCTAAAACTAAAGGAAGAATTGGGCCCAGTCTAACTTTTCTAATAAAACTTAGCTTATATAAAGTTTAAAAAAAAATTTTAAAAAAAAGAGAGAGAGAGACCAGGACGTTCCTTTTCTTTATTACATCTAGTGCATCTTGGTTCTTTATGCTTTCAGAAGCATCTTTGATTAAATGTTTCAAAGCCAATGGAATCCTGCCCACATACACAGAAAAATAATCCTGAGGTGGTATACACATAATCAAGGTTTGTGAACATGAAACTTCTATAGTTGGTGGCAATGGTGTTAGCAAAAGGGTTACATCCTTACTAGTGTTTCCTGTGTATTTGTCACCGGGCTCAGCAGTTAAGTTTGTTGTTGGAGTAGGCTTCTGAGGCTATTAAAGATTAACCTTTGCTTGATGTTTTACTTATTTCCATTGCGTTACTGAATGGTCTCACAATATTCAGTTAGCCCTGAAACAGAATCAGGCACATTTTTATGCTCACAGGTGAGATCCGCTTGGCCTCAATGTCTCCAAGTCCCTGGGCTTTATGTTTTCTGCTAGCTGGCAGTGGAATTTTAGGGGGAGATACCCAGAAACACTAAGCACAGGGACTTAGCAGGAATTGGGACCAGCTGAAAACAGGTCCTGTGGTGGAATTGTGGGCTGAAATGCTTCAAAGTGAGAAACAAGCCTAAGAGGTTGGAACAAAAGTCCAGTCTTTTCAGTAACTTACAACTTCAGTTTGTCTGGTAAATGAATTGGTTTACCCTTGCCTAGAATACATGGAGAAAAATCTCATAGAGGAGCTTTGATCACAAAGACTGAATTTCAGGAAAATAATCCTACATCCATTGAAGGGATGTCATGGTGAAGTATTAGATGAATAATGGCACTTAGTGTTGCTTCTTTCAAATGTTACAGCATTATTGTACATACCATGTTTTTTTTTTGGTCATATATCTTTGGCTTTAAGAAAACACATAAAGAAATTTTTGTTTCAATAATTACATTAAAATTTAAAAAAATATTTCTGATCATAATAGAAATTTAAAAAAAAATCTCAGACTTTTTAAAAGATAACCACATAACTTTTAGAGCCTACTGAAGAGTTTTTGGATGTTTGAAGTTTCGACACTGTCTCTTTTCTTCTGTAGAGGAGTATTGAAATTTCCATCTTCATGCATTTGGTGCACTTAAATTTCATTTTTGTTTTTATTTTTCCACAAATAGCTTTTCATTTGGGGGGCAGTATTCTCAGATGTGATATTCTAAACTAGGAGATAATTACCTCTTGAATGAGTAGCATCTTTGAAAATGCTGACATAAATATTTTCCAGGTATAATGGATTCACACTGATAGGTTTATGAAAATATTCAGTTGCACCCAGAGGGTAAAATAAAAGCTTCCAAAATATTGCTAGTGATGTATCTCACATTTTCCCCCCATGTAGATAAGATCTTCCTTCATGATAAACTTAGTGCATCTCAACTGCTACAACAATCACTAGAGTTGTGGTAGTTTGCATTGGTTTGTTGGCTGTTTTCCTACTATTTAAACAAGGTAAAAGTAGAAATGCTGGCCACCTTGAGCTTCAGAATTTTCATTGTGGTTCATGTCTGAAATCATTATGACAGCAATCAATAGTTTTCATGCTACTTAACTTTCTGCAGCAAAAATAGAAATCTTTGATAGTCATCCTGGTTATCTGGCAGAAGAGAGTGGTGAATGTGCATCCTGATTTGTTTGTTACCAAAGCCCCTTTCATGTGATAAAACTACTTTTTACTATTTGCTGTCCAGTTTGGGATGGATTCAGTGTGGATTTTTGTAAGTAATTAACCACATTTCTAGTCCTTAAATATTAGCTTAATTTAACATGTCTCTATAATGGAATCAGAGGTAACGTTTGGGAACCATATAGTTATATGACAGAGGGTGCACCATACAATGCAGTGGGCTACGTAAACAAGCTCTGACTTCATTGTAACTCCACAGCTTGCATAAGGTTAGCTCAACAGCTAAATTGTTCACTAATAGCCTGCCCATGCAAATAAAGGTAATGTCCCAGCACCCTGTAAGTGAAGAGGATGAACATGTATGTATAGCTGAGGCTACACATAACTGCTACTTGTTAGGAGTTAAATAATTGCACCACAATCTACACATCCAGGACAGAAAGCTAATAACACAGGGACGTCCCAAGTTCATGTCTGTGGATATCTGAGGGCTTTTTGTATGGTTTTGTTTTTTTAAATGGAAAGTGATATGTTGGTATGACACTGTCTTCTGGAGTTGATGAGGACTCTCAGTCCCTGTAGGTGGTGATTGATATACACCAGTGTTGATGAGTATAAAAGAAAGGGATTGGCCTTGCTGGGACCGAATTTGTTATGTTGTGAGATCTTGCTCTCACAGTTTACTGATGTAGCAGTAACATTTACCCAACACAGTACTAGAGAAATGCATGACATGGGATGATTACACAACAGAAAGACCATTTTGCAGCCTTAATGCAAGGTGGCCTGGGGAACAGTCATTGTGCAAAGTGCTCCTCCACCAGAGTACAGGTAGTGTCATCAGAAAGGAAAGTGGGTACTTGGTACACTCTACTTGCACACAGATATCCACAGTATTTTTTTTAACAGTTGGAGACATGTCAGCTTTGCATCTGGTTTATTATTCAGGACATTCTGGGGTTAAAAAAAAAAAAAAAAAGTAGTAAAGCCAGTTCTGGTTCAGTAAGTGCATCCCAGTCTTGCCAATCAGCTGGGCTGTATGAGAGACTGATTCATAGAGGCAACATAGCCTGAACTTATGATCAGGAAAGGCCAACATCCCAATCTCATTTTCTGTTCTCAACAGGGTGATTAACTTTTTTCCATTTATTTTTTTTGCTGTCTGTAAAATGAGAATGACAGTAGTTTTGTTGCCAAAGGAAGTTGTGAGATTTGATTTGTTTATGATTAGGTGCACCTGAAATATGGTATAATGGACCAAAGTCACTATATTAAAGGAAAGTAATACTTATTTGGAGGTCTGGCAGTAAACAGTGGCTGCTGAGATGGGAAAACAATTGAGATTCTTTGTGTATTGAAAGGCACCAGAAGTGCACTGTATTTCTCCTTTCCTGTCCTCAGCATCATCACCAGTAAATCTGCATGAATAAAGGGCATTTTGTGGTCTTTCTATGTTCTTTGTTGGCCCCTGCTGATGTAAAATCAGACATACTGTCCTCCTGTTATCTTCAGGTTTACAAAACCTATTTTTAATCACTTCATACAGGTATCTAATTTGAATCAGCCTGCTACACTGCAGGACTCTTGTGCTTTTTTAATTGGCATCTCTCTCATTACATCTGCACAAAGTTGTAGAGACACTGCAGGACACCAGTAGAGACATGTGAATCACCAATCCTATTGGGCTGGCAACAAGATGGTGTGATACACCAGGGGAGTCTCAGAGACCCGTGTATGTGGTTAAGGGGACTGAGTGGAAGCAATCAAGTTCAGACATGTTGCTGTGACTGTTTCTAGGTCCCACCAATACCATCTGAAACAGAATTATAATGGAAGCTTGCCTTGGATTTTTTTACAGCACTATGGTGTTAAACCAGCCTGGTTTCTAGGAACAGTTCCTGGTATTCTGTAATGCAGAGCTCTCTGAAGTTATTAATGGAAATGTCTTAGGGCAAATATGTGAAGTACATCAAAACCAGTGTTTTAGCCCATCACAGGGATCGGCAAAGTACCCAACCAGTTCATGGAGTCAGTCTCATTTAAATTTCTTCAGCATTTGAAAATCAACCCTTAGGTATCTGCTGAGAGGCTAATATTTCTTTTTTTCTGAAGGAAGTAGCTCTTACCCTCAGACATGTTTATATGATGCCGTGACTCCTTTTCCAGTTTTGTCTGCCAACAAGATATGTCTAAACTTAGCATGTTGGTGTGCCTGGAAACATAAAGTGGAGAGGAGAGACTAGAGCAGTCTAGAATATGTTGTTTGGCACTTAAGCACTTTCCTTCCTTCCTTCTCAGTCCATCATCCTGCAACAAAGTTTTTCACAGTTCTGGTGGGCACTTTGGTTTTCCCTGTCTTCCCTGTAGTACTGAAAATCAGGGCTCTGCAGCTCTGGCAGAACTGTAGATGTGTGCTCTGGCTGCACCAAACATGACAATGTTTCACGTGCCTTTATGGTGTTAGCACTTTTTTCATTCTTTTCGAGGCTTTGGTAGAGGAGTTAAGGCTCTTTTGTCTCCCTGATGACAGTTGCTAGAGACTAACTCTGAGCTGAGAAGACAAGTTTGCAGAAAAAGAAAAGCAGGAGTATAATCTACTGGGTAGACCAGCAATGCTTGTTCTTGCATTCAGGATGGATAGTGCAGCCTTTTACTAAGCCAGCTGGGAGGCCTCTGTTCCAGCCTCTTTCTCGTGAGGTGACACTGTGTGTGGTCTAACCAAAATTTGGTGTCTCTGCCATGGGAGATGTACGATCCTGGCACATGATGAACACTTGCTTGCCTGTTTTGCTTCATGGCCAGGCATAGGCCAGCCATGAGACTGCCACGCAGGCCCTCACTGTCACACGACAGGTCTGTGCCCAGTCCTGTGACAGAGCTGAAAGCTGCCAGCAGCCACATGTCATCCTTCCTCTTCTTGCAAATGATCCAAGTGCCTAGCCATTGACCTCCTCATATAAAGGAGAGGAGGAATTGCAGGCCCACAGGAGTGTGGTGTGGTGTGGTGGTGAGCAGGCTTTCACCGAGCATTTTGAATCAAGCAAATGGGCAGTTTTATGTTGGCGAAACATTAAATCAGGATTCTCTGTTCAAATTGCACTACTCAGGCTTTTTTTTTAATGGTTTAGATGGATTAAATGATTAATAAGACAACCCAGAGTCGAGCTGCTGATGGCTAGGATCTAAGTCTACAAAAGACTTTCAGGCAAGGAACCAGTTGTGCAAATCACATCCTGTGGGTTTTTTCATTCAGGTCAGACATATATTTGGATTTTATAAAGATTATGGTTAATTTGATTAATTTCTGATTGAGGGCCAAAACTGGCTTAAGTTGGAATCTACTCCTTATTTGCTTTCCAACAATTTTGAGGTTTCAAAGTGTTTGGTTCTGTGAGTACACAAACCCCATGCGACTTTGGAACAAATCTGAGCATTTTTCAAACTTTAGTGTTTCTCACTCAGTACTCAGATTTCAACCTGAAAGTCTTAAATTTGAAGCTTTGAACCTGGTACATTTTAAATATCTCTTCTGATTTGTATATGTACAGTTGTTAGGACAAAGGAATTAATGTTAGTTTGGGGTCAAATATTGCAGGCTACGAAGAACTTCTCACATCTGATATCTTCATTTTGGTGTAGATCTGTTTTTTAAATTTTAAATTTAGAGACTATTCCTGTTATTTGAACTGAATATAAGGATATGAAAACTTGTGATTTTCATCAGCTGGCTTTGATACAAGTCCCCTTGACAAAGTATTTATATTTTTCCCATAATATTTGCCATTGTAAAACTCTGAGAGATGCCAGGCCGAGATGGGAAGACTCTTCACATATTTACAGTACCATCAACTCATGGAACTACAGTTGAGTCTGTTTTACAGATGGAAAAACTGAGGCAGTGACTGCTCAATTGGTACTTACACAGCCAGATCGAGTTACCACAGTTAGAAGCAAAGCCTACAAATGCCCCTTCTGCTTTCCTGACCTTACATACCCTTCAATAAGGTTATTATGGTCCTAAAGTCCAGAGAAGAAAATACGTAATATGACTAAATTTTTGTAATATATATTTGGAGTAACTTGGAGAGCTGCCCCACATATGCCAGGTGTGTACATAGCTAAATATTACAGAAGGAGTTGAACTAAGTCATCTTTTAGAGCTTTTTAGTCTTTATATTTTACCCTAAGGTAAGAGAGGCTGTGTTTTGATGAAAAAACGAATGAAAATTAACCTTTTGAAATACATTACTTAATCCTTCTGTATTTACTGTACATCTGGATGAAAACAGAATGTTTATAAGTGAAATACAAATATGTGTACCATCTACCAGTGAGCAAAACTAATCAAATTCACCAGTCACCAGGCTGGTTAATATTATAAAGATTCTGTGAGTCATGAATATCCAGCCAGCCTGAGGGTACAAATCCATGAATCTGGGGAGTTTACCTGTCTGTTTTAGTCAGCAGGCTATCCCTTTTCCATCACTACAATTTAGGCATATATTGCCAAATAATAAATGTGATAATAAAAATGTATTTTGGGAAGCAGGATATTGTAATAGAGCTTTAGATCAAAAGTGAGATTAATTTTACTTAATTTAGCCAACTACAAGGTAGCTGCTTAGCCTAATCTAGTTGTGTAGGCTTCCTCTTTAGCAGAGAGACAGAAAGCTGGGATGAATTGCTTTTGGGAGGTGCCTGTCTCTCCACTGACAATAGAGGGAGCCTACACAACTGACTTAGACAGGACACTTAACTTTTAGGTGGGTATGAGTTACTTCAGGAAAGGTCTGTTTTGGTTCAGGAGATTTGAGTTCTCATCTGGTTATTTCTACTGATATACAGCATAACCTTGGGAATATCCCTTAACCTTTTTGTTTTTTGTTTTTTGTTTTTTGTTTTTTGTTTTTTGTTTTTTTTTTCTAGTATATCCATTTAAAAAATACCATATGGGTAAAGTTCTTGGAGAACCTTTGCCAAGGATGAAATACAGGTGCAAAATGGTTTTCCCTGGTCTTCCTACTTCGATGTGTCTGTAGTTGTCATTAAAATAAACAGAATTTTTGTGACAACATAAATTAATGTGTGATGAGAAGCACGGCTGAGTGAAAATTATTTAGAAGCAGCATACAGCTTCTTCAAATGTGACAGAATATTGTAAAAATAAAAATATACTAACTAGTTACATGTATTGTTTCTCCTATCTTTGCTTCTCCTTCGCACCTTCCACCCCCCGTCCATCCCCTCTCCTCCCCCAGGAAAAATACGTAGGGAGTGGGGAGAACATTCTTCAGAATCGACCTGTATTTTAAATAACCTTGGCCTGTTTGCAACTGGGAAAATATGTGTTTTTTTGTTGTTTTTTTTTTTACTTGAGAGATTTATTTCTGTGCTTGTAACACCATGTACTATATGCATTGCACCTGTTCAGACATAAGCACAGCACATTATAGCTGTAGGGGTAGAACCAATATATATTTTTGAAAGGAGGGAATGCTGGGGAGAATAGCCCTCTCTTTTCAATTGTTTACCGTGCAGTCTCTTAGGAAGACTTCTTCCTCATCAAGATCAATTTTCCCTGCTCCCCTATTGTCTGGGGAAACCTATCTTCAGGAGCGTCTTTCTTGAAAGATCTCATGACTTTAAAATCATCAGTGGGCTTTGTGTAGTCTGCCTGTCAAAAGAGATATGTTTACACCTTCCCTGCATGTGTTAGAGCTATAAGGTTACAGAGCAGAATGGCTGATCCGTTTTGGCGCTTCATGCTAATATGCGCAAAAAATGTATTTATGATAATCATATGGACTGTCTGAAACAATGCATTCCAACATCCCGTAACATAAATAAGAAAGGTGGAGCCAGCCGGCACCAAGGTGTTTATTTGCCAGCCATCCTGCTCAGCCCCGTATACCTTTGCTACGCTGCCTCAGCCTGGCAGTATTGAACCTGTTGCTGCATTAGCCGAGTTGTATTTTGCTAGATAGGGGAAGGAGGGTTGTCTGCTGTCTGGTAGGAGGGCTTTGTCTGTGTGTGCCTTTCTCTCTCTCTCTCTCTCTCTCTCCCTCTCTCGCTCTCCCTGTCTCTCGCACTCTCGCTCGCTCTCGCTCGCTCTCGCTCGCTCGCTCTCCCTTTCCCGTCTCTGTGGTTTGTAAGGTAGGTTGCAGTGTGTGTATATACACAACATCAAGAGCAGGAAAATGGACTCATTAGGGAGGCAGGCAGTCATTACCACTCACACTGTACTTCCAGGGAGACAGCGACTATGAGGAGACAAACTGAGGACTGGGGAACAAGGTAGGCCAGTCAACTTTTATAAAACATAAAAGAATAAAGCCTCTACTCTCCTTAAACCACCAGCAGTTCTTTATTTCCAGCCCCCACCGCACCCTCCCCCCTCGCCCCCCCCCCACCCGATTTTTAATTTAGAGATGTAAGTTTGCCAGACCTATTTGCTAGCTTAAAATTCGGAACATCTGTAGAAGGCCTTACCCTCTACAAATGTCCCCCACCCCGACTTATTTAAGGGTGTGCCCCCTTATGATTCACTTTAATTACTTTTTTTTTATCATGAAGGAAACAAATACGTTTGTTTTCCAACTAGTTTCAAGTAAATCAATACCTTTCACTCTTTTAAAACAGCTCTCTCCGTATGTTTGTGGGTCTCTCTGCTTTTTCTTTTCTGTTTATGCAGTTCCGTCTGTCTGTTCATATTCTCCTTATTTACGGCTAAATGGGGGTTTATTAGTATTTGCCAATGACTTTAACTGTAATGCTGGTGACCAGGGTTAACGGTGACTCTCGTTCTTTGTTTTCTATATATATGCACACTGTAAGTTTAAACTCCATGCTTGGCTTACAGTAAATAAAAGCAAAAAAAGAGAAAGCAGGTTCCACTCTTCATGACATGATTTTTATTCAGAGATTTTGCTGTTTATCTGGTTTGGTGTGAGGACAGAGGGAGTTAATTTTGGTTATTTTTCCTCCTGGATATTTTTAACATCTATTTTTCATTATTAGTGTTTTTACAGTTTCCTTTGCTAGGAAGAAAGGAGATGTATACTCTAACTTTTATGTTGCTGATCTAATGTAACATTATGGAGCCATCACTGGGTTAATAAGAATTCAAACTTTCTAAGAGGGAGTTTGTATCCTTGGCTGCCCCCCACCCTCCCACTTGATGCATGGTTATGCTTGTGTTTCCGTGTGTACTGACAGGGAAGGGAGGGGGGAAGGGAATAGATATTTTTTACAGTGGTGGCAAATTATGAAATCTATCGAGCCATTTTGTCCAGAAATAGTAACTATTTATTTACCAGTTTTCATTCCACAAATATGCTGCTTATTTGTATTTTCAAACATCGAAGCTTTTCTCTGAATTGATTTTTTTTTTTTACTTTTCTTTTCTTACTTTTTTTTTTCTTTTTCTTTTTTTTCCTGGGGAGGGATTTGTGATGCATTTCATAGCCCGTTTAGCACTGTCGAGTTTTTGGAGCCCAGATTTATCATGGGTTCTAAAGACTGCTTAAACTGATCCATTTGAAATGGTCTTTTTATCTGAGCTCTTTTAATTTCTGTTGGAGAGTAAAACTGCTATTCTGCTGGTAACAAAAAAAAACAAAAACAAAAACAAAAACAAAAAAAACCCAAAAAACAACAACAACAAAAAAAAGAGATAGTGGAAGTGAGTTACATAAAATGTTATGGAGAATTCTAAGTAATTACATAAAATGGACGCTGATCAGTGGAGTTGTCTGAACAGTAACAATCACCTTTTTTAATAGAAACTTATTTATTTAAGAGCAAGAGGCAGACTTCTTAAAAACATGCATTAGGCCTTCCTTTTAGCACAAAGAAGTCCATAATGCAATATTCCTATCCCACCTGAGACTGCCTAAGACATTCTCCAAAGCCTTCAAATCCTTTGAAATATGTTTCTTAAAAATCCATTATTTTGCAACCAGAAAGAATTTCTGCTGCCAACAGGTTTTTTTGCTGTTGTTTGGTGGTTTTATTAGCTGTTCTTTAACTTACGAGTCCCCATTTCTACAGAAGTGCCTCCTCGCTGAACAAACTAAGTTAATTGAAATACAAAGCACCAGATCTACTCGCTGGCATTATAACTACAGAAACTTGCTCCATTTTATCAGCAGCTTTTCCAGAACATGAGTGAAACTTTTCAAGGTATTAAAAATCAGTGTGCCAAAATTTGGTGGCTCGTCTCTTAGCTGAGGAGTGACATTTATTGTTTACTAATTCTTTTTCCTCTTTGTTTTTATTCAAACTTCTAAATTAATGTTTTGTGATAGACTTCAAATGTTTGTTGCTCTTAATGACCTATTAACTGTAGCAAGGTATTTCCTCCTCTCCTAAAGTTTGAGTCTCAGGCTTTGAAACTCAGATTGGTCATAGAGGGGATGCCGAAGTTATGCCAGAAAAAAATGTAGGGGTCTTAAAGATGGATTTGCTGATGTCCAGAGATGGTGGTTAGCCTGGAGTGAGGCAGCAGGAGTGTTCGCAGCCATCTTTCTCCTGGGATAGGTGAAGGGTTTTCAGGCACCTGTTAATTTCTCCTGCACCAGTGCAGTTGTGTTCCTTAACAGCCCAGGATTTTTGTAGGAGAGCACATAGATCTGTTCTCAGGATTCTTGCATGTACTTGTAGCAGAAGCCCAGACTCATCTGAACATTTTTGAAAAACTTTAAAAATTACTACAAGATACCTCTTGATTTTATGAAAACTCCAGGCAGGAAGAATTCAAGCAGAGAAAGAGAGTCATAGTAGGAGAAACATTTTTCATTATCCAGTAAGATTTCTTTCTAATAGTAAAACCTTTATTTCACTAGGAGGATGTAATTTTCCTTGAACCCCAACTATATTCTATCAAAAAAAAAAAAATACAAGCAACAAAAACCCCAAGAAAACAACAAACAGAACAACAAACAAAAAGAAAACCAAACAAAAAAAAAAACAAAGCAAAACAAATCTTCGCTCTTTCAATAGCACAAAGTCCGTTTACAATCCGGATGCAGCAGCAAAGGGTAAAGTATGCTTAAGTAAACTTAAATCCAGCATATGGTGATGTAGCTGGAACTCGGGGAATGCCAAACCTGTTGGCCAGGGGTGTCTGGATGGGTTTGCTGGCGCAGGGTGCTGTGGGTCCCCTGCCCGCAGCCTGGGCAGCTGTGCGGGGCAGGGCTGGTGCTGCTCATTGGGTCACAGTGTGCTTTATTTTAGTGTTGGAGCAGACAGTTATCTAACACACCCACATGAGGAAGTGCTCTGGAGCAGTTATTTCATGCCTTGCCATGCCCTGTAGCTAGAGCAATTTTCGGCTGAATGGCGTGTGTATGTGCCGTTCTCACTCCTGGGAGACGAGAAGCAATGCTGTTGGGGTTTTTGTGTGCATGTTTTTGTGCAGGGTTTTGTTGTGTTTTGTTTTTTATTCTTTAACAGGACCAAAAATGGGATATAGGACAGTTAAATCCAAATACCAAACAAATATCAAGTCGCATTATTTTTAAGAGTGGAGGATTTTCCTTTTCTCTTAAAGGAGGGAAAAATATCTATCTTGTTTATTTTAATAAAGATAGTTGTAGCAATTTCCTGAGTTGAATGGATCATTATTATAAATATTACTCACAGTTTTCCTATTTTCACATTTGCTTCATAGGCCCAGCTTATTCATAAGGGAAAACAGCTGCAGAATATTAAAAAATAAAGTAGTATTATTTATATAAAACTTTGATGTAAATAGGGAATAGTGTCCCCTGCTAGAGAATTCTGTGGGATGCCTTACAAATCCCATACAAGACAGATTACAGTCTTAGATAAATTGTTATTTAAATAGTTTCCAGAAAACCTTGCTCATTTTTGCAGACCGTATGAGGTTTTAAGCAGAATAATTTAAATAAAGGTTCTGTTTAGAAATTGATGGCATGCTGTGGCATTACAGATTTCAGTTGGTTTCACTCCAGTCTGTTTTTATAGGACTTCTTTAAACTGCGATCTGTATAGTCGAGTTTCTGATGAAAGAGATTCATAAACGTTAATGGGAATGTAAAGACTGAAATTAACTTCAAGTTACTTAGTTTTTTTTAACAAAACTTTTAGAAAATCCAAATATTTTATGCAAGTTTTGTTTTTTGTTTGTTTGGTGGGATTTTTTTGTTGTTTTTTGGGGGGGGGTTTTGTTTGTTTTTTACTGAAACAATGCACTGGAAATAGTTACTGCTAAAGAATAACTTGTTCCCGCTGAAGGGTCTGACATCCACACGTTGTGCAGAGGGACAATGATGGCAAATCACCCTGAAATGGCCTTCACTGTTCTTGTTAATTTGGTCCAAGAACATTTTAGAAAGTAAACAAACAGTATCAACTGTGAAAAATAACTTGGTTTTTTTAATAATTTATCTATGCCAGTTTTCTGTTGGTGAAAAATAGTGTGTGACCATACACCAGATTTTGAGATACTTCTGTAATACCTGTACTGTTTTAACTTGAAGACATTTTCATAGATGTATTAAACTTTCAGTGAGGAGCAAATAAAGGCAAATGCTTTTGTCCAGGTGGTATTTCCTTTGATAGTGTTGACTATATTCTTGGTTAGTATTTATTATAAGAGTTAATATTTACTTCTAATGGCATGGATCCAATTCTCTTCTAATAGGAGCATTTCAGAATGCCTGAATCGCTTATGTCTTTCATGTTTTCTTACAGTTTTGTACTTAATCCTCTACCATCATGATATGCTATGACAGCATTTTGGCCACCCAGCACTGGCAGGAGTTGTGTTTGCAGATGGGTCTTGTAAAATGGTCACCAGAGGCACAGGGCCATGTGCCACCTCCTCTTCCATAGCTGCTGGGGCAGCCAGGGCTGCCGGTGCAGTGAGGAAGCTTGCTACATCCCTGAGGTCTGCAAGAAGAAAGAAGTTCAGCTTTTACCATGTGCAGGGAAGACTGTATCTTGAAGGAGATAGAATACAGGAATGGGAAATTGGGCTAATGGGATAAAGCTTTCTTTAAAGAAAAGAAAACACTATTCTTCTGGCATCTGGCTGTTGGCTTTAGTGAAATGAGTGTGGAGGATCCTAGGCTGTTAAGAGGGGGAAGATGTTCACCTCCCAGAGAAGCAAGTTGCTGGCTCAGTTGACATAAAGTGGCACAATGGGAGGAAAGGCCATGGACTATTCCAGAACAAAGGCTGAAACCCTTTCATGCCAAGAATGGCCTCATCCCATCAGTGCCAACCTGCCCTGCCAGCCCCATGGAGAGCGGATTTGCAGCTTGTGCTGAAGTTGCTGTTCTCAGGTACTGCTATTCAAGATCTTTCATGGCAGATAGGGACTCTAACACAAACTAGTCCTACCTAATCAAACACTGGCAGTGTCTGTAGAACTTCCTTCTTCAATACCTCACGTTGTAGTTCTTTCCTTGTGTTTTTCTGCTGTGGGTGGGCACAGATCACTAGGCAATGTTCTGTGTCCAGTTTGCACAAGTGTAAATGACAGTACCAAAGGTGCACCAGAACCCATAGGGTCTTCCAGAATCTTTGAGCTACTATGAAACCAGTGGTTCCAAAAATCTGAATTAAAACCACTTGGTAACTACAGCCAAGAAGAAAGGAAACCTGAATAGACAATGTTTCCAGCCCTCTGCAGAGCACCTATGGAAAATCCTTTGCAGGACAGACATAGTGGAATTCTGTAAATTACACCCGTAGATGACCTCTTAATGTTACACTTTCAGAGTTAATTTATCTTGCAGTTATGGTAGAGCTAAAAATGCAAGCAAGTATAGCGTGCCATTTGATTCAGAGATAAATACAGCATGAGAATTACTGATTTTCCTTTTTTTTCCCTTCTCAACTAAAAGACATGTTTTCTAATATCTTACTTCTAAGATCATCAATAGCCATGTGATTAATCCCTTGGAGATACAAAAGTAGGACTGGGAAAGTTGTGTTATGGACTTCAGAGCTGTTCTTTCAGCTGACTGAAAGTTCATTATTGATTTCTATTTCCTCCCTAGAGATCCATGTGCCTTTCTTTCTGACTAGACAGTTAGTGGTCACTTTGCAGAAATCATCATGTGGCAGTACAAGATTTCATGGGCAGGATGTCAAGGAATGTGTAAGATGGAGGTTGACATGGGTAGAAAGTGAAGAAAGACAACTAGGTAAAAGCTTGTGTCCACTGTCGTTTTAGGTGGGTTGGATGTGAAGCCTGCTATTCTCCATGGCTCTGGCTCCTAAGCTCCCAGCAATCTGAGAGCTAAGTGAGTCACAGGCATTAGTGACAGAGGAATGCTGAGAATAAAAACAAAACAAAAAAAAAAAAAAAAACCAACCAAAAAATCTCATTGTTTAGGCACGCACACAAGAAAACCATGTTTAATTGCTGATGTGCTCCCTCTGCTGGTTCTCTAAAACTAAAAAATGCTATTCCCAGGAGACCGGGCCACACCCTCTGGGACACTGCCTGACAAAAATTGTGCCAAATGAATGGCTTTGAGCTGTCTTGCAACGAGCAGTAGTATCAGCAAAAGAAGTATTCTGATGAAGGGTATTAAAGCCTTGGATACCAGGCATGACTGCTGAGAGGTCATGAAATGTTAAATCTGTAATTCAGCTTTTTTCCCCCCAGCCTTACATTTGATAGGCGTTCCTTTTCCTGTGATTTCCCAAAGTTTGTATTTTCTGTTTTGCTGTGGCTGCTTCTAGGATTTTTCTTATCTGAAGGGGTTTTATCAAATGTTCTCATTGATGCTTTTAGTTTCAATTTTAGTGTATGTAGTATCTGAAGAAGCCCTAGTGTAGCTTAGGCTTTGGCAGCTTCCAGTTCTTTCTGTCACTGTCAGTTAAATGTGCTTGTCAGCTTTATACTGTTGTGCCCACTTCATCCTGTCCTTTGGCTTGAATACTGGCTGTTTTTTCAGGATGCTCTTGAACATCCTTCCTCATTGTGATGAATCTGTATTTCTTTTCCAAACATAGACTGAATTGTTTAATATGTTCCCTACACAGCATATTTCCCCAGTAGGTAAGTTCTTAAAATCCAGCATTTTGCACTTTCATGCAATGAAAAAATGTCTGAGTCCTGGGTAAGATTGAATACTGGAGAGAAAAAACTGAAAAAAAAAAGGTGTATTAATTTCCATAGAATATTTGGAATGTGTGAAAGGTTTCTGACATAGTAATTATTCAATAAAAGATGGCCCTGTGTTTCCCATATTTTCCACCTACGTCATGAAAAAGAGCTTCGTCTTGCAGCCATTGACACACCAGTGGGAATCAGCTGTACAGAGCTCTTGCAGGACTGGGCTCAAGTTTTCCATGTAGAATAATGAAAAGTTTCCTTTCTGCAAGTCTCATGTTTCCCATCTAGGTGACTGCTTATTAAATCTTTATCCAGTAGGGACAATAAACCAAACAGACTGGTGGGTAGCTAATTGTCTGGAGTGACTCAAGCCACATATAAATCTCATTTGTTCTCAGTACATTGACTTTCTCTGGCCTCGCCGTTCTCTCAAGTATTATTCATTTTGAGACATATAGAATGTAATGCAAGGAAAAGAATCTCTGGTCCTTCTATTTCAGTGTCTCAGAAGATATTTGCAGACTGATGCTGCTTTATTTCCCTTTCACAGGCCTTGCAGTTTGGGGATACCATCCTTCTGAAACATAATGCAGGGTAGTGGTCCCCATGTGGGCAGTCACAGCACTGAGGCCTCATCACCCTCCTCTCACCAGGTCCCTGGATGGGAGGAATTGTAACAGGGCTTGGCGTCTCTGTTATAGCTTGCTATCCTGCTGTGCCTAGTCTGGGGATAAATAGAGAGTACAGAGCCTGGGGCTACCAATCTGGCACCTTTTGCCAGTGCTAAACTAATGCAAGTGATGAGAAGCGACACAAGTTGCCAGCGAAGGCCCAGCCTGTCCTGGCAGACCATTTGAAGTCTCCAAGCCCTATTTTGTAATTTCCAGCATTTCATGAAAATTCTGCTTTTATTTTCCTCTCCAAGCCATGGCCAAGTTTTGAAAACTTCAAAGCTTTTTCCAATTGGATAGAAAAAGTGTTTTTAAGATGGTGACATATCCTAAATGAGCTGGTTCCTTCTGATCTATACCAACCTCAAATCATTTATCCACCAAGTCAGTCAGGATCATCCTGAAACATTTCACTGCTGTGAAAGCAGCTGCTCCTGAATGAGATTAAAAGCCAGTTGTGCTTTTCCAGCACAGTCAGCTATGCACAACTTTGTGTTGGACAAGAGGAAGTTCAGGCTTTTTTCCCTAGTGCTGGGCATTTCTGGATTCTTGAATTCTAACTTGCTCTTTCTGGTAGTCTCTGAGTCCCTTTTTACAGGGGACTAGATCCCACTCCAAGACTTTCTTAATACTTTGGTAGACAAACTTTTTTTCCCCCAGTGTGTTTACAGGGATCTCAAATATTTTTGTCAACAGAGTCATAGTGCAGTATCAGAAGTTTTAATCAGATTGCAGTGCAGGCACTGTTGTATGCAAGGTATTGGTGAGGAAAAGCTGTGCCTTGGGAAGTAGTATTCACAGTGTGTTTCTAGCTTCCTGTGTTATTTTCAACTAGTCACTTAATTTCCTAGTGTCTCAGTTACCTGTCTTCAGGACAGAGGTAATGACATTTATCCATTTTTGAATGCAGATAGGAGGGTGTTAGTTATAGCTGTACTAGCAAGCTTTATCCTTCCCTCTTGACTTTGTGCCTTGTTATCACCCTGAAGTACATTGCAACTTCTTTCTTTACTCTAATGGCTTTCCTTTAGCCTCCCCATGAAGTTTTTGAATACTTATGGTCTTTCTCTGGCATGTCAGACTAGAACTGACTCCTAAAGTTTTGGGATTTGGGTGTTGGTTAGGGTTTTTTTTTGTTGTTTGTTTGTTTTTATTTTTTTTTTTTGTTTTTTTTTAAAAGTTTTTACCTCACGGAGGTTAAGAGCTAGTGTTTACTGAGGTAGTTTGAGTGACAGTAAAACTCTTCTTCCCTACTCATGCAGGCTCTATTCTGTTGGATCTCAGGTGAGTTTAGCATGTGTTTTGAGCCATGTAATTTCATAGTATTCGGCACTAGCTTATCTTGGCCAAACTCCTTTTAATAATTGAGCTATCTCAATTAAAACTGTCTCTATTCTGGAGTGAGAACCCTCTTGTCTAGATCACATTCATATCCATCCCTATGATAACTTATTCTGCTACCAGAATTTATTTAATTTTCATTCCATATCTCTTGCAGGTAAAAAAAGGTTGAGAGCAAAAAAGGAAGTGAGTGAAAATTAAATTTTCTGGAGTTTCTTGGTGAAGTCTGATTGTGCAGGAACACAGAGCTACAGACCTGTAGTCTGTTTAAAGAGTTATTAGAATCTGGAGTAATGTTACTGTGGAACACTGGCTTCGGTGTGATAGAAAGTTACAAATGAAGTATTTAGGAAGGAGGTTTGTGAAGAATGAGAGCAACTAGAAGAAATAAAAGCTGAGACGCAGGCAGGGGGCAGAGCTGTTCAAAGAAAATGAGGACAAAGTTTGAACTTTATGGAAAAAAGGGGCTAACTTAGTCCCACTGGCAAGAGAGGAAGAAAATTTTAGCAGCAGGGTTCTGTATGAGTAGGACCAGAGAGGGGTGGGACAAGGCCACAGCCCATTCCTTTTTCCTTATGAGCAGTGAGCTGGAATAAACATCATACAGTAATCATCCTCAGAGGACTGTGCTATTGGGATAAGAGGTTCCATGTGAAATTTCTGAATGTGTATCTGTTAAAATCTTTATGGGTTGTATTTTGCCCTATGTTACATTTTTAAGAAAGTGGACCAATTCCATGAAATTTAGAAGAACCAACCTTGAACCAAGAGCTGAATTTAGCTTTGTATTTCTCCCTACTGGCTGCAGCTGGCATATGTCTGAAGCAGTAAAGATGATGCATGGTACTCCACAAGTGATTTGTGACCAGGAGACAATTTTCTTTAGGACAGTGCTGCTGCATTTGACCTCATTTCTGCTGTGTTGGATACTGTCTCCCTTGTGGCAGCATACATAGGTGTATTAATAAGATTCTTCCCAGATCTCACAATTAAATCTCATCTTATGGAGTTGATGAAAAGGCTTGCTTTTAAAAGGTGTTGGCAAGTATTCTCATAATGCTCAGGCAAAGGCAGCGAAGAATTTAGCGTCCAAAATGATGCCTTTTTTTTTTTAATCTGCAAAGGTGTAATCCTGAGACCCTGTATGATTTCTTTTTGTTGTTGTTGTTGTTGTTGTTGCTTTGGTTTGCTTTGTTCTCATTAACCAAAAATGTGAGGTGCCAGTTCTGTCTAAGTCTTTTCCAGGATTTTTTAGATAAAGGAGTTATACATGTCCTTCAAAACAAAGAACCATTATCAGCTGAGTTCAGCAGGAATAGAGAATGCTCACAAAAGGTTCTAGGATAGTTTAGGCATAGATAGCTGCTGATATGGATAAACAGCACTTTGCATTTCTGAAGAAACTTACTCGAATATCTTACAGTGTTTAATGAAAGTGGCTAATTTAATTTTGCCTAATTTCAGTAGCTGAATCAACATTATTATTTCCATTTTTTAATCAGAAACAATTGAGGCACAGAGAGAAGAAGGAAGTGAGGCCTTTCTTCCTTCCTCAGTGTATTGTACATGCAGATGGGAGTTAGGAAAGTGAAAGCCATGTTCCATGGACAAAAGAAACTCAGATGATTCTTGGCTATGGTAAAGACTGTTAGGCTTCTTTTTTTTTCTTTTTTAATAATACCATTGTGGTATTGTAGCACATATGTGATTTCTTTGCCATTAAAACCTTATTTATACTTCCAAAATGAGATACAAAGACTCTACAGTAACTGGGTATTGAGGCCAAATACATTTAGTATATCAACATGTCAACAAAGTCTATAACAGCAGAATTTTTTAAGAAAAAAAAAAACTTTTTTGGTGTTTTGTTTGCTTTTTTTTATAATTACTCTCTTAACTGAGTTAAACTAACTTCAGTATTTTTGTTTTCACATTGTTGGATTTCTCTTAGCTGGATATATCATGATGAGCTCCAGTGTCCAAGCTTTGTCCAAGAAGTAGATGTTCAAAAACTGGACCAGTCTATCACCTCTTTTTGTACAGTAATAATCAAAGAGCAAAGTTATATCTGTCTGAAATACGTAGTGGTGTGGCTTGATCCATTAAATAGTCATCAAGAGAAGACAGAAGCTCCTTATCACATATAAAGACAAACGTGCCTTCAAATAGTTACATTGTTCTGAACTTCTTGTGTGTCTGTCTGCTCTGTGTGCAACAGCTGTTAATGTCTGAGAACTGCAAGGACAAGAGAAGAAAACAGCCCCTAAGGGTTCTTTGGGCACAGGCATTTAAAGAGGATTGTTGTCTGTTTAAACTTGTCAATGGGGACAAAGCCTATGGGAGACCACATGTTCTGGATCTGGGCAGAGCACAGGTGTGTTGCTACTGAGGCATCTCGCACAGAATGAACTGTGGGAGAAACTGAGTTGCTTGTATATTCAATCTGAAAACCGTACAAGGAATAGCTGCATTACTCGAGAATGAGATTCTCAAGAGATCTCAGTTCTTGAAAACTTGCAAACAAGTTCTGGGTTTGTACCACTCTCTGATATTTTTTCACTTCCCAAGAGCCAGTTTTAATGTCTGTTGGTGCTTAGAAGACCAGATTGGAAGGACAGCATCAGAAAGTTTTATTAGCCAGCACAATTAATACTGTCTTCCTTGAAAGCCAAATTCATCTAGTATAGTATGTTTACAAAAGAAAAAGCTGGAATGCACAATAAGGTTTTGCCTTTATCAGAGACATATGGACTCACCATCACTGGATGTATTTGTGAGACTATGACAAAGAACACTGCTCAGGCATGTCTCACATTTCAGGGGTCGAAGGGCAAATTAGGTGAATGTCCCTCCTAAAACTTGGATGAACCGGCTTTTTCATATGCAATTTCCAATTTCAGTAATACCCAATAAGCTTACAAGAGCTAGGATGGAATCAGTAAAACCTTGTCTTATTAACCTTTGAAAGGACACAAAGGTGTTTGGATCTCTTGAGGCTGGTTGGGATGCCAAGTGCACATCTTAAGTACTCACATACTGTCTCAGCTTGCTGGAACTTTTGGCAGACACAACACAGTAAGGCTCACAAAGTAGATGAATAGAGTAGATGGCGACCAGGTTTACTGGGATAATTTCCACCTGAGAAAGGCAAGTCACATTTCTTTGTACAGGAAATCTAGTGAATATATTTCTCCCCTCTACATCCCCTTAGTAGAGGTCTTTCTTTCCCCTGTTCCCCTTTCACACATATATTACCTGTTTTTTTGACCATAAACACTGGTCCTTTGAGAGTCAATTTTCCTAGAATTGTATTTGGGTTCTCTTAGTCTTTAGGATACTTGCATCCACTTTACATGCAAAGTTTAGACACAGGGATGTTCTACAAACCTTTGTGCAGTTGCCTCTACATGATGTTGCAGTAATAAAAACTGGCAGTTTTTTTCTGTCATTAAGCACCTTGAGTGTTGTGCATTTACTTTAATAAATCAGTTTCTGGAATTTGGTTTTTAACTTAATGAGGTACAATATTTACCATAGTTAATTAGGATGTACGCTGTCTTCAAAAATGCCAAAGCAGTGTTTTATAGGACACACCAGTTTTCCTTCTGAGTGCCATGAGCCCTTTTGTATGTATATGGGTCTGGGGTAAAGATGGGTTAAGAAGTCAACAACTATGTAGGCATTGAGTCAGCAAATCTAGAGGATACTTACTTCTTAACCATTATATTGAACTCATTTCTTTGTATGGCCCTTCCTTAGTTTTTGATGAGGATGACTGATGTGTTTAGGGAGAAATTCTGCTTGGCTGTCCTGTTTTCCTAAGTTTCAATGTGCATAAAGATCGTTCAGGTGGAAACACAATAGAGAGTTTGGAATCTGGAAGAATGACAGGCCATGGATTTCTCCAGACCTTCTGACAGGCCTGAGCAAATGAGCTGAACTTCTGGGTGAACCTCTCTTAAGCAGAACTGTTGAGGCTCCTTGCCTTGTCAGAGAGAATTTTGCTTCCTCTCAGAGGAAGTAATTCTGCATGATTTGAGAGAGACTTTAATGGTCTATACTGTATTTTTAAGGAAATATGAGGGAAAAAACCTACTTTGTCATATGCATAAAACTGTAAAGTTTCAAATCTTTATTGCTCTTTGTTTCTTTTATAATGCTTTTACTTTTCTATGTCTTTATTCTGAACGCCTGTATATTTAACTTTAACAAAAGAAGCACAGTATGCTGAGCGAATGGAGTGGTGTTCAGTTTGCTTCCTTGTTTTCTGCCTCAGCAGGTCAGGAACCCGCTCTTTGTGGCTGAAGGGGCCATATGCCATGGTTCCTGCTCTTCAGTGTAATCAGATCTGCTGTGTGTGCACAGTAAAACTGAGCTGGGCAGAATTTGGGCAAGGTGCACCAAGCTCACTACTTGTATGCAAGACAGCTGCCCATGCTCAGGAGCTCCAAAGCTTTCTGGAACCACTGGGTTTACTGAGAATGCACTGTAATTGATTTGGATGTTTGGAATACACCCAGTATACCCCAAACTTGCTTGACTGAATTCATGGTAGTTTTCTCAGCAGCTGTGCTGGGTTTGTATGGGAGTAAGTTCTTCTGGAAAAGCAGCATTAGGAGAAGATCATGAGTGAGAGAAGTACAAATCAAGGATCCTGATCAAGGATCCTGATTCATTATCTTCAGATATTGAATTTATTATTTTTTTTAAATTCAGGTACTATTTCTAATGATGTTAGATATGACATGTGCAAGAAGAGAAGATACGAAAAATGTAAATGACAGGATGTTTTGTTTCTGCGGTAGACTTTCATACTGATCTGGGTACTTCATCTCTGCTCTTTTGTTCCCTAGCAGTGAACTAAAGTGATGGGAGAACCTTCTGCATGCATTGAAGTTTCATGAACAACTTGTGAAATGCTCTGAAACCTTTGGGTAAAAAAAAAAAGGCCGGGATTACACAGTGATTATTGCCACATTTAACTTCTCTTGATCTGAGAGGAGTGAGCAGAAAATGCAAACACATATGTTACCATAATGAATTAAGATATGTTCATTTTAAAAAAAATCCCAATAAGGAATCCATTTTCCTTGGCTTTAATTGTTTCCCTCCTTATAGTGTTTTGCCTGATGATGTCATCAGTGGAAGAATGCGCAAGAAAGGAAGTGGAAGAAAGGATAGTAGGGCTGAAAGGCAGATTTTGAGACTTCTAAACATTATATCCTACTGATGTCAATGAAAGTTTTAACTCCAGTTCAGGGTTGCAGTTCTTTTCAGAGTTGCAGAAGATGAGCAGAGGTGAGTATTTGGGTAGAGAGGAAGATGACCAGCAAGTGTCCATGTGGGTTCTGCAAAGGACTCAGTTGAGAGGCTTATTCCCTAGTGATGAATAAGCATGGCTTTGGCACGTTGAATGATGCTGATGTTTGTATCTTAACACCTGGCAGAGAGAAGGGTTCAGGAGAACAAGATTTAGAAGTAGGATAGAGGTGAATCTAAATTAGATAGAAACAAAAGGTGAGGAAAACGAGGAAGGCGTAGTTCCATAGTGGTGTGTAGATTTCTGTGTTTGTTATGGAGTTTGTGGTGGAGCTGAGCGTCACCAGCAGCACTGCTGCAGTTAGTGTGCTCAGTGTAAATAGAATCCATAAACAATTTTGTAAAGTGTCAGTGTTTTGCTTGTGAAGTCACACTTATGGTGACTCTTGCCTCTGCCATTCTTTCCTTCCCTTGTTGGTGGGCTGAAGTTACTATTGGTTATCCTAAATTCACATGTATGAATATGCTTTCATCTCTTTCTCTGTTGCTTTGTTTATCTGTCTCTGTCTATCTCTCTGTGTGCCTGCTGCTTGTCTGCCTGCCAGTTTTTTCTTTGTCTCTATCACTTCATCACTGAACCCATCTGTGTAGAAAATGGGATATTTGGCTGTCTCCTATTTTTTTATTTTTTTATTATTATTTTTGTCATTTTGTTCCCTCAGACTTACGAGGATGAAACTCTCACTCCTGGGGGTGCCAGGCATTTTAGATCTTGCATTTAGGAGGAGCTGTGATGCTTTTTGCGTCTGTTTGTCTGTCCATCTGTCTGCTGGTCTATAATAAGCTGTGCAGTGAGACAGCAGCTTACTCTGTGTGTGTGTGAAATTAGCTAATTGGTGTTAGCAGCAATATTTTCACATGTTTTATAAGCAAAGTGCAGCAAGGTATATAAATGTAGATATGATCCAGAGACACACACACATACACACACACACACGCGCGCGCGCACGCAAGCCTGTCACTGCTCATGCATAGACGCTCAGAAGTAATTAATGTTAATAAGATTTTAATGTGCTTGTGAGATCATAATGAGGAGAAATGAATGCTCTGATTAGAAAAAGGTAACTGTGTGTGTGTTTTGGCTTAGAACAAGATTTCCCCTCTTTTTTATAAATCACAATTTCAGAACTTGTTTGCAATTGCATCAATCGGTTTTTATTTTCAAATTAGAGGTCTGTTTAGCCATTTGAATGATTATCCAAATCAATGGGTAAGCCCCTGATCATAAGGAATCGTGCAGATTTTTTTTTCCCCTTAGAAAGCAAAGCTACTACATGACAGGGCTGGGCAGCCTCATCCTCGCATTACATTTTTTGATGCTGCTTTTAAAGCCTCATCAGCAACTGCTCTCAAAGACAGTGCTTATTTTTTACAAATAGAGTTATTTGTCTATAGGTGTCTGCAGTACATAATCAACGACTGAAACTACTGTACCAAGGCACATTCCTGTTCATCAGTAATGATGAATCCTCAGAGTCCAGGTGATCACATGATACCTGGATTATATTTTCAAATAATTAGTTTAGGAAAGCAGAACTGTATTTTTTTTCCTTTCATCATCAATTTCCAAATAAGAAGGATGGGAAGGTGTTTGCAGGAAATATTTTGCAAGCTCGGATGTTTTGTCATCCTGGATGCTGTGTACCAGACCCCAGGCTGGCTAAAATCCAGCTGGACACTAGGGGTCCTTCTCTCCAGCAAATCAATGAAAATATTGTCCGTATTGTCCAGAGGGCTTCACTTCATTTGCATACTTATTTTTGTTATTAATCCCTTTGGGATTGGGATTCTTTTTTTTTTAATTGACACTGAGAGGCTAGGTACTTTGTTTTAAAAACATCTAGAATTGAAAATGCTAATTTGAACAGTCTATGTTCCAGCACATCCCATGTTGCCTATTACCCACTGGATTCTGGTGGTGCCTGGCTTGAGTGGTGTTTTATAGTGTTAGATCTATGATTGAATCCATGGAATATGGTTCATTTCCAGAAAGTGCTGGGGTACTGCAACAGCGGTTGTGATGAGAAATGTTGGAGCATGGTGATAAGATTGCAGTTTCCAAATTGTGCTGAATGAAAGCCAGTGTCAGTAAATACAGCTTTGACAGGATTTGAAGTCTCTAAAGATGATGATGTTAGTTTATAATCAATGAGTTTATTTTGGGGAAAGGAAACAGCAGGCATTATGTATATTTGTTTATTCCTCTAAATACTCCTTTCAGCTAGTTGCTGTACAGTTAGGCCTCTAACACTAGTTCATCATTCTGATAGCTCAGTCAATGAACTTGCTTTCATGAGGTAGCTTGGGGCATTGTCTGCGCTAGTGTGTGCACAAGTGTGTCTGTGTAGGTACACTCAAAGCATCACTGAAACCTGCATGACCATGCAGTAAGGCCAAAACAAAGTATTCCCCAGCTACTGCCACCATCCAGGTAAGTTTTAATGATTCTGGGTGGAAGCAGGATATCTTTATTTCTCCTAGATCCTTATAGTCTGAAAAGCGCTTTACATTTTGACCTAATAAAATGGCAGTCTGAGCTCTCACAGTAAGGAAGCAATTAATTTGTTTTAAAAATAATCAATCCTTTTTATAGGTAATTTTATTAGAATACTTTGAGAAATATCAACCCCAGTTTAGGATTAGTATTGAACTTAATTAGTATTGAATTAATGGAATATGATTCATTTCCAGAGAGTGCTGAGGTACCACAGAGTGGTTGTGATGAGAAACAGTAAAACATGGTGATATGATTGCTATTCCTAAATTGTGAGGTACAAAGCCAGTATCAGTAGATTATGGCTTCAACACAGTTTGAAGCCTCTAAAGAAGATGATGTGACAGTTCAAATCCCACTTTGGAATAAGTGTCCACCTGTATTATTTTAATTGCCTGTTTCTGTTTGTTTGTTTGTTTGTTTGTCTGTTTGTTTGGTTTTGGTTTTTGTTGTTTTTTTTTTTTGGTGTATGTGTGAACATGCCAGTTTCCAAGAACTGGCTTCCACAAAGCTGAAGACTGAGAGTAGAGGAACAAGGTAATTATACATTCCAAATAAAATGAATTGTCACCTTGGAGCAGGAAGCAGCTAAGCAATGCAAGGAGTTTCTCTTAAAATTTGGGTGTTTTTTTCCTGTGTTATAGAAGTAAAATGTTGAGGAAAACACTCAGTTAGGTGTTCCCAGCATTGGAGATGAAGTAGCCAAGCTCCCTTCAGCTGTGGGCTGAAAACTCCATAAGTCTTGGGGAACTCAGGAAGAGCTGAGGCAAATTGGTTAAGTGCATGAAGTTAGTATGCAGAAATGAGTTGTGCTGAGTCCTTGGGGGACTGCTTTAATTCGGGAGTAAATTAGTCTTAGACCAATCTAGTTTAACTGAATAAGGAGCTACAGGGAGCTTTGCTGTTGAATTAGAGCATCCACTCACAGCTTCAAGACAATTAAATGTGTGCACATTGGTGTCAAACCATTAGTTGATTTGCCTTAACATTCTCAGTGTCCCCATGCAGGCTTGGCTTAAGAGATAGATAAACTGTCCCAAGCAATTAATTCTGTACTGGGGATCCAAAACAAAACAAATTTCGATAGCTTGTTTGCTTTGAGGGAAATATCATAATGTCAGCTATGCACTGTTGTTGACAGAGCAGTACTGATTGCCTTCCCTCTCTTTGGACACTGTTGTTTTCCTGTGCAATTCTTGAAGGGTCCACAGGTACTGAGGATGGCTCTCTGTTGCAGTCAGTTTGTACATAAAAAAATTCCAATATAAAACATAACAAAGCTAGAGGAGGTGTTTGTTCAAGTATGCTAACTGCTCTGAGGTTTTTTCATATGAAAATATATGTCCTAAACTGTCAAGACTTAAGCTCTGAAAGAACTAATTATCTCATCCTACTTGCCCAATTCTTTGTTTATGTTTCTAAATAAGTAGCTGCTTTTCTACCAAAGTTCTTAATGCCCAGAGGCACCTGCTGAAGCTTCTGGACACAAAGTACTTCTACTGGTATATGCATTTAGAAGAGAAATTTTAGGTAATAGTTGGTCAGAAGGCCCTTTGATCTAGCCAGCTTAGAAATTCCAGATAAATGGCATGACATTTCTGCCCAAAATGTTGTTTTAAGAAGTTGTGTAATTGCAGAGTGTGATATTTACCTAAAAGTAACGAGTATGGCTATCTGAAGGAAGGCAGGAACTGTTAAAGAAATCAAGTTGTGTTTATGCTTTGGTCACCTCAGCTTCTGAAAGTACCAAACACTTCTGAGGTAGGTAAGGAAAGCCTTCTCATGAGCAAGTCTGGAAAAAACTGGCCATGGAGGAAGTTCCTACATTACTCTGTCACGGGAAATTTGGCCAAGTCTATGAACAGTGTAGGTTTTCAATCAGTTTGGGTTCTGTTTGACTTAGTAATGGATATTCATATTTAGAGGTATGAAAGAAACTTTTTTGTTTGTTTATTTTTAATAAGCTCTTCTTCTCACTGTTATTTTGCACTAGATATTATGCAATCTACAGGCTGATTCACACATGAAAGGAAATGGCTTCATTTTTCTGAAGTTTTATATGTGGATATTGGGAAAGTTGTTTGGCTATTTGAGGTTTCAAGTAATGTAGAAGCAGACAGCACTGAGCAACTAGACAGAGTCAGAAACATGAATCACTATGGTGTGGATTTGCTTCCCTGTATTTCAGTTTTGTTATATTGTGGACATGTGTCTTGTCATTAGCAGATTTCAGTGGTTTCACTGTTAGCTGCAGTCATCACAGAAATACACAGACTAGTTTATATGTGTGCTTACTCCTACACTTATTCCCATATTTACTAGTAGTGCATTTGGAAAAAGTCTGAAAGTATAAAAAGTATGAATATGAATATGTATGAAAAAAGTATGAATAATGAGTTTGGGTAATAGTTCAGTTTCTTAAAAAAATGTTAAAACTTAATCTTGTTCTCAGTCTCCAAACTGTTCTTCTACGATTAGTAGGAACAGGCCTTTATACATATGCCTGTATTTGTTATTCAAAAAGAATTACAAACTTCCGTGTTTCCTGAGGCAATAGATACTATGTATTTCCGTCTCTTTAAGGCATAATTGTTGTTTTTTAGCTCCGTGTCAAGTAGATGGACTTTAATCTATGGGAAGAGCCTTTGTGTTCTTTTATGTGGAGGCCTTTCAGATCTGCAGGGCACTGTGGGGTTTGGGACTTGTCCATAGGATCACTCTCTGCATTACACTTCTCAGCCATGCTGTGTGCAATCCATGTGTTGGCAAAAGCGGCCCAGCAGCATCTCTTCTGCTCTGGGTCTCCATATATAAGATGCATTAGACCACCCTGCTGGCCAGCAGTGTCTTCTGTGTGATCCTGGGAATCAGACACCACAGTGCTTAGCAGTATCTGCAGGATTTTATGCCTCCAAGTGAAATCCTGAGCTCAGGGAGATCTATCTGCCAGCAGGCATTTTGTCTGGAGTGAGAGCCCAGGTAACAGAACTGCTGTGTAAAGTCTTATACATTGGGACAGCTGAGGTGTCTGACTTGGGAAATCATTTCTCTGCAGTGTTCTTTCATATTTGCCACAGATTGGAGCAATCCATTGAGACATTTGAGCCGCTCAGACAGTTAGAAGCTCACAGCCCTGCTGCCAACATTCTTACCTGACCTCATGATAAACATTCTTCCTCAGGTATTTGCCCTGAACATCTGGAAAGTGCTTCAGGCAAGTAATGTGGCAGGTGGTAACTTGGTTCTCTTGGTGGTGGTAACCCAGCCTGCTCCGCCCCAGCAGCTGCTGCCAAAACACTGACCCTGGTAGGATCTGCACCTTCTCCTCAAGACAAGGGAGGACACCCAAAGCAATGGGGCAGGGGCCATGTGGAACAGAGCAGGGGGTGGGATGGGATAAGGGGAGAGGGTTTTGAGGGGTTGAGGAAGGCAGGGAGGGACTGGAGCAGGGACCAGTGCCATGGGATTAGCCATGGGAGAAGGGCGTGGACAGTGATTTGTGTAAATAGCTGGTGTAAGTAGAATCTGCCTTAGAACGATGGGAAGATGACAGGGTGGAGAGGTCTGTTCTGAAGGGAAAGAAGGAGCAGTACAGACATGTCTCCACCTGTGCACACTTGGCATTCATCACAGAACTGGGAGATGTCATTGCCAATGTGTTGGTACCAAGAAACTTCATTGCTTTTGGAAGAGTTTGAAAGCATTGAAAGTAAATGGAGTTGAGGCCTACTTATTAGATTTCCTGCTCTCTTAATGCAGTAGTACAGTCTTGATGAATGTGTTAACAAATTTGTCAAACTTTTGTTAAAAAACCAAAATACTGTGCCCTGGTGCCGTTCATTTCCCGCACTCTACCTTTGCTGCTGCTTTCAAGGGGTTTCATAGCTTTTACTCATTCTTCTTTCCCTCATAGTCAGCAGATGACCGATTTTTAAAAATTTTCTGCTGCTACTTTTGTGAGTCTTGTTGCTGGCATTGGGCTAATGGAAAGGTCTAGCAGGTACTGGATTCTGTTCTAAAGACTTTCTGTTAGTCTCTAACACAGGAGTTTTTTGGTGGATGCTTCACATCAACTTTGACAGCATAACCCATAATTTGTCTTCTTACATCCTGAAACTTGCCCAAATTGAATAGAGGTGAAAGATTACTTCCTCTGTCCTTGGAGCTACACATCTCTATTTAGAAACGTTAAAAAGATTATTGACTCCTTGTTTGTCAAATATTGCTGATGTATATCAAGCTTATAATTCACAGGAGCTCTAGATTCGTTTCTG
Source organism: Cinclus cinclus (assembly GCF_963662255.1). Taxonomy (NCBI): domain Eukaryota; kingdom Metazoa; phylum Chordata; class Aves; order Passeriformes; family Cinclidae; genus Cinclus; species Cinclus cinclus. Next base: position 25,258,923 of record NC_085047.1, on the reverse strand, counting down.
AAAAACTGCGGCCTACTCAATTATCACAATTTTGTATTAGCGTCATTAATAATTTCTGCCCAGGTACATTACCTGTAGTCCTGTTGCATCTCATCCAGTGCCATTTCAGGTTTATTTTATTTGCAAGGTAATTTTGAATTTTATTCAGTTGCTCGTTGCCCTCCTAGGTTCATTTTTCTACAGGTTTAATAAAAATGTTTTCTATTCTGTCATCTAGGTTATTAATAAAAATGTCAAATAGAACAAAACTAAGGGCAGAAACCCAGCTGATGCATTCTTGGTAATTACTCCATGGATTCCCTAGTCCAAAATAGGTTTGCATCTGTGTGATACCATGGATATGTTTGTTTTGCTCCTAGCTTGCTTATAAAAATATTTAAGATGTCAAAGGCCAAAATAAAGTCAAGGTACGTGACATTTGCTTTCTATGAGGTTTCTTTTCCTGCTGAGAAGGAAATTAGGTTGTTTTGGCATGATTTGTTCTTAAATCAGTGTTGAGTGTTACTCATCTTTTATACTTAGCTGCTTAAAAGCTGGTTTGATACATTCTTCACTACTTTTTCTGGGAATTAAGCTTAAATTCTGTGGCTTGGAATTTCTCCATTCTCCTTTTTTGTTCTCCCCCTCCTCTCTTTTTGCATGGTAGGTACTAGATTTATTATTTGAGTCTTTTGTTGTCTTCTACAAAGTCACAAAGTCTGCTTTAGACAATTCTTTAAGGAGACCAGTATGAATTCATATACAAATGACTTGAAAAATATTTAACTTAGCTTAGTACTCTCTTACTTGTTTGCCATTTGTTCTGGAGTAAGACCATGCCCCTCTTTGTAGGAATTAAGTTAGAGAATAATTATCCATGTCTCTCCACTTGAAATTTTGAATGAATGGTGGTAAAAAAAGGTGTTAGGCATTTCAGCCTACTCACATCATCTGTCAGTTGAACTTCCTCTACATTGATTAACAGAGCCACATTTTTCCTCATCTACCTATATGTGCAAATAGAATGGATTCTTGCTATTCTTGACATTCCTTGTTAATTTTGTGCTTTGGATCATTATGACTTTGTCTCTACATGCTTGTGTAATTTTTATACTTAGATATTCTGATCCTCTATTTGCTTCAGGATTTTCTTCTTGTCTGGTAGCTGTAAAGAGCTCGTACTTTAGTGATGTTAAAATCCTGCTATTCTCTTTCTTTCCTCTTTATTAGGATAGCCTCTAGTTTTATTATTACTATATTACATTATTATTGTTGTAGCTGTTCTTGTTGTTATGTTTCATTATAAATTGTTGTTTAGACTTCGCTGTTAGAATTTTTTTTATCCACCTGCCACTTTTAGTCCTTGTAAAAGACCTTCCAGTAGGTTGGCAAGTTAATGCCCAGTCATCTTCCTCCTTTTGTGAGAGGTGAATGTCCTCTTGTTCTTAACCATATTTCTCATGGTCAAATAAATAAAATATCTCGTTAGAGGTGCCAATTGTATCCATGTGTGATGCAGTTATCTCTAGTCTTTGTGTCCTTGCCTGATCCCTGCCTCTGCTCTGAGGACACTGAGGAACACTGATTCCTTCAGTCTTGCTTCTAGAAAATGGTAGTCACTTTTGAGCCTTGATAGCCTTCAGGTGTTTTTTTGGGTTTTTTTTTGTAGATTTTTTTTTGTTGTTGTTGTTGTTTTATATTCCTTATGGTCTCTTTGTTGTATCTTCTTCCTGTGTTACCCCCCTGAACTGGAATGTTCAGGAGAGTACCCTGGCCTCACTTAAAGGCCACTTAATTCGTTTGCAGTCTGAATTTAGTGACCTGAAAGTGGCTTCTATTATTAATATATTTCTTTTCTTGTATTTCTGGTTTCCATTTTCTTCTTAAACTCCCCCTTCCTTTCATCTTTAATTTTTTTTCCTTTCTCTTAGCTTGCACATTCCTTGTAGCAAGTGTTTGTGTTTTCTCATGTCAGCTATGTCTTAACAGACTCACTCTTCTTCTCTCACTTTTCCTCAGACATAATTTTCTGGAAGTTTTTGGAAGTTTTGCAGATCAGTGCCATTGCAACCATATGATTTCCGATAATTGTCCTCTAAAACTAAACTTTTTTCCTGATTTCTGTCCCAGCTTTGTGTAAGTCTTCTCTGAGTAACTTTGTTCATGCTCATTTTCTGTTTCAACCTGTTTGAACCAGATGAAGGTCAAATGCTCTTCACCAAACTTCAGTCACTTAATAACTACTTCAGAGCATTTGAACCCTGCCTCTAAAGGCAGTGACAGTTTTCTGTCATCCTGAACCTGTCATGTTACTACAAATGTTCAGAGGCTTGTATGGAGGGAAATCTTTCATGCAAGCAGATATTTAGTAGTCCTTGATTTAGCACTTGGAAAGGACATCTGAACATGAATGTGTAAATTTTTATCTTTTTTTTGTCTTTTTTTTTTTTGGTTTTGTTTTTTTTGTTTGGTTGGTTGGCTTTTTTTGGGTTTTTTTTTTGGTTGGTTAGTTACTTGCTTGCTTTTTAATACAAAATAATTGGAAAATTCCAGAGAAGATCATATTTAAAGTGCCTGCACAACATGATTGCTTATTTTAATTCCTTTAGAGACCAACTGCTATAAATGATGTTTGGGTACAGGTTACTTAATTTTAGTCATCTTCAAGGAAAATGCAATTGAGACAGCTATTTAGTGTCCGTCTGTTATCAGTGGAGAGGAGGAGAAATACCTCTAGAGACCTATTCATCCTAAATATATTACAGTTTTAGGATGGGATTAATGGTTCTCTGGAGATGATTATGGTGGCTTCAGTTAGATATCTAACTTTTAGGAAGATAATAGTTAGATTATATGCATTTTGGTCCCATGCCTGATCAGATTTACCCGAAGAATATTTATACAGTCACAATATACAACACAGTAAGCTACCATGCTTTCTTTTATTTTGTAGAGATTTTATGTGCTTTAATTTTCCAGAGTTTGGAAGAGTTGTATCTATTTTAAAATATTTCCTTTTAAAAATGTTGCTTTGTCTCCTTACCTCTTTGATTGTAATTTTCTCCTTAGTTTGGTTTGTGGTGAAGAAACTGTTTGGATTCTTAGTTTCTGTGTGGTCCCTTTTCTGTGGGTCCTGTCTTTTGAGACTTCCCTTCAGCCAATTGCACTTGAGTATTGCAGGTAAATACTGTTCTGTGTCACCTTCCTCAGGGATGTCAGGTTTGAGTATACTAATCTCTTGTCTCTGAGTTAGTATTTTTACGTGGATATTTGTACTTGTGTTTCAGAGTATTTCATAATGCAGCCACTAAAAATAAGTGATCCTGAACAACAGATTAGACATATTTGTTGATTTTTGGGGAAGAGATAACGTAAATTTGGTGTTGCACAAGTTTCCCTCTTTATCTCTGTTAAGCCGTAAGGTGTCCATGACACTATTATTCTGGCCACCCTGTTGCCAAAAACTTGTCAAGAATTCAGTGGAGAATTCAGAAAGGAGCAACAGAAGTTAAGAGGCTTAAGAGATTGAAATATGAGCAAAGATTACAAGATTTTAATATGTACAGTTTGGACTAAATGATGACTAAGACATATGATAACAATCTACAAGTATTTGAAGGGTGTAAAATATTAAGACAAAAAAGGGAATTATTTTAAGATTTTCAAAGGGGTAAAACTCAGCAAGGAAAAATTTCAGCATGAATCATAAAAGACTTCCTGAGACTTACATGAGCTGAAGTCCTGGAGTGTATTCTGCATGAAGGTGGTAAAAAGCCTACACTCTACACAGCCCAGAGATCACACACAAGAGCACACAGAAGCTCCCCAATTGGTGCCACACATTTCTGAGAGTTGCCAAGACCAAGTGATGCTTCAGTGGTGGCTGTTGGACTCTGGGCAGGCGGGGTCACCTGTGTCCCAAGTTGGGCTTTCCCAAGGGCTTCTGCAGGATGAGCTGCAGCATGGAGGGTTCATTCTGGTGGCAGCAAGCTGCTCTCCACTGTTTTCCTTATGGAGAGGCCCTTTTCCCATCATATGGCTATACATGCACCCATCCATTTGATAACTATAGTCAGAATCAAGCTGTCACTAACAGAGTATGTGCAGAAGACTCAAGGAAATGTAATGAAGAATAGCATTTTGGAATATCCTGACAAAGGATTAGCATGACATGTTAGATGTTTTCTTTTTCCTTTTATCATCTTCTTTCATCTCTGTAAGTTGGTAAAATCACATTAAAAACTCTTTTTCCTAGACTTTTCCCTGCAATTCAAGTAATCAACACATACTTACTTATTCTGGTAAAGGCTGCATATTTAGACTGTTTAGTTTACTTAGGAGGTTCTAGTGAATTGTAGTGGACTAATTTAAGTCTAAAAATATTAAACTGTCATGACCACTGTGTAATTGGGATGGCATTTTTGCTAAATAGGGACTTCTTTACTGTTTACAGCTGGTTTTGCACTCATAACAGATACAGACAGAAGGAGCGAAGACTACAGTTCTTGCTCCCCCCTCTGCCCTCTGTTCCACATTTTTATTTTCCTGTGTGCAAAACCATCCTGCATGCCAGCTTGGGAAGCTGGCATCCCTCCTGTTAAGACCAAACTTGCTCTCTATTGCAGTATAAATAGTGCTTGCTTCCAACTTAAGAGCAGTACCCAGCATTGCAAACATACTGTAACTCACTGGGAACCAAGAGCTTTGTTAAAGGGTTTTCTGTGCATAGAATGGGTTTGTGCTTGTGGCTTTGAATTCACTGGACAACTGAGCAAACATCTGGGAATAGGCCCTTCAGCTTGTGTGATATCAGGTTACTGTAATATTTTGATTCTGGAGTGGCTGAATATAAGGAGGTCCTGCTTCACAAGTACGTACTGGAGAAAGCAAACCAAATGCCATTCTTTACAGTACTCCAGATAGAAATCTGGGAGCACACCCAACTTCAGTAATTTTTAAACTTTAAACTGCTGGACGTGGAGGGAGGAATTGCACCCGGTGAGCCACCTATGTTTTGAAATGTCCTGTAGTATTCTAGACTGGGGATTTTGATTTCATAAAAGCACATTCTTCTGCTTTGTAAAAGTACCTCGTTGGGCAAAACAGGAGACTGGTTGGTAAGACAGAGGCCACAAAGGAAGGCTGTTGAGGGACAGCTGAAGGGATGGGCCATTTTCAATCACAGAAGAGATTTGTTCCAGAAAACCACTGCAGTATTTCTTGACAGCATTTGAAGTGTTGCTGTGACCTATTTAGTACTTCTGCTGTTGAAAAATGTCTGTGAAAAGGTTACATGATGGATAGCAGTCACTGTTTTCCTTAGGTTCACTAGAAGTCCTATCTTCCCAACTGAAAATGCTGAGCTGTCTGCTCCAGTTGTACTCTAGGGAAAAACCTTCCCATCCTTAGCTATCAGTCACGTGTGGCCACCTACAGTATAAGACTTCAAGAATAAGAATTATTTTATCCTTATGTCAGTTGTTTAATTTTTCAGGTATGGATTATCTGCTTCTGCACCATCAGCCATCGTTTAGCTTCAGCCTGGATGTACCAGAGCAAGTGTTGCTGAGAGGGATGCTGGGTTTTTGGGGTTATGCTGTGTTGCTACAGATCATATCACCTCAGTGGGTAAACAGTCCAAAAATAAAACCAGCAAATGATACAAAAAGGAATCTGGTTATATTTTTATATCTCATTAAGTTTCACTCCTCCTTCTCTTTTTATGGGCAGAGATATCAGGGGAGGGTATGTCTGCATTGGAGAAGAGGTGAAAAGATTTGCAGTTGCTGTTTGGCTGAACAGTTTTGTTTTTTTTTCCCTATGGATGTTAAGTAGGAAGGGGTTTAGGATCTCCCACACCAGTCTCATTTGAGGAAATCTTTATTTTATCATGTTTAGAAAACAGCTGCTGATTTATGATTTGTTACTAGTAGCCTGCCTGGGGGTTCTTTATTTAGTTACTTGGCTCAAAGAGGTGGTGTCTCAAGCTGTCATTTAACAGAGACACTTGCTTAATATTGCTGGGAGCCAAAGTTATAGGTGGGTGGACTGTCTTAGGAAGCCTAAATTTGCCCTGTGTGGTAGTGACAGATAAGCAGGGGTTGAAAAAAGGTGAGATTCCACCAACACTGGCTTTAGGGTTAACACACATGACTTTTAATTTATGTCTGCAGAATACTGGCCACAAGAGCCTCTTCTCTTCAGTCCCATGTTTCAGTGTTAGATTAATAACTAATCAATAATACTATCTTCTGTTATTTTTTGGGGTGTCCCTGACTACCTACTTGTCCATTCCAGGGGGACAGCTGAGATGTGGCTGGACATTTTGTAGGAACTCAACCAGCATTCTTCATCCAAACACCTAGTGCAGCCTAAGTCAAGAAAGGTGGTAGGAAAGAATATTTGCATGTGTTTGGGTTTATGTCACCGAGTATTTCCTTACTTATTATGAGGACTTTGTTGTTTTTTCCCTAGCTTTGTGCTCCAGCATGCTCAGCACCTATGTGGTTAATGGTTTTTCTGAGAGTGAATTATATCTGTCAGGATAGCTAAGGCCCTATCTTAGATATGTTTCCACATCATGTTGAGAGTTCTTTCTCAGATTATGGTCCAGCCAGCTTTTGCTACTTTTAAGTTGGAATAGAGAACCTTTGTCTTAGGTTCATCTGTAGTAAATGTTTTACCTCTGTCAGATTTTGATCTTGAAAACTTGTTTTTCAGACAGTAGCTATGTGTTTGATAGAATGGGAGTTGTTATGACTCTCTTTATAATAATACTGTGCTGTAAGAATTCTGTTTGTCTCATGTCCCCTACTTATGATTTTTATGTAGTTATTTTTTATGTAGTTATCCATGCCTACTGGATCTGGGATGCATGTGGAAGGGGCATGACTCCCCAGTGTTTGGATCTGCAAACATGATGGTGCAGGAAAAATTGTATTTAATGAACTTCTTCATATATTCAGTATTAAGACATTGCTGAGAATACAAGCCTTGAAAAGTAGAAGTATCAGCTTTTTTGTCTCTCTTTGGTACTCAAAGCACTGAACTTAAGCCCACTTGAACTCAGTAGCTAGAGGAAAATATGCAATTTCCCTAAAATAATTTGTCAGTTGATATTGTAAGATGGTCTTGCAAAGGCCAAAAAGTGAGCTATTCCCAGTGAAAGTGTTAAAAAAACCCCTAATTACAGAAATCCTTTGGTATGTAGAAGTTGTGACTATTTTTTCTCTGAAAACACCACTGCTTCTGTCACTTCACTACAAGTTCCTTTGTACAGTAGACAAAGAGACATAAGGAAAATAAATGACATTATATCTGGGATTAAAAAAAGAACAAACAGTATTTTCTTTGTTCCAGTTAATCTATGCTGTTAATTCTAAAAGTTAAATAGAATATTTTTCTAAAACCTTAGTATGTAGTTCATGCATTTTCATGGAATGTCCTTAACTATTCACTGACTCATTCTCTATTCATTTATAGCTAATATATGGCACTTTTATTGTGGTTTCTCAAGTATGGAGGTTATGTGAGTCAGATGCAATTTAGAATAGAGATTATTTTTAAATAATCAAAAACATACTTTACCAAAAATACTAAAATAGGAAAGAAAGCATCCAGTGTTCTTAAAATATGAAGTGCTTTCTAAAATTTTTTTCAATAAATAAGGGGGAAAAATGTTATGTAAACCTAAGTGTTTGGCAGATATCTGTTTACTTCGTCCAAGGAGACAAGGAGTTTTAAGATTTTCTGAAGCTCATGAGAAAGGCACATCCTTGAGTTCTTGCACCAAGGCCATGATGGAAGCATTTTTCCTTGAAAATTTTCAATAAGGAGACATAAGGTTAGAGGTGGCATGAATGATAACTTTCTTAAAGAATGTAATCAAGGACATTAGGGAGAATGTGGGTGTTTGGATCTCTCCTTCATAAAGGGGGGGAAATTTAAACAAGCAAATACCTCTATGCATACCTATTATTATTATTATTATTTTTTTTTCCTTCTTAAGCTGATTCTTGTTCTTAGAAAGTTTTTCATTAATGATACAGTATTACTAATGGCAATAATTTTTGCTGTGACTTTGAAGTTCTTTTGTTGTGACAGCTGCTAGGCTGGCATTTCCTGGACATCAGTGGGATATGATGATAGCTTGCTTGCTTCCCTTCTTTCTGATGGATTTTCTCATGAGGGGTAGCAAACTGGCAGACTCAGAGTATTGTATATAAAAAAGCAGACACTGAATCATAATGGGCTAGAGTTGGGAGAAATACGGTGATCCTAAGAATTATCTTCTGTTTTGTAACATAATGAGCAGTTTGATCTACAGGCAGAATCAAAAAGTTCTCATCCTTCTGCTTACATCTACCCCTACTCCCCTCCCATCCCCACACCCCTTGTTTTCTTTTTTAAGAGTTTAGTGCAGCAACAAGTGGTGCTGGCCTGTCAACCTGATGCCAGCCAAAGTAGAAGCCACATTATAATAAATGCATATTTTCACTATCAAAACACACCATACTGTTAGCTTAAAAAAATTCCAAACCGCCTTGCACAGAAGGCTTTTCAGCAATATATTAAGCCCCATATTTTTCAATTACGACGGCTTTTTTTTCTCTGCTGATCTTTTTGTAATAACCCAAGGAGCAAATATGTCTTGGTTTTGAGCTTTAATCTGGTGCTTTGTGTACTCTGTTGACCTCCTAATCGCACTCTCTGTGACATGTCAATCTGCTGCAATGGAAAGTGGGTGATTTGGGCTGTCATTAAACTGTTGATATGCTCATATATCCTGTGCACTTAGGACAGAGGAGTTCAAAGAAATGCATTAACCAAAGGAATGAAATGTTATGGGAACCCGTAATTCAAATATCGAGTGTCCCTTTCCCAGTTCATTAGTGGTTCTATATCTGTGTTTTGACTTTAAATGTGAACACCAGGTGTGAAGATTCCTGTTTATTTTTATTTAAGCACAAACAAACACAAAATATTTCAGAGCTGATGCAGATGATGAAATGTAAAGATGTGTGATGTTTTTAGTAGTCAGGGTGCATATGTCAAAGTAAAGAAGGAGTTTGTAGAATGTGGTTTTAGTTTACAATGCTTCCCTTTCATAACTGTATAACCATCTGCCTCTGGCATGTTCCTTAAAATCTGGTGAGCCTACACTTCAGTCTGTAACCTTCACTGCTACACTGGTGTTTCCTTTGCTGAGCTAATGGGATCATCAAGATCCCACAAGCTGTCAACATCTGCAGTGCTATTCTTCATAAAAATTGAAGGGTAGGAGTGACCTGTGTTATCAAATGGAGACTAGTCTAGTGTGCAATTTGAGAGGGATGATGTGAATGTGAGTCTCAGGGCAAGTGTCTACTCCCCTGAATACTGATAGGACTTCCCCTTTAGTCTGAGGTGTGTTACCCAACTGTTCTGCCTGGGATTTCCCGTCTGTAGTGTGTAGGTGATGACACCTGCCTTCCTGGTGAAGTTTGTGTGTCACCATTAAACTGAAGACTGTCTAAGGGACCACTGTCACCTTTGTAATCCACCACCTTTTATGCTATTGTTTAGTGAGTAAGGCTTAGATTTATGACTCTGAGGTATTACTGTTGTTTCAGGAAGGCATGGTCCAACATCTCAAATACACCTTTCTGGTTTTCCCTGAGAAACAACATCGTAGTTTTAAACATTACTGAATCTTTCCCCTGAAATGTTTTACTAAGGTTTTTTCATCAGCTGTTCTGTTTTCAGCAAGAGATTTAAGAGATGTAGATTTCTGGGTCTGCATCTCAATCCATCCTTGGCTTGCTAGAAATTCTGAGCAAGATAATTTGGCTGCTGTGCACTGAATCTTGACAGATCTCATTGGATCTGCCTACTGAATACTGTGGTGAAGAAAGCAGAAAACTTGCCCATCGATACAAACTTGAAGCCTTGAAATCACTGTTCCACTTTTCCTGTCCATAAATTGTTTACAAGGGTGAAAAAAAAAATAATGATCTATATAGTATTTTAATAATTTACACACCTCAGTGAATACATAATGTGTCTTTAAGAGTTGTGAATATTTCTTTTTGATGCATGGTCTTGGACAAAGGGTTAAAGGATCAGGAAGGCTGAACTCAGGTTGGTGGTTCTTGTGGTTTTGTGGTCTGTTGCTCAGACTTTTTTTATTTTGTTGTGGGGTTGGGGTTTTTGTTTTTTGTTTTGGTGGTGGGTTTTGTGAGTTTTTTTTCTTAATTTTAAATTTTTATTTTAGATGCTTTTTGAAGAAAGTAAAGTTGAAGCTCCTCGTGTAGGCTGTTCTTGAGTTGTGGTATAGATGCTTTGAGGGTATAAACCACAGAGGAAGTTGGGATAAAATAACTACTTAAAAAGAGATTAAGGGATTTACTTCAGTGCCTCTATGGGTTGTGATTTAAAGGGAGAAGGACCTAATTTTTCATACTACAGCTGGTTTTATTAGCTACAGGTTTTAACTTCTGGAAAGATTCTCACATCTTTCTATCAGCCAATTTTGGGAGTTAATCCAGACCAGTCAACAGAACTGTAAGTTGCACTTGATTTATTGGTAATTTTAAAAGCTTTTCAGTGTCTAATCTGTCCAGTATAACTCCCTAGTCTTTTGCCACAGATGGTATTGATCAGCAAGAATAACAGATAACTATACTTAAACTCCATTTTCCAGAGTTAAAAAAAAAAATAAAAAATTGAAATTGGGGTGTGGAGGGCAGAAGGCATTACATAAACCAGAATTAAATACAGAATTATGACTTCAGATCAAAAGGCTTGAAACTTCTACTTGTGGTTAGTTACTATTTTCTTTTTCCTGCAGAGTTATGTTTGGGACAGGAGCTGAACTTTGTCTTCCTACTTGCTCTGCCAGTGTTGATAACAGCTTTGTCAATCTTTCAGTTTGCTGGTACCCTCAAAATTTTAGGACCACAGTACTCAATGCATTATTTTTTTAGAGGTTCTTTACTGGAAACTGGTTTCTATGTGAGAGATAAATTGAGGATGGAATGACCTTGGTCAGTTGAAATTGAAAGCTCAGTACTATTATCACTTCAGAAAGTGGAGGGTTTTTCAGTAGTCCCAAAAGAACAAAATTATATGCTAGGTAGCTGATATTTGCATTTGAAAGGGTTTTCTCATTGGTTCTTATTCACTTATATCTGCCTATTCTGTAAGAAAACCACCTTGAACCTCCTTAAATTTTCTTTCACAAAAGCTTTGCTCTAGAATTAGTCTCCATTTGTACACATTTATTTTGTCTTTTTCAAATGTCAGCTCAATATTTCAATAGTAGATTCAATCATGCCTGAGGTTCTTAAAATCCATTTTCAGTAGTGAATCATCTGTTAGGAAATAATGCCCTCTGCAATTTTTTTTTCAGGCTTGATTTGTCTTGGGATCAGAAAGAGCCAAAGTCTCTTTTGAAAATAAGTTGTAATCGAAATTGAGGTTTCTGTGGTGGCCCATATGCATCCCTCTTGTTCGTCTGTGTTTTGGCTACTTGTCTTGCCTGGAAAAGAGAGAAGAGAATTTGATTGATCCTGTGAACACAGTTGCTTTCTTTCCTCTTTGAAATACTGCTATTTCTTAGACTAGTTGGAATGTTCTCTAGTGGGTTCCTGTGGAAGTCGTTCAGTGGTAAAAATGTTTTCTTTCTTGGGAAATGTTTAATAAACATGAACAGAAATCCAACACAATCCAACCCCCAGTGGTTTCTCTCATGTAACTTTTCCTTATTTCTTACATTTCTTGTACTTGCTTTTAACCAAAACCAGCTAGCTTTAAGTCTACATTAAGCCCACATTAAGGTCTAACTTCAAATTTTGGTCTAGAGTTTGGAAATAGGAATGTCTGATGTTCAGAGAAATATATATATTTTTTTTCTGTGTAAATTAAAGCCCAGTTGATGGATTAAGTGTGGGGGTTTTTTTTAAGGTAAATGGGATAGTAATGCTGTTGGAAAACAAGTGGAAAGGATTAAAGCTTTGAATTCAGGCTGTAGTCCAGAAGTCTTAAAGTTTCTTTCTCAGATTAAACTTCTGGAAAGTTTTAGTTTAATATGAGAGCTCAATGTGCAAATAAGAGAATGAATTAAGAAATTTTTCAGGTTAAATCTTTTCAATCTTTTTTTTTCTCCATACTTCCAGCAACCTGTGTTTTCTCTTTGCATTCTGTTCTCTAAACGCCTCTTCTACTTTCAGAAACTGTTTAAATGCCTATTTTATGACTAGCATAATATTCAAAGGTCTCACAACTTTTGTGGCACTGAAACTACAGTATTCCCTTCACTACATTTCTCTAAAAGTGAGGGAGAGGCACAGATGAGAAAAGTTGCTTCTGAGCATGTGTCCTGTAGGTTTTGTCCAATACTTCCACATGGTTGGTTGTGCAATGCTGATAGAGAGGCAGAGCTGTTATTTTCATTTCTTAGATGATAAATTGAAGCATGGTGAGGTTACCACTTGCCACAGCATTTGTGCAGAGCCTCTGGGTGAACCTGATGCTCCACAGCCAATGGCTGGTGCTCTGGAACATTGATCATCCTTTCATGACAAGCTATTAGTACCTAACAGCATGTGCCAAGCCATTGTGGAGAGATCTATCACAGCCATTTAGGAAATCTTTTACACTGTTCTCTCACTCCTAGAGAAGAAACAAACATCTTAAGTCTCATCTGCTTTAAAATGAGGTTTCTGTGTTTATATGTTAAAACAGAACTTGTTTGTGTTGTGGAACTTCAGAACAGTTCTAATCTCTGCAAAGATTTGAACTTCAGAGGTCTGTATGGCACCATTATAGAATCCCTTTCAAGCATACACCTTCTTGAGTGAAAATACACCATGAACTAACCTACTGTAAAAGGGAGCACATTGAGAACAGTCATTTCCTGCCGGGGTGACACCTAGAGGGCAAATTTGGGATATGGACAGGCATTGTTCTTGGAAGCACCTTATGTCTGCTAAAGAAGAGGGGAAACACACTTATCCTCTAACTATCTTTTATGAAATAAAAATACTGGAAATCAGAAAGATTTCACCAGCTGTGAATGCAAAAGTCACAGCAGGATGCATTTTACTGGAGGCCCCCGGTCCCCACATTGTCATTATTCTTCAAGGTGTGAGACAAACCAGGAATGTAAAGCATGTGTGCTTGATTTTCTTCACCTACCCTTTGCATCCCAAGGCTTTTATTTTCAAGAAGCCAAAAAGAAATTGAGATTTCAACTGTATTGTTTAAAGACTGAATCAGAAAACTTGATCTCTGATTTGTTCTGCTATATCCTTCTGAAATGGATATACAATGAAAAAATTAGATCTGGGGGAAGTCCATTAGCGCAGCCTTCGCGAGTTGGTGAAGAGTTGGCTCTGCAACTTCTGAGGTTGGAACCAAGGCCTCATTCCAGCTCTCATTGCAGAAGTGAAAACTTCTGATTGAGCTTTAGTAATATTGGGTCATGTATAAACCTTTGTGATGATTTGTTATGGCAGCTGGTCCCTCAACTACTCCTATCACATTCCCTCTGCATCAATCTCCCTGTGTTTACAAGGGTGCTGAAGAAAGCTGGGCCAAGTCTGAGGCCTCCTGGGCCACCCAAAGGTCTGTTTGGACCTCTGTCTTCCATTGGAGTCGCTTTCTTGTTTTAAAGAAAATTATGCTTACTTCCCTTAAAGTTTCAATAACTTTCAAGTGAAGCTTGGTAGCCAGAAAAAGAACTTGCAAACAGATGTGTGCAAGTACAATTAGAAAAAGTTATCTCCTCAGAGAAACTAATATTTAATGGTAATATAGGGTAGTGCCATTAGTGGAGATTGAATTTTGTTAAAGTGGGGTTTTTACTGGCTGTTTTTTTTCCCCAGTGTTTTTCCTGATCTTAATTAATGATTGTCTGGATTTTATAGCATTCATTAAAAAAAACCCCAAAAACAAAAACAAACAAAAAACAACCCAAAAAAACCAACCAACCAACCAAACAAACAAAAAAAAAACAACACCAAAAAACCCAAGAATGGTCAGCTGTCTTATGATCAAGTCACTTTATGAGTGGGGGACCAGCCATGTACAAGTTCTCCTTTTCAATAAGACAGCAAAGTCTCTGGAAACAAGGAGAGAATTCCGCTCTGATCTAGAAAATGCAGAAGCAATGCTTTCAGCATTAAAGGAAAACAAAGTTTTATAAAATGACTGTATTTTAAAGCAAGATAGAGAATCACAGCTTCTACTATGCTACCCATGAGGAGCAGAGTCAACATTCTTTAAAAAGCAAGGTTGTAGTGAATAAGCACTTTTGTTTCATCCAACACTACAGTAGAAGGACCTACTAAAAGGGAGAGAAAATAACTAAGCCCTTGAGCTTACACACATTTTTTGAAGAGAATCTATAGAGATCTGCTGTGTATTCAGCTGAGTGCAGGGTGTGAGGAGACAGACCTTCTCACAGGTCTGGGACCTACTGACTTCATGGACAAGCTGTGAATCATTCTATTGCACAAGCTCTGAAATGCTCATGCACTGGAAATTGAATAATGGTTTCTCCAACTAGCATCTTTCAATTCTGTAACTTTTAAACATGTTAAGTACAAAAACTTGCAGGGAAATTTTTAGTTTTCCAAGTGAAAGACCTGTTTGCAAGAGGTTTTCATTTACTTTAATAATCTACTTACTTAAGTACCATACTGATTGTTAACATTCCTTGGGCTGAGAAGGTGGCAGTGCAGTTCTCTGACAGGAAATTTTACCCTTAGTTCAGTATCTGTAGTATACAGCCATTGGCCTGTGCTACCTGAAGTACACAGTAGGATTGTACTTTTTGTTGGATTGTTTTTGTTTGCAGTGATGGTCTTAGAGAAAGATCTGTCAAATAAGGTCCTGAATGAGGCTGAAAGGATGGGAAGGAAGTATTACCAAGTAATGGTGCTTCTGAACGGATCTGACTCTTACTCCATTTTCTTAATGACTGATAGCAAAGGCACAGTTAGGCTTCTTCAGTGACATTTATTTGATCCTAGTTAAATAGGGATTTTAATAATTGTTCTTGAAGTGACTGTCTGTGCCAGAAGAGCATGAATTTAGACAGAGCAATGAAATAATATGAAAATATCCCTTGATCTTAGCAAAGTAGAATATAACCTGTCTGGGCACTGTTTGCTGATAATTTGCTTTTTAAGGTGTGCTCATATTCCATTCAAAAATACAGTTGAAAAGATACTAGAATTGCACAGAGAAGTATTTAGAGTTCAGACAGTGGTGAAGTTAAGACTGGACATTGCATTGTCTAGGGAGACTGGCAGCTTTAAATCATCACTTTTCCCTCCTTGCTGTTGTTAATTGTATGTAGTGCTTTTATAGCTGAGTGCTGAAGAAAAGAATGTGTTATGTATATTTTGTAGACCATCAAGAGAGGCAGTTTGCCTCCTTGTTTTATGCATTTTACACTGTACATTGATGTCTCTCACAGCAGTAGAAGAAGGAAAAAGCAGTGAGAAAAGTGGTAAAACATTACCATTGAAGGAAAAAGTAAAGACATGATCATAAAACTCTAAACATTCATAGACCATCTTGGGAGGAACATTAAAACCAGACCTCTGTCTAGGTAATTTCATAAAAAAGAATAGATTTCACATGCATGGTACATCAAATGGTTTTATGCTATGACTTATGTGGATGTAGCAGTGGGTTGTATGATATCTTGTAATATTGGAGGAACATATACTAGACTCTGTATTTTTTGCATCTGCTAGAATTTTTTTTTCATGGGTACTTGGCTTACCTTGGCTGACCCACACTTTTAAAAAAAGTTACACCTTTGCATTTTCTCTCTTGGAAACAAAGTGACATTTTTAATGAAAACACATTTATCTGCTAGTAGCATGTTTTAGATTCAGAAAAAGGAAACCTTGAATTAAATATAAAATACATGTAAGTGGTCTAGTGGAAAAGCTAGAGCTCTATTTCATCCTGTGCTACGATTCAAAGACTTTAAGCATCTCTGAGGATTTGTTCCTTAGTTGTATCTAGTTATTCACATGTGTTTTGGCTACACTTCATTATTTCATCAATCCACAAGGCATCCATAGCAAGGGCAGAATTGTAGAAAGCCCTACAACATCCACCCGTGTGGGTGTGGAGCATCTTGTGAGGAAACCAGGATGTGGGTGAGAAACAGAGGAAAGGCTGCTGCATGTTTACTTTGGTTTGAGAGTGAGATGCTCTTCTGAGTGTTTTCTTAGGAATGTAATGAAGACCTGGGATCTGTGCCCCTCATTCTAGTTCATATCTCTGTGGCTTGGGAAAATTCAGCCTCCCCATTCTAATGCTGGCCTTTGGAAGTGAGCCAGCAGAAAGAAGAGCATTTCAGGAAAGAGCTGCTGGTTCAGCCTCCAAGACTGAGGTACTCACCCTGTGTGTGATGCATTCTCTGGCACATCACCTAACATAAAGAGAAGCAGCCATTGGTCCTGTTTTGTTGAATCTGACAACCCAGGAGCTCATGTGTTCATTATGAGCCAGGGCCCAGCCCTGCTTGCGGTGGCAGAGGGTGGTCCCTGGTGCTCAGCTCCCTTTCTCTGAGTGCTGGTGGAGGCAGATGCTGTGTGTGCCTTGCCTCTGCAAGGTAGTCCTTCGGATAGCTTTCCTCCCGTCTTCCACTTCTGCTCATTTCACCACTACCCCAAAGGCAAAACCTTAGTTTAGTTACTGATACTGAGTAGGTAATTTGTTATTACATAGATTTTCTTTGTCTGAAAGTCTGCTGTTCATTCTAGGTGGAGGTGTTTGGCTCCAGTCACATTTATCCGTCTGTGTCCACATTTCAAGGATTTCCATGGTATTGACATTTCCATTACAGGAATTTGAAGAATTGTTCAATTATAGAGAGGCCATGAAACATATTTACTTTTTTCTTTTTTTTTCTAATGTCTGTCAACTGTTCTCTGCCAAACTTTAAACTATGCTGCCATGGCTCTTAAGATTTTAATTTTTTTTACATATTTGCTGTATTGTTATATACACGTAGCGCACGCACAAATAAAAGCTCATACCATAGTATTAGGACCAGATTTTAGCTGGAGGATTATTGTAGGCCTGTTTCTAATTTATATAATGTTTTTGTTAATAACAATACCTCTTTTAAATGCCCAATAAAATACTGTAGCATTAACTTAAATAGAAATTTCAGTCATTTTAGATATCCCCCATTATAACAGGTCAGGCTTTTAACAGATGTCTCAATAACTTTGCTATTAGCAGGAATATTTCATGAATTAAAATCAGGCCTCTTTGTCTCTGTCACTCACTGAAATGACCTACATATTTGGCAGATAGAGAGGACTTGCTTGTGCATTAATATTGCTGGTGTAGGTTTTTTCAGCTGTGTATTTTTGGAGAAAAGAGAAGGATTTAACATAAGTTAACATAGTCTATTTTTTATTAATACCATACTTCAGTTACTCTTTACAGAAAAATCATATTAGGCACATCTTGCCTTTTAAGCATAGAAAACATTTAGGACATTTCTCCTGGGCACCAGGCTCCTGTCTTAATGTAAACCTTTCAGTGAAGCAGAGGACAACTTTTTGCAAGTGTGTGGTCTAATGGGGCTGGAGCAGAAGGTGCAGTAATTCAGCTGCTGCAGAGGTCCTAGAAGAAATCTCCTCTGGAGACCTGAGCACTTTCCAAGCCTTTCTGGGGTGTTGATTTTTGTGATTAAGTATTTTCATTCCCCTTCCTGGCATAAAGTGACTTTTTAAGCAGTATGTGAAGGGTTTTGCCTAAAATGGCTCTCTGATACGTAGTTGTGCTGGCACATGACTGTTTTCTTTGAAGAATCAAAAGGACCTCTTGAGTTGAATGATGGCAGCAGAGCCCAAGTCCTGCTGCAAAGAGGCGAACTCTAGAGAGAGATTTAATTGTAGATGTGACCTGTTTTTCTCCTGCAAAATTGCTCTCTGGCATCCTGTGCATTAGCTCAGGTAGAAAGGATTTCTTATTTTTTTGTAAGTTTGATTGAAATTTAACTAATTACGCAAGCAAGTAGAAAAGCTCCACGCTTGAATGTGCTGCCTGAGCAAGCAATATATTCCATAGTCATTAATCAAGAGGTAAAAAATAGGTGGAATCAAGTGAAGTTACTTAAGGGATACATTTGACCCCCAATTCAGTTTATTCGAAAGGCCCAAGTCAAGGAATGATACTAAGTTTCTACAATTTCCATTGAAATCAGAGGCAGCTGCAAGCTTTTACTATTTCTCAAATTAGACTATTTGCTGTGAAGTATATCAGTACTGTCTGATACAATTTAAGGGCCTTTAGCTAACAGGTTCAGAAGACAGCAAAATTAGTATTTAGAGCCATTACAATGGTATTCTATTGCCAAGGATTCTCCCAGTTTGCAAGTAAATTTAACTTTTCTGCCCAGTGAGAACAGCCTACCGGCCAGTTGGCAGCCAGGCGTGCTTTACCAGTCATCTCTCAAACCTTAAGGATATTGCAGGAGCTGAAGAGGCAAATCAGGAAGGGTGTTACGTTACCATAAACCTGCCATAATATAGTACTGTTCTCCTGGCCTGGACTCCCTAGGACTGCAAATGGAAGTACTAGTTGAATTGTTTTTCTGGTTATCGTGGTGGTGGTGGTGGTGATGATGATGATGATGATAGCAATGAATACCACAGTTTTCAGCTCTTAACTTCTTGTTTAGGAGTATATGAATAAATTCATACAAGGGGCCTGGTTCCCCTTCTTGGAATTTTAGGTATTTTCCTTACTTTATTCAAGTGGAATCCTAAGTCTTATCTGGAATGAGATAGCCTAGTACATTTAAACTCAAGTTATACTGTTTTAAGGAGTTTCCAGGGATATAGGAGTTGCCTTTAATTCCACGTGGCCAGCTCTGTTATATGGTCTGTACATGGGTGGTATTGGAGGGAAGAGGCTGAAAAGAAAGCATACACTTTTTCAAAAGGAATATCAATTCCTGAAGTGAAAACAGTAAATCATTGGGTTAATAATTGTCTTGCTGGGTATTGTGCTGTCTCTGAAATGGGAAAGGAGGTTTCTGATTTATTAGATATTTTCCTATAACAGGGATGGAAACACAGCCTCACGGAATATCACTTGATGCATATTATTTGTGTGTCTAAGTAAAAGTGTTGTCTTTTAATTCTTTTTTGTCTTGCACAAAGAATGGCTGTAAGGAGTGTGAAAGACAGAGACAACAGGGGAAAGGATGTGGTACATCCTGCACCCATTAACACTGTCAATTAGCACCATTTATCTTGAAATTTGTCCAGCTTGGAACACAAAGTATGTACATCAGGGTTTGGGCCAGACAGAAACAGAAAGCAAAAGGACACAAGTAATTCTAGAAAGAGCTGTATTTTTTTTTTGTGTGTGAAAATTTGATTATAAAATTATTCTTTCAACATAAACACAATTCTCTAAGGACTTATTAATGCTTCAGTAGCATAGTGGAAAGACTCTAGCGCAGTCCGCTTTAATAGCTTTCTGGCTTGAACCCCAATACATGATGTTCTAGTAATAGTTTATGGGTGACTGCAATAAACTGGTAGTGAGTGTTTTCCATTTTTTGGCTCTTCTTATCAGTTCTGCTGGTGGAACATTTTGTTTTGAGAATATTGCAAAGGCAATTGATCTGCTTTGGATACGCACTCTATAGAGTTTTGTGTCTTTTAAAATATATGCATATATGAGCATTTTCTCCATGTCCTGAGATGTACCGTGTAAAGCTGGGGGCCACTAAGATGTTTCAGGGGATTTGAGCAGTTGGTCAGGCCCAGCAGGACTCCACCTACCCTAACTAATATTCTCTAAATATTGCCAAAAAGGCAGAGCTTTGCTCCTTCCCTCGCACTTCCCAATACTTTCATTGTTCTAGTCTTTTCATACAGCAGTGAAAAATTTGTTCCTGTCCATGCAGGAATAAAGATATTTCACACAGATTCACTTTAGACCCAGATGGTTTTTTGAAATAGAAAGTGTCATGGAATATTTTACATTTAGTGATTAGGGAAAAGAGAGACTTTTGATTTGACATGGGCCTTATATGGTCACTTTTGATTTCTATTGGATTTGGACCTGAACTTAACTGTAATTACAGAGTAAAATTCCATGGCCTCTATTATGCAGGAGCTTTCCCTCTTGGTCTTCAAATCAATTAGTTCACAGCTCCAGATCATCTCTATAGCCAGGCTAATTGAAACAGCCTGCTTTCATCTCCATTCCCAAGACTAGAAGAAGAGTTGGGTAACTGAACCCAGAGTGGAAATGTCTAGCTGCTTTCTGTGTGTAAGGGGCCAGACAAAACCCACCAGCCTGATTGCCTCTGGATTCCAATCCTCTGGGTATGATAAATGAAGTCAAAAGTACCAAGAGAGCAAGCAAACATTATCCAGTGGATTTTGCCACTGAACATCCTGTGCTTGTTCCTGGCTCCATTTTATTTATTTAAACAGCTCTCATACTGACTCTTTGTACAATCATCCAACATAGTTTGTAGATCAGATTCAAAATGAAAATAGGTACATTTCTCCAAGATAATATTAAACACATGTAAAATTAAAGGACGGCTGAATGCTTCCTTCATTCCCTTAATCTTCTGCATGTACTGGAACATTTGTTTATAAAAAGGTTATATTGTAAAAATACTGGACTTGGGGCAAAAATTGGATTTTAAGGAATGTAAACTATAGTCTGGAGATCACTAAAGCACAGAGTGAATAGATAGTACAGAAATATTTAAAGTAACTGAATGTGGACTTTGACTAGTTAAAGCATCCCTAATGACAGCAGGGGAGTCAGTTTGTCATACAAAGTCAGTCTGTCATATAAAGCTGTAGATAGAGAGCTGGAGATAACAGAAAGTACTGAAAATCTAGCCTTTGAGACAATAAATGGAAGTGTAAAGTGGATGTGAGGGAGCATTGATAAAGGAAGTTAGAAATGGAGAAGTGCAAAATGAGGTTTGTCATACCAGATCCATTTTTAATGGTGTTTGCGTTGTCATAAGCCTAATAAATGTGGATATTTCTTCTCTGATGCACACTAGCAGTATTATAAAAGTGTGTTATGTTCACATGAAGAGAAGAGCATTTGAGTAGAAGGGTATGCAAGTTGGACTCTGACCACAGAGCCTTACTGCTACTTCTGAGCAGTTCCCATCCTGCAGCTCTGTGCTTTCACTGGCTGTTGTGAACATGGATCTCTTTTTCTTGTTGCTTACTTATTTAACTGAGTTATTAAGATAAACCTATCAATTACTTGGGAATACTGCCTTATACAATTTGATTTCTTTATTTTCCAATGGAAAAAAAAACGAAGCTGTGTTCAGATACAGGCCTGGGAATCTGTTGTATATTTCATTCATGTAGAATCTGCAGTTTTCCATATTTCATCCTTTGTAACAGAGGACAGCTTACAAGCACTGCTGCTAATGGTGTCCTAGGCTAGCTCTTTATCTCCACAAACTGAAATTTGTCCCATTTTAAATGAAGGATTCTGGGCAGGGTTGTCCAATAGGTAATTTCCTGTGCTAAACATTATGATAACTGGAGTTATTGTTCCAGAGCACTGAACTTTCAGTATCTTTTATTAGTGCATCACAGAAATCATGCAAAAAGCAACAGCAGTCAGATGTGGCCATTGTTATTAATTTCCAGTGTGCAAAAGCAAATATACAACATGAAAAATTCAGAAACTAGATGGTCCTATATTTATAATAATTTATATTATTAATATGCCCTTAAAATAGATGTGCAAGAACAGTCATGAAACTTAAAGAACGAAGAGGGTAATCCAAGAATAGTTAAAACCCCATTTCCACAAAAAAAGCCTGCCTTTTTGTGCTTCTCTTATTTATTAAGCAGTTTGTTTATTTTTATCGAGGATCAGGTTTGCAAGTATATGTTTAAAAAGCTACTCACATTACAGAAAATCAGTAAGGTCTAGTCTAACAGATATTAAAATGAGCATAATATTTAAATTAACAAAATTCAGAAATGTGATGATGTCGAGAACGAGCAATGAGTAGCCCTGCAAGAAGACTCAATGAGGTTTGATTCAAATTATCTGCTCTGGCTTATAGAGGGAAATATTTCTTTTTATTTGGGAGGGGGGGGGTGTTGATAGGTCAGAAGGAGAGAATTTGCAGGGGAATGTTCTTTTTTGATGTGTGTTCCTTTTGCATTTTACTATATTTCTCCACTGCGTAAAGTGGACTACTTACAATGCCAGGATGTGTTTGGAATAAACAGGAGAGTGTTATATTTCACTGCAAGTTCTGTCTATAGTAAGTGCTGGCTCTCAGATCAGCTGTTTACATTTTTCTGAAAAAGCTTCCATCTGTTACGTCAAACTTGTTAATATAGGTCCTCAGGATACAATAACATTAATGCTTTAGGTATCCAAATGAAATGTCAGAGTCCAGTTGCAGATACCAATTTCAAATGTGTCAGTGTCCTGAATCCACCTCTTTTTACTAACAGGCCGTTTAATAATCCGTGTATGTATCTATGAATGTCTAAGTCTTTGAAGGTCTGTGGGGGTCCAGATGTACAAATACAGTTACAGCAGCAAATCCTCACAAAAGCTTTTCCACCGATCTAGCATTACCACATAAAATTTGGCCTAATTTTTTTTTTTTCAACTTTGCAGCTACAACCATTAAGTCATTCACTATTTAGAGTGAAAATAGGTTTGGTAAGGGAAATCTCAGAGCTTCATGCTGTTCCCAGTGAAGTCAACAGCAAAGTGATTGCATAAATACAGATATACCTTAGATGCAATGTATATTTTTCCCCTCATTTAAAAAGAAATTAAACCCCACAGTCTTTACAGTTTTTGTTTCTTTCTTTTTTGTGTGTGTGTGTGTGTGTTATGGTTTGCATTCCTTCAATTTAAAACATAACTAAGTCCTTCATATTTTATTTCTTGTATGAGCTACTGTAATTTATTATTATAGTGGCCATTCAACTAGGATGAAGATGTATGCCCCTCTTTTGATCCTTGTAAAGATGAAAGGTGAAATGTAAGTTTATTATATTATCTTTCTTGTTTCTACTCTTTTGTATTCGTGGCTTTTTAATTTACATTCCATTGTGAATGAAAACCGTTATCTTCTGTAATGTTTTTTTCCTGCCACTCAAATTTTGCATCAACACAAAGGTTTTGTTCTTCACTTTGTGTTCAGTATTTGGTCATGTTCCTTATGAGGTGTATCTAGAATACACAGATCACATTCAGAAAATATCATTCCTCACTATGTTTTCCTTGATATGTTATTATTAAGGGCTGTTTTTTAGTGGGTAAAAATTCATTCTATGCATGAAACTGCATTCAAATGAGGTGTACACATCTAATCATACCTATTTTTATTCAGAAATGCTCAGCGATGAACAGTAGTTTCAAGTACAATGAATGGTGATAGATCATTTGAGTCATAAACACAATGGCATTGGTATAATAGGACCATACAGAGGGTTAATAGTACAGTAATAATTAAAATAATCCTTCTCAATTCTGTAATAACTCTGGCCATGTGCCTTCATCCTACCCTCAACACCACCCTCATGTACTCTTCTAAAAAATATTCACATTACAGACAATCTTGTGTAACAGATTCACATAACATATCTGGAACATTACTCAGATTTTTGGGCAATGGCAATCTGAACATGTTCATAAGTTTAGCTTTTTCTCTACAGCATCCTGCTGTTAATTCTTGACTTTTTCTAATTGTGCATGACTGCGTAACTGGGAAGTGCTGCCTGTGGTGTCACAGGGAGGATTGTTTAAGTGTGGGCATTGGAGGGACTCTGCTGAACAGAAATACTCAATGTTTTAAGGAGCTCACACAGGTAAGCAATATTGTAAGGACTGAAATTTTGCATTCACATTCAGATTTGAATGGCCATGATGACCTGTTTGGTGGATTATTTTAGTTGTGATATTGGATTACACTGATGTGGAAGCAAAGGTGGATATACAAGAGGGATGTTAAGGCAGAATTTTTTTCTTTAAAAAATAAAATTATGCATTGTCTCTGGTTTAGAAACAGAAATTTAATAATTTCTCAGAAAAGACTGGAAGCTAGGAAGGCTTTTATTTTCTTCTGTTCTTTATCTTACCCCAACTTGTTTTTCTGATAGCTTTTGCTCTCTTGTAAAGTAGGAATCCTGCCAGTGAGATTTCTGATGGAAAGTGTTTGGGGAGCCAGTTATTATTACTGAAGTATGATACAGCCTTCATTTTAATGTCCCTTTTTTTTTTTAGGTGACCAGACCTAAAAAAAAAAAAAAAAAAAAAGACTCTCTGCTATGAATGGGATTTAAATTATAAGTCCCATTTATTTCTTGTAACAGATTTCATCTTGCCCATTGGCAAAATAATTGGCCTCTGCAAAGAATCAGTAAGTAAACAGCCAAGCAATTTTTGCTGGTACATATTGTAATTCCCATTTTAAAAATTGCTTAATAAAGATTGCCTTTTATAAAAGCTATTTTGGTATACCAGAGGCATGTTGTACTAAACGAAAAGAGGAAAAAAAATACCTCTGTCATTTGAAAGAGACCATTTAGCCTCTGAACATATTTGCTCCACACTAAATAATAGATGTTATTCTCAGAGAAAGAGAAGATGTTCTGTATAGTTCTGTGGAAACTGTTTTGTTTTTTCTGGATCCTTCACCCACTCCATCTACCTGTCCCTAAAACAGCAAGCAGATTTGACTAGTATGTGTTGAAGGTAAATTTTAGGTGTGTCCTATTAATTTATTAAAGTTAATATTTAGATTTTTAATCATTAACAAAAGGGGAAAGTTCAGAGTTGAGGTATTTTTCTTCCTCCCCATAAAAATAAATGTTAACAATCAGTCTAATTTCTTTGCATAATGTTGATTTGGAAAGTTAACCATAGTAGATGGATGTGAAGATATTATTCTGCAAAGTCTTAAGATTACCTTCATGCCCTTAAAAAAAATTGTCAAAAGTGTTATTGACAGGGTAGTACCTGCAGGAGGAATTATTAGTGTTAGCATTATCAGTATATGGATTTCAGCATCATATCGTCACTGAGACCTTTTCCATTTGTTTTCTCATCCTGTTACCTGGAGAAAGACTCAAAGGCACTGTGGTTTTTTGATAGGTAATTTTTTGTTGAGCACAGCTCTGTTTGTAATGGCCAGGTCAAGTGAATACATTTTGCATGTATGGAAGAATGTGGTAAGGTCTGCAATGCAAGTTTACTCCTAGGAAAGGCCATTTCACTACACTTGCCTTGGAAGATACTTCTGCTCTTTGGCAAATGAGCTGATCGGGTGCTGCTGTGCTTCCCAGTGGCAGGATCTGTGGTCGTAGCCCAGCTCCTTTGTATCCCTCAGCCTCGAAACAGTGAGAGTTGATTTTTAGCTGCTGCTTTAAATACTGATTATTCTCTGCTGATAAGAGATAGCCATGGCTATTAGCAACTTGCTTTCATTTTAAGCAGAGGGACCTGCTGAGGCAGGGAGGCAGGAGCCTGTTATTGATGTTCCTAGCACTGGCTCTCTTGGAACTGCTCTGAATGGGATAAGCCTGTAGGATTCAGGCCCATTTGCCACACAGCAGTACTTGTTTAAAAGCAAGAGTTTAGTGCTTTTCCATGTACCTGACTGGGTGTTTTATTGCCAGGACCTGAAGAAAGAGAAGCTTGAGTTTGCAAAGTCTGGTTCTCATTCCCTTTAGAACCTTGAAAGTGATTGAGTAAAAGTGCTGGCATTTTTTCATGTGACTCCTTTGGTATCCTGTGATTTCTTTAGAGAGCTCCTTCCCAGGCTTTACTTGGCAAAAACACTGAAATACATTACTTAGCTTTCTATGCATAGAATAGAAGCTGTTAGTCAAAGTCATTCTTTTGTGGGAGAGGCAAGACAACAAATTCATTCCCAGTGTCTGTTGTAATGTTGGAGGAGGCATCACTCTAGTTTTGTGTTAACCAGTTTTCATTTTGAGAGCTATTTGAAATGCCACTTCACAGTTACTTCAGAGCTTCAAGGTCCTATCATGCACAGTAGGTGCCAGATTTTTCTGATGCATGCAGATCTGCAGTAGAAAAGTCAAATGTGTTTGGATCCCTAAATCTGATCTTTGAGTTGACAGAGAAAACTGTACAATCATTTCAGGCTTTTAAAAGTTGTTTCAGCCACAGACAGATTAATTTTCACTGATATTCAAAGGTATTTCCTTTTCTGAATAGTAGGACTTGTGATCAAAGTCTGATAGTAGACTTTTATCACCTTTCCTCACATTTTGATGTGAGTTTTATTTATTAGCATTATTTATATTGTGACAGCATTGCGAATATTCCTTCTGGTCTTGCGTTCTGGGCTTAGAGCAGCGCAAATCTCAGCTAGACCTAGAGACTTACAGCCATTTACTTGGTTGCCAGTACCTCTGGAAATGTCTGAATACCTGGACACTAAGAAGCTGGGAGTTCTGTTTGTGTAATTTGTCAATACACTCACGGGTCTGGCAGTGTGCACCTAACTTTCCACACGGATGTGCTCACTAGTCAGGACATACAAACCTTGGCCCATCACTATCTTTTTGTCTCACAGGAAAAAAGGAAGAGAACAGGGAATAGGAGTACTTTGTGATGGAACAGAGATCTGTACACTCAGCTAAACATGAGGCATTTATCTCAGCATCTCAGCTAGGTGGAAGGAATACACAGAAGAGAGGGTGACATTTCTTTGGTGATTGACTTAGCCAGGTATCTGAGAAGGAATTGCCCTCTCAAGATGCTCACCTTGTTCCAGTGGTGAAGGGAGAAGCCTAGACCCCAGTGTCTTTTAGATGGCCAAAATTAGATGACTCCACCCTCATTCCTCTATGTTTTTATTTCACTACTTGAAAAGTGAGGATAACCTAGTTTTATTTGGTTTCGCTTTAAAGTGCTTTGAGATGCTTGATGCTAGAGTTTTGCAAATCAGAAGTAGCATGATGTTTGGAATTGAATAATTAATGGGGTAGATGTAATACTGGGGTTTTTGGTTTTTTGGTTTGTTTTTGTTTGGTTGGGTTTTTTGTTTGTTTGTTTGGGGTATTTTTGCTTTATATAATTAATAGAGAGGAAGGAAGGCTTTGTTGTTAAAGCAGTGGAGTGTAATCTAAGATAAAAGTTCAGCACTGTACTTTGTCACAGGTTTCCTGAATAACTCAAATCTGTGTGTCTCGACTCATCTGAAAAAGTAGTTCCTGCTCTTTCACCCATTGGCTGGCTTGTCTAAAAAGTTTTGTTCTTGTGACAACTGTCTTCCAGTCTGTGTCACTGCAGTGCCTAATACATTAATCTCACTGTGATCTCAAAACTCCATTGCAATATGAAGCATTTATTATCAGAAAATGTAGTTCTGTATTATATGACATATTTCAAAATCTTTGTGTAGTCTCCTTTAACATACCAGGACAAAACCCTGCATAATCCATTGATCTGTATTAAATCAAAGAAAGGTGCAAGTCTGAGAAAAATGTAGATAGAAGTTATATATGTAGCTCCTATTAAAATAATATCAAGTGGAAGTGGATCACATGTTTTGAGGGGTATCACTTCAAGAAACAGATTTTACTATGCAAAGTACTTGTACTAAAGTTTTCTTGATTTAAAAGCTTTGCTGCGTAATAAGCAGTGAATTAAATTCATCCATGAATCTTCTTGATTTTGATAAGATTAAAGCAGAGTTAACTTTGATCCTCATTATCCCTTCAGTTTTGCTGGTGAATTTTCAGCTAAAAGAGGAGACCCTTTTGGATTGGTTTTTCAGATCTGAATCTGTACAAACTCTATATTTGTGCTATGAGATATGGTGCATTCTTGTAATGGAAATATCTGCTAGCTTGCAATATAGCTCCCAACACAGTTTTAATTCAAATACTATATATTGATGTCATCTCAGCTAAGGCTTTTACTAAATCAACTGTCCTCATGTCCTTATAGCAGAATGAATATTAGAACTAAAAATGTGCCACTGATCTGAACATCTCAGTCTTTATATTGATTAATATAATAGTTATTTTTGTAATATTATTAATTTTTAATTAGACCCATTCTTGTTACTTGGTTTCTATGTACTGGTTTTTATACATTAATCTTTATAAAAAATAAATATCTGTAATGAATGGTAGGAATGACTGGAAAATATAAGGGGAAGAGTGATGTCAGGATTGAAGATGTTATGTGGGTGTCATGTTTAGTGCTGTTTCAAGTGTGTGTTTTTGTTCTAATTCCTTTTATGTTTAGACCAGACAAGCTTATTGCAGCATGAAGGAACTGTTTTGTGTCCAGAAGTCATTGCAAAGTGGCAAATACTGAATTTTTAATGTTCCCCACTGAATATAACTGGGGAAAGATACATTTTTGAAGAGGTTTTGTAGATTGTTTTGTTTTGTGGGTTTTTTTCCTAGAGGAAATGCGAACTAAATGTTTCTATTGTGAGGCATTTTAGGTATGCCATCTAAGTCCTATACATGCATTGTAGTAATACTGAAAATTTCAATAAAGTTAAAGAATAAAAAGAATGGAAAATAGGCTCAATTTTGTTTTGTTTTTAAAAATAAAAATGTTTTGAATGTCACTTGACAAACATCAACTGATGATAGTGGGGAAAGCTTTGGAACTGATATTTTGTCAGGGATTGTAATATGCAGTAAGAGTCCTTTGTAATAATACAGCAAATACTTCACAAACAGGAAAAAAGAAGCTTTTGCTGTGATCATCTATTTTTGCAGAAAAGAAATTTGATATTTACTAAAGTCTTAGCGTAGGTCTTAGCAACCTTATTATGGAAGGGTTGATAGATACATTGACAAATTATGCAGCAGAAGAAATACAAAAAGCTAAAACTGATTATAAATAAGTTTCCTTGCCTTTTGATGACCTTTTGTTTCTTAACTGGGGTATTGTGAGCTTCAGACTCAACTAGAGACCTTATCTTGGGAGGTTATCTTCCTTTCTTTACTCTGTTACATTCGCCTGTCCATTGATACCAGAAAAACTTATTTCTGATAAATGTGAATGCTTCACTAGTTAGAGATCAAAAGTAAATATAAGAATTGTACCAGGACTGCTTGTGGGTGCTTTGGCATAGGGCTGATTCATGTCAGGCTAAAGGATTCTGTGATTTTCCCTTTTCTGGCCCATACAGATGCCTGAGCTCAGATGCATGAAAACCAGCATATTTTTCCTCCTCACTAAGGACTAAATTCAAAATCTCCTTTTCAGTGGTAATTTCTGAACACCAATATAACCAAAACAGCTATAACTATAGCCAGACAAATGGGATGCCTGTTCAGAGCTGCTCTCCAACTCAAGGAAAACTTGCATCTGCTTTGGCTGAGCGATTCTCCTTTGGTACCACCTGCTGCTCATATGCACTGGGCATCCTTCCCAGGGGTTTCCAGCTAGCATTGTGTAAGTACTCACTGGAAAGGCTGCATAATTCATGAGGACATAGCTAACTTGTCTGCCTCTTGAAAAATGTCCTGAAAGCACTTCTAAACTCAAAGAAAATCCTGCTTTGTCTTCTGGGTCTAGTAAAATACAAAAGGTTTTGGGAGGATTTGCTGTTTGTTTTGTTGCAATTGTTTCCATTGTGAGACTTCAGCAATTTTGAATGAAAGTCCTTTTCCTTCAGCTGAGGCTTACAGAGGAAGATTTGAAATCAAAGGTTAAAGAAGGGAAGGCATTGTGGATATATCACTAATGCCGCATCTTTCGTCTACTGAAGTATTTGTAAGCTAGCCTTTAAGTCCATCAAAGATGCATTTTAGTGTTTTCTCAACATGTCTTCTGCTTATCCTTATTTTCTGTAGCATTAGGTATAGAAATAAATGTATTAGTTATCTACACTCTTCTCTGTGTGTTAAACAGAATTTGTAAGTAATTTATGTGAGCAGTAGACAGTAAACCATTGTCATACAATATACTATATATTAAATATACAGCATAATGTGCTAATAAAATGTTGGTAACCTAAGTAGGCCACCTAAATTAGAGACTAAGCCAACTCTGTGATTAACTGTCTCATCTCCTGAATTGTACCTTTGGAAGGCTTTGGTAGGCAAAAAAAAAAAATTTAAAAAATGGGGAAAAAAAAAGTAAAGTACATAAATATTGACAAAATTGCTAAGATCTAAAACTGGGGGGGGGGGGGGGGGGAAGGGGGGGAGCAGGGGGAGAAAAAGCAAACAGTGAAACAGTGTTTGACCATTATAGCAATTAAGAGCAGATTAAAAGATATGTTATCAGATATCACATTGTACACGTTTATATCAATGCTGAAGGAATATTAGTATGTGACTAGTCACTGGAACAGGCTTCCCAGAAGACTGATTACAGCATCAAGCCTGACAGAGTTCAAGTAGGATTTGGACAATGCACTTAGGCACATTGTGTGACTCTTGGAGTGTCCATGCAGGGCCAGGGCTGGACTTTGATGATCCATGTGTATCCCTTCCAACTTGGCACAGTCTGTGATTTTGTGACAAGTCTTCATTAATCCAGGGCTTCAAAAGCAATATTACAGAATAATTTCTATGAAATGCTAGTTGAGAAAAGTTGTCTGAGGTTCACAACCATGTTTCTACTGTGGTGATGATGTTGATATTACAGACAAAAATTTGTGACTGTGTGATGGCCTGAGGTTACTAAGGAGGATATGGGTGGTGTTTTACACTACTGAATGCTGGGGACTTCAAAGGGTCTGTGCTAACTTCAGCAGGTAAAGAAATATCACTTGTTTTATCCAGCAGGGAACTTTGAACTTCCCTCATTTTCAGCATATCACCTGGGAGGGCTGTGTCACATCATCACTGCGATAGGCAGAACCATGTGTCAGAAGGGAGAACATAAAGATGGGCCCAGCTGGAGGTCTGGTCTAGAACAGCATCTTGTCAGAACCTCAGGGACCAGTGGTGATGACCTTTTTTTGTTTGGTTTGCTTCATCAGGGTAGCTTTCGTCAGTAGAGAAAATGTGATTGTACTGGGGCTGTTTTATCCTTTGTTGT
This sequence comes from Cinclus cinclus, assembly GCF_963662255.1. Classification (NCBI taxonomy): domain Eukaryota; kingdom Metazoa; phylum Chordata; class Aves; order Passeriformes; family Cinclidae; genus Cinclus; species Cinclus cinclus. The sequence goes on along the minus strand of NC_085047.1, from coordinate 25,227,885 downwards.
AGAATTTCTGTCTGGAACTTTCACCAGGTTTTCCCTCTGAATCTGTCATCTTCTGAGTAGATGTACAGAAGCTGAAGAAAGTGCATATGCCTCACAGAAATCTTATTTTTGCTCAGCTGCAGTTCAGAAACAGCCATCCTATTCACTAGAAAACATGTGAATACAGGATCTTTATACTAAAACTCTTATTTCTGTATTTAAAATTCCAGTATGGTTTGGTGAGAGGAAGGTATGTGGGGGTTAATAAGAAATGTGTATTCTTCAAAACAACCCCACCTCCAAAAAAAATGTCCACAGCCTTATAAAATACCTGGTTTGTGTCCTAAAATAAAGCATATATTTCATGCTCTAAAAGTCTGAGGTTTGTAGCTGAAAAAGATTAAGTAAATAATTCAGAATTTGTTATGTTTACTTGTTAATAATTAAGCAGGTTAGTCTGTGTACTTTTTATAGACATTGAACTTTATTTATTTATTTTTATTTACTTGGCTCATGTTCTGATTTTTAAATTTGAATAATTTTCTGCCAAGGAAGAGATCAATAAAGAAAAGGCATCAAGGAGTTAAGTACTGCACAGGAAACAAAATCTGTAGGGACGCATAATCTCTGGAGAGAATGGAGAATAGTCATCATTCACTTCCCTTCTGCTTTCCTTCAGACTAATCTCTAGTGCTTTAAGGGAATTAAATTTTAAAGGTAATGATGATTTTTCAGACAAAAGCAGCACCTTTGATTCCTATTTTGTGTTTCCAGCAACCAGAGACAGAGAGGTCTCTCTTTGTTATGAGGTGACATTTGGTTCATCAAGTTCCAGCCTTGTTCCATTTCAGAAATAGCACAGATATTTGAAGGAAAAGATCAGAACAGACACATCATGTGTTTGTTTTTATGTTATTTGAGTGAGTTATGGTCTGGGGAGATGCTGTAAACTGACGGATGTAAAGTCTGAAATTCTTGTCTTTTGAGGAGGTATGGAGAAGCCACAGCAGCATGAGTTGCTCTCCCAGCCACATTTGGAACCATCCATTGAGAGACTGGATCCTGTGGCAGGCAGTAGTTTAGTCCAAGTGGATCAGTCTGAGAACCTCTTCTTTCAGTGGTAACGTGTTAGAACCCTGGATTAAAAAGTGATAGTAATGAACAGGCCAATAGCTTCCCAGGCTCCTTTTGGGTCTCAGTATCTGTGACTTGAGAAGAGAAGCAAAATAACTGTGTTTTCTCCAGTAATTTTTGCTTGTTGTTTTACAGTCTACCCTGAACATAGCTTGAAATAAGGAAAGAGAAGAGGTTTGGATTTGGGTTTGGTTCCCCCCTCCTCCCCTGACCACTGCTAATCACGTTCCCTTCCTACCTTAAGTAAGGTCACTGCCTAATATTTTTGAATGTTTGAAGTGTTCCTTTGGTCTTGGCAGAATAAGATATCATTTGATATTTTCACTCACCTTTTCCAAAGAGGAGACAAAGCACAGGGTAGTTTGAAAAGTCAGTTGAAGTGATTGGCATTAAAAGACAAAAGCTGCTGAAATGTGAGAATGATCTTTGGACTGTATATTTAAAATCAAAGATTTTAAAAGACTGTTTATGTGGAAATTAATAGCCTGATTTTGCTGACAGTTGAAGTCTTCAGCTGTTACCATGGCATGTTTTAATTCCCTGTCTGCACTGCTGTTTGCTTCTGAAGAAATACACAGGCTCATTGCTAGTACCTCTGATACTAAAAATGCCATTTGCTTCTCATGTCCCAAGTGATGATTTCTGTTTAAGTAAACTTATGGTACATGAAGTGAAGGCATATGAACCTCACAGACAGTATTACAGATGCTCCCCTTTCTCCATCATGTGACTGTTGCCTTTCAGGATCATTTTGTCCTGAGCCTAGACAGTTAATCCAAGTCTTACACAGAGATAAATATGGGCAGGGTGTATTTTTCAAATAAATTTGAGTAGTGCACAGGAAACTTAAATTGTTTCCTGCTAGAATTTTTCATATGTGAAGGATGTAACCGCAAAATGGTTGTTTCTTTAATTTTTTTTCTGTACATTTATGAAGCTTCCTTTCCCACAAAAAAGCCAAGTCATGTCCAGTCCATTATCTTATACTTGCAGACCAGGTCAGTGGTCTGCTTTGGGCAGTTGTCTTCAGAAATTCTTCAGACAATGTCTTCATCATGGAATTTAATGCTAGTCACTTGATTTATTCTTTTTGTTCCCCTCCAGACAGACAAGCTTGACTTCTGAGAAAAGTTACAGAAATCTCAAATCTAGCTCTCAGTGGACCAAAGCCTGTATCACAGAAAAAATTACTACAGTCAGTAAGAGTTGCCCTGTGTTTATAAGTCCAGTGAAGGGTTGAACCAGAATAAAACCTGGTGGTTCAACATGGTCCCTCAGTTCAAAGATGAGGGGTAATGGTGAGCCTGTGTGAGACAATCTGTTCTCCTACTAGAAATGCTGCCCTGAAAATGAGGGGATTTTAATCTTTAAGTGTGCCAGACAAGGTGAATTGTATCTGAGATTCTTTTTGGCTCCTATATTCTTAGCATTAACAAACAGTGATTTCTTTCATTCACTTGCTGCTGGACTTTAGTTTGTATGTGTGATGACTGTTTGGAAGGAACTGAACTGGAGTGAAGCTAATACAATTTATCTTACTCTTTGAATTTTGTTCTTAAATGTAGGATCTTAAAAAGAGATTTACCATTCTGCAACATCCCCTCCGCCCCACCACCACCCCGCGGCCCATCATAACCTTGAGAGAAAATGTAAATAAAATGACACATTCTTTACATTTTCTAGAATGGAATGTATTTATCTCAGTTTCACTTAATCTGATGATAGGTCACTGAACAGTGTATTTTTCATTAGTAGCATGTCTTGGTTTGAAAGACGGGTGTTTGCCAAGGAAAGCAGAAGCTTCCCCTTGGACTGAAAAAAAATTGTGATTCTTCCGATTATTATAATTTTGGAATTAAGAGAGCTCTCAGGCAAAGATACGGGGGTAGGAATAACAGTTCTTTACTAGTGTATCTAACACGACAAACAAGAACAACAACAGCTATGAAGTTAGCCACAAACAGAACAGTAACTCAGTCCCAGTATTTTTTGGCTGCAGGCACCTTTTCCCTGAGCTGCAGTTCCCGGTGCTGGGGGCGGGCGGGTCCCGCAGAGCCGCAGGAGGGCTGGGGGTGGTGGCAGCGCTGTCCCAGGGGGAGAGAGAGATGGAGAGAGAGCTCTCCGCTCACGGTGTGGGTCCCGATGCTCAGTAGAGTGCTGGATAGTGGTAGTTCACACCGAGAAGACAGCCAGGCAGGGTCCGATGGTGGTTTCCTGACGCTGGGATGGCAGGGATGGGACACCAGCAGCGATCGTCCTTCTCGTCCGAACTCTGCGGGGAAAATGGGCCGAGGCCCAGCCTTCCATCTGCTCTTCTGGCTGTTTGAATCTCGCGGAGTTTCTCTCTTCCCTCCCGTCCCCATCCCCTTGTCACCAGGGCCCAGTCAACAGGTATCTTAGCATGACAATGGGGAAAATTCCACAGAGGGAAAAAGGGAAAGAAACCAACCCCCAACAGTAGCATATGTCAGAAAGACGTGCAGCCTATAAGGCACCAACATGAGGAAACTAAAATGTGTGCATAGTTCCTCTTGTTTTCATTTTCAGCAGTACAGGATGCTCTTGTTACCATACAAGCAATTAGAATAGTGGAAGAGGCATTTTAAATTTAGGACTGTTTAAGTTACCCATTTCTGTATTTCTTAATTTTGTGGTAGATCTCATTCTGGTTAGATATTTAAAAAGCAGAGTTAATAAATGTACCTCATTTACTTCATCCTGAAAAGCACATTTTTCTAGGAAATCACTATGGCCTGCCTTGAGCCTCTCTGAGACACTTACAGCTTTGAGCCCAGTAAGCCTCTAGTGAGCCTATGCTGTGAAGTATTCACCTCTGCCTAGTACATGGAGTTAACTTTCACGTAAAAGTGAAAAAAAAGTGGTTTCCTGAATTGCATGCTGAATTTTTCACTCAATTGATGTCATACAGATGCATCAGATTTTGAGGGTATTACTTGATATGATTTGAATCTCCAATAAGCTGTTGATCTAAGTTAAACCACAAGGTTAAAACATGGAAGTTGGAATTGAAAGCAAAGTGTATGGCCTGGAAACAGATGTCTTGATCCAACAAATTACCATCTCAAATATAAGGCTTGATTAATTTAAATCATGTATAAAAACAGTTATAAAAACTGCGGCAGAAATATTGCCTCTAATTAAAATCAGGCATTCAAATGTTTAGAAAGGATCAATTAATGATTGTGAAAATAAAGTAACAGTTATACAGACTCTTATACAGAAGTTTCTGGCAAAAATTACAGCTGACGAGAGTAGCTTGTCATCATGAGTAGTTGTACAAATTTTCAAATGCCAGTAAGCCAGAAACTGAGACTTTTGACTTGGATTTAATCCTTTGCAAATCTTGAGGAGTCTAAAGACTGCTGGAGGTCTGACTGATCAATGGGTTTAAAAATAGAAAATTTTCTCACACCTTGTGAACAGATTTTCCCATGCTCTTTCCATGCTTTTCAGCTGTGCCAGGCTCCCCAGCACCACCCTGTCTTACTGGGCTCACTCAACAGAGCCATCTCTGGCTGCAGCACGCATGCACAAGCACAGAGTAGTGCAGCTGGTAGATAAGATAGCCATTAGGCAAACAGTACAATTTTATATCTAATAGTATCGCTTGAATCAAACATATCCTTGTGCAATCCATCCAGCAGCATTTAGAGGTCAAAATCTGATCCTCATATCTCAATATCTAAGCCTTGTGCTTTGCTTTATTCATTGCCTGTGCAGATCTGACAGACTGTTCCAGACCATCCTTGTGTAATGCTAGGAAGTGCTAACAGCCACTGTCCAGTGAGTCTCTCTCTATTCAGGCAACTGCAGACCTTAGGAAAGCTGAAGCATTTGTTGCACAGCCTTAGATCAAGAAAATAAGCCTTTTTCCCTGAAAACAGTGGAAGCTGCCATCCAGCAGACTGTGCGAAGTACACTCAGGACTGACCCAAATGGGCTGGGGGATTGTCATAGGGAAATTTCTGCAAATGTTGCTGGAGGCATTGTTTGATTGCAATGATCACAGGTAGAAAGCACCCAGAAAACAAAAGGAAAATTACAAGATCTGAAAAGAAATTGTGAGCATGTCTTAGAGAAAGAAACAGAAGCATCCCTGTAAGTAGCCAGGAACTGGTGGGAAGTGAGGCTTGGAAGCAATGAGCCTGAAAGCCTACTGGTATTATATCTTCTTTATTTGAGAAAGCAACACTTTGTGTGCTTTTTTCCTAAATAGTAAAGGTTCTCCAAAGATGAGTTCATTCTGATGAGTAATCTGTTATTACCTGTAATCCCTGTAGTTAAAATGTCTTCATAATTAGCTATGAAGAACCCCTAGTAGCAAAATATATACATTATTTTTATAATATACAAACCAATTATTAGTTTTAAAACTATTTTAGTAATTTATCTAAAAGTATATTTTTATATTTTTTTAATATATTGTTAAAGAATACCAGTAGTCTTAGTCCTGCCTACTCAAGATGGCATTAGCTTTGGACACAGGTTCTTAGGTGGAAAGTCAGCACTTGAGAGGAACAAAGGGATCTCACTACTACTGCAAGGAAGCAGGAAGCCTGACTGGAATGGATTTGAGCACTATAATCTGAGTGAAGCTCTTGTAACAGGGATTGGAAACTATGACAATCTGGTCCCCAAACCATATTCTGAATTGATGGAGGAGGGTGCTCAACTCCTACTTACAGTCTTCAACATGCTTACATTTTCCTCAGCTGTGTGACAGCCACTTCTGAATATTTTGGTAGTTAACATTATATGGTACTAGGTCTGCTTTTGGTTCTTTGTTTCTTCAATGCACCCTGTGGAGAGGTTTTCTAAACATTTTAGTAATTAAAGCCATTTATAGTTGAAAATATGAAAATGTTGTGCAATTTCCATTTAAAAAAACCCCAAAAAACTATTTAGACATAACCTGTCAGAGAACTTACCTCTTAACTTTTTCGAGAATGTATTTGAATGACAAACGTAAGTGGCAGAACTTCGATTGTGACTTGAATTTGCTTTTATCCCTAAGATGAATTAAACTACACTTAATGGAAAAAAGAAAGAGATTAACTTTTTTGAAGCATGGAGTCTTTGAAATCACTCCCAAATTATATTGTATCCAGCTGTATAACTTTCTTCTTGGAACCATGTGCATAGCATGACATTTTAAATACTAGTATATTTAGTTTGTCACCTGTGCACTACATATGAATGTGTAGGACTTTGTTTTATCTTCCTTCAGATAGCTGTATGTTTATATATATACAGCATTCCACCCACTTCCCCTACTGAACACCACCTATTTGACTGTTATGGAAACTCAAGGTATTTTGTGTGCAAATCCCTAAACATAATCCTTTCTATTCTTTACAGCAGCATAGGAAAGAAGTGTTGAGAACTGCTCTTAACCCTTTTGGAGGCCGAAGTCAAAAGGTAAAACTATGTTTAAATGCTAATGTTTATGTTTCTGAAGGTGTTGCTTTCATAATTGTTTGGAAATGCTCTTTCCTTATCACATCTGAACTGAGATTTCCTGCAGCAGAAAGCAGGGATATGGTAAGAGGAATCAAAACATTATTAGACCTCTTTAAGAGCCACCAGCATATCTGGGCATAAATTACACAGGTAAGTTACCACTGGTAAACTGCAATTATCTGTTTTACTTAATATGAAAACATTGGCATTGAGAGTCAACGGGAGTTTCAGTAGGATTTAATATTGCTAAAGATTTAATGATTTTTGTCTCACTATTACTTGATGGTTTTTATGATATATAAAGTTTTTTCAAATTACAGTAAAACAAATCCTGTAGCTCTTTTCTCAGGCAAGAATCCCTCAATGGGAGTTTTGCCTGAGTGAGAACTGAATGAGGTCTAAATAGTTAGCAATTAAAATACTCAGTTATTGTGCTACTGTATATAACAAAGCACTGGAGGTATTAACAATTGCTAATCTCCTTATTATTAAAATGTTAACTGCTAAGCATAATACAGTTTTTCATTTCTGTCATTCATTTTTGCAGTTCATTAGTAGAGGTGAAATGTTTGTGACAAATAGTCATTTGAACTTTTATGGGATTTACTTTGTTTATCAGCAGTTTCTTGTAATGAACTCAAGCGATAGGTTAAGGGTTGTCCATAGCATTTACCAGACAATTTTCAGTGAAACACTGGAATGTGAACAGTTCAGCAACAGGCTAAGGAGCAAAGTTGTGCATCCTAGGCCTGTTAGTCAGCACATGAGCTCTTTATTACCATGCTAGTTAGTGTAAGAGCCAGGCTGGCCCTTATCCTGGCTCTCATCCTACTTCACAGTGCAAAATAATGAGCTAGATGCATCTCCTGTCTCCTTCTTATAGCAGCAGAGGAAGTGTGGGAAGGGAGAGTCATATTTGGTGATAGAGAGCAGAGTGGTAAGTGAAGGTGGTAACTGGTAGAGGAAGAAGATAAATTTATGAAAGGATGTTGTGACAGGTGAATTTGCTAGGGGAAGGTGACACCTCAATGCTATTTCTCCCATAGTCAATCCCTGAAGTAGAATTTGTTACTTATTATGCCTAAAGGTTTGTGTTTGTTGTGTTTTTTTCTGATCTTTCTGTAGAGACATTTAGACCTAGGCAATTAATTGTGACATATAACTTTTGGCAATTCTGGCCATGATTCTGCAAGGATTTACATGTGTATTTTGCTTACAGAATTATGAGTAATCCTGTTGAAGTACATGAGATTAATTGCAGGACATAAAGTTAGGCATGTATATTTGTCTTTGTAGTAAAATAAGTGCAGTTTAATTTGTTTGTTTATTTATTTACTTTCAGGGTGGGAAATTATTTTTAAAAATACATGAATACATGGGATTTTTCACTAATTTTGTAGCAATAAAAGAGGAGGTGGATGGTAGCAAACTAAGCTTTCTGCTTGTTCCCCCTAATCATTTTTTTGTCAGGTTCTCAGCTGTAAAGTATGGGTAAGAATAGGCTGCTATAACTTTCTTTATTACATGCACAGTTAAACCTCCAGCTAGAATGAGATGATAATATGATTTATTATAGAGGAGTGGATAGGACAGAAATCAAACAGGAAGGCATGTGTACTTGTGTGGACTCTCGTTTATAATTTTATCAGATTGGGGCACACCTCAGACATTTTATTTAGTGATAAGATACACAAATTATTCTGGAACCAGCAGCAATACCTTCACCTTCTTCCAGACTGGCAGAGATTTTTACACCAAACCTCAATAACAACTTTTATTTTAAAGCAACTGTTCCTAAGATATTGCTACCAAGTAGAGACAAGTAAGTGCAGAATTGTTTCCTACTTTCCTTCATACCATTCTCCTTCCTCTCTTGTTTACATCTATGGAGGAACAAGGCCACAGGCTTACCTGTAAGTACTGGATGTAACTAAGGGCAACAGTGCAGAGGAGCTAGAAAGCTATGTGGAAGTTTGTGCAAAGCAAAGGAATGCAGTTGGAAAATGGGGAGACCTATGGACTGAGATGTATCAGAGGAGATATATTCTGTTGCTCCAGATGCCTACATCACATCTTTGTATCTGTGAAGGGTTGGGTAGCACAAACTCTTCATTTCAATTGCTTCCTCTGCCTTTGGTTGTAGTTTTCTTGCATTTTATGTCCTTAAATTGGAATGTGGTAGTAGAAGCGTGTAGATAGAGTGGGACATTTGGATGGTAGCTTTGCCCGGAGATTGAGCACTGAGATTCCTCAAAGCTGTAGATATTTAGCTGGTGGGGGTTTTGTTTTGAGTGTACATACAGTCATGAGAGAAAGGGTGTCACTTTCAGCCTGGGATTTAAATGTTATATGTGTTTATTTCTTGAATCCTTGTTCAAGTTGGTGTGCACAGACTGTAAAGTGATAATCCTGTGTATTTTCTCTAGATTCCTCCTCTTCTCTCTGTGGATGTGTGCACAAAACTATGTCAAAATGTTTCCATCTGAAGTTTTCGTAGGACTTTCTTCCCTTATTTTCTTCTTGTTGTTTTTAGTGTGTGCACCTAATTAACCAGAAAGCTATCTGGACTGAAAGCATCCAACAACTACTAGCTACTGAAGTTCCTGATTAGAAAAATATGAGCTGTCCATAAAGTGTGAGTCCTATAATATGTTCTCATGGATCTGGGTACTCTGTGTAAAAGCCAAAGCACTCAAGGCTTACTGCTTGTGTGAATTTGGGCCACCGCAGCAGAACATTTTATTTACATCAACTATTCCTAGGACCTGCTTTGGTGACTTGGATACTTAACTCCTATCCACTCAAACCAAAGCACTTCGAAATAATTAAAGTAAATGAATTATCCACACACAGAGCAAACCCTTTCAGAGGGATAGCGAATTTATGGAAAGCAAGAATCTGGGGGTTTTTAGTGTTTTTTTTTTCTAAACCATTTATTTCAAGGTCTTCTTAAATAAGAAGCCAGTGCTTTTGTTGAAACAAAAATTAAACCTGAATTTTTGACTGTCATTTCTGCCATGGCTGATGAAGTTAAATCATCAAAAACTAGAAAAAGAAGAGATTAAATCTGTCTTTTCAAGCTGAAGTCCAGGCAGTAGTGTATTGCCTCTCTGCAAAAATGCTTACTGAGTTATCACTGGAAGAAATACAGTGGGTGTTGTGGTATGCTCACTTTTAATCCATTTCTGTAAAAGACTTTGAAAGATTTGGAAGTATTTGAGGAACTTTCCCTGATAGGCTGTATGAATTCTCCTGGTTTAGTCTTTCACCTGCATGGATGCACTTTAACCCTCTGTTGCAGTCCTGGTGTCATGGTTGCAGCTACCAACACTGACACTCAGCCAGTTGCCACAAGAATTAATCACTTGCTGCTGTGTAGGAAATAATTGCCTAGCTCTGATACCAATAAATTTTTTAATCCTACCAAAACCTATGCATTCATATTTGATAAATATTGATACTGAAATCTATCATGTTCTTTCAGCATCAAGCTTCACAGGAAATCTCTGCTTCCATGCAGAAGTCCTCCTTACTTGCAGCTCCAGGAGGCAAAATTCAGCTTCCTTCTTATGTTGACACTACATTTGCTGGTTTTTTTTCACTGCTGAATTTAATTCCAGGCATCCAGTAGCATTCCAGAGGGAAAGGGGACCAGCACTGCAGCTTGCACTGCTGTTTTTCTGCTTGATGAATAATAGCCCACTGGGCTAGTTAACCATTACACTGACTTTTTCCTGTTCTTCATAGTTGGTTTGTGGCCAGAGGACATGAGTTACCAAAGCCTGGCTTCCAACCCAAAGTTCATTATTGTGTGTGCATGTGTGTTTATGTTTACCTGCACACATATCTGTTCTGTGGATCATGCATATCCAGGAGATATTCTAGTAAAACTAACAGTGCCAGGCCGGTCTGCCTGGTTTTCCTATATAGAAGGTGTAAGTCAGAGGTAATGTTTTACTCTCCCTCCTTTACTGTTTTCGATAATAAATGTGAAAGGATTGGCCTCTTAAATCAACACACTAGTTTCCTCGTTCAGTGCTTTAGACATGGAGTTTCAGAATGCTGAGAGTACATTTGTGTACATTTGAATCATATGGCCTGTGATTCATGTTAATTTGCCAGGGGCCATGACCTAATGCCTCCTCTGTGAAAAAGGTAATGTCCCTCTTCACTGAGAGTGAAAAAGTGATGGCAGGAAGTATATGTCAGGGAAGTTTTTTGGGATTTAGAACAAGATACTTAACCAGAATGGTTTTTGATCAGATGTGTGCCAGGGTCAAAGCCAAGAGGAACCTTTCAGTCATTCCCACTTTCTTCTTCATCTGAACTGCAGATCATCTGGTAGTATCTGGATGATGTGGCACAGGTGGTAAATGCCACTTTTGCCACATGGAACATAATTTGACTTTAAATTATTTTTTCTGTGCCAGTGACTCTGTTTATGTTCTTCAGAAAAAATAATAGCAGTTTTGCTGGCCAGATGTCACATTCAGGTGTCCAGACAGATTAAAGTACTGATCTTTATCTCTGGTGTTTGTTTTGGGAAACTAATTTTCTTCCGTGGGTAGCTCAGGACAGTGACTTTTCTTGCTTCTTCTCCTGGCTGATTTCTATTCCACTGTCTTTAAAATACAAAAGAGAATTGGCTTCTCTCTTTTTCTGTAAAACTAGAATGTGCCTTGACAAAGAATTACTTGTAAGTCCTACAGCTGATGGATTTTAACTTCAAGATTTTAACCTCAAATGTTACTGTGTCCTGCAAAGTTCAGGAGATATATCTTTCACTGAGTAGTATGGGGAAATAATTGCCTCCCTCCCTCCCTCCCTTCTCTCCTTCTTTTTATTTCTCTTCTTTTCTCTTTCTGTATTTCTTTCTCTCTCCCTTTCTGTGTTAGTATTTCCTTCTTTCTCTCCTTGTCCCCTCTTTGAGTAGATGGATATCTGTTTTCCTGTTGGACCTGAATCAGACATTTTGTGTGGGGACACTGTGATACTGCTACTGAACACCTTTCATGTGCTTTTGTTGTTCATTTAGAAAGGCTTCCAGTCAAAGTCGGTCTTAAGTTATACAGTAGTTTGATGAGCAGAGTAGCATTTTTACATAATTTCCTTGTAACTTGATGTTCTCAGCAGTGTGGGTCTTTAAAAGATCAACCCCTATTCCTCATGTACCACAAATGAGATGGCAGACAACAAAATGAGAGACAGCAAGTCAACACCAGTGGAGAGCTGGACCATTTCTGTGGCAGCAGCGCATTTTAGTGCCAAGAAGATGAGATAGACCATTTTGACTCTGAAAAACAGCTTTGAGGCCATTTTAGTCATTCCCTTTGGTTCTTTGGAATCAAACTTGTATCATTCCTGCTGATATTAATATAACTTGGGGGATTACACAAGTCTCTATGCCTTCCAAAGGCATATCTTTTGGATGGCAGAGAGAATTCATGAAAGTAGGCTGAAGCTCTTCTGAGAGAAATGCAACTGAAAACTTGTATTTTTTCAGTCAAGAAATCAATATTGAGAAGAGAGAAAAAGAAGCAAGAAATGTTGCTCCTTAATCACTTGTAGAGCATTTTAATTACATAACTTTTTATAAACCTGAATTGTGGTCATTTGCTGCAGAACTTTGATCTGAAACTTTTTCCTTCCTCTGAATTAAAATATCTTTACAGTAATGCTTATGGGCAGATTTAAATGTTTGGGGTTTTTTATTTTATTTTATGAGATGGGACTGCCCTAAGATCTCATTAGCTCTAAGTGTTCTCTTGTAAGTTACATTTTAGCAGTCTGATTGATATGTGGCTAAAACACAATATTCCAATCCCACCTGCCTGGCTGGGCTATAAACCTGAAATGTACTGTTTCCATATAAACTTTAAGCTTCCTTGTGATTCCAAAGGCTCCCAGACTGAATCACTCTCAGGTTATCTCCTCCATCAAGACTGGAGACTTTTATCATTACTTCACAGGTCATCAAAAGAAAGCATCTTTTTCTTTGCCAAGGCCTTGTACTGTAGCAGAGGTTTAGGAGTAACTGAACCTTTCCACATCTTGGGAAAAATATTTTTACCTAAGCAAACCCTTTATGTTTGAAGAACAGCTTTTCTTTGGTTATTTTGAAATTAGTTTTAAAATCTTCATCTTCCCACTATTCTTCATTATAATTGGTGACTGAGCAGAGAGATGTGTGTGAAGGAAACACTGCAATGTGAAAAACCTAGTTATTATCCACACTGATCCAAATAAGCAAGCCCACTGTCCTCTCAGGCTCTTCAGAAAAGTGTGGAACTTTTTTCCCAAGCAGTGGTCTGGAGAGGAGAGCTGTACAGGTTTTTGTAAAATGCCCACATCCATCTGTCTCTCAGGGAGATCTCCTTCCTGTAGTTTGGAGAGTTGCCTGTGGATTTTTGAGGAGACAGTTGCTCATGTACACTGAATATCCACAGCCTGCAGGTGATCCTGTCATCTCTAAATCTAGGAATATGCAGTAGTAAAGTAGATTAATGTTCAGTTACCCAAACTTTGTTTATGTCACTACTGAAAGGCAGCAGCAGGTGGGAAGTAACCTGAATATGCCCTCTCCTGGTGTTGACCAGTTGTATTAAGTGCTGTTTTCATTCTCCAGTTAGAGTTTCCATAATCTAGCCTTTAAATTATGAGATCTTTAAATTTTCCAGATCTTCAGAGCCATTCTGTTGTGTTTTAAGTCACTAAATTAAACTAAATGCTGAACTTTGTATTCAAAAAGTGACATGACCTCTTCTGCTGTCTTCATGGATACAAAATCTCTTCAGTTTCCTGAAGAATATATGTGCCTGTAAATAATCTCCATGTCATAATGAAATCCATGTTTGTCTGAATATTGATATCTTCAATGGCAAAAGGAAGACTACATTGTCATTTTGAAAACAGGTGTCTTTTCTTTCTTCTTAAATAGATATTAACAGTTTTACATAATAGTTAAACTTGTATTTACATTTTCATATACATTTTTGGAACGTGGTGTTTAGAAGGAAAAACATCTGTTAAAACATCACACTTCTCTTTAGAAACCTTTTCCTTAACATCTGGTAATATGGCTGTTATGGTTAGTTTGGCATATTGTAGGAAAAATACATATAAGCCTTGAGCTTGAATTTTGGAACCTGTACAGTCAAAACTATGCACAATTGATCTGAATATAGCTTGCAGAATTACACAGTTTAGCCTTTAAATAAAATCTTACTTCTGTTTTGTCAGTCAAGTAATTGCAGAATGGGTTCTTTTTAAAAACAAAAAACATTATTTAGCAAAAGTTTTTCCTGCTTTTTTGATCATTTTTTTAACCAGAAATATTTTTGCTTGAAGTCTTGCAATGGTAAAAATAAGGAGGGGAATATATGGGCTTACACAAAGCACTCACTAGGTCAAAAAAAAAAAAAAGAAAAAAAGAAAACCTCTAAGCTATGTATGAGGAAATGTCACATTTCTCTGATATGAATCAAATACAGAACTTGTTTCTTACTGCTTTGAAAAAATCAAATGAAGTAACCTCTCCATTTACAGAACAATTTCTCTCTGTGTTCCACTTCCATTTCTTACTGGAAATCAAACAGCTTTGTTTTTCAGCACTTTTGCAAACTTGGTCACTTGTGCTCACACACAAAGTCCCCTAAATCTATGCATCCTAGGGAATCAAAGATTTTGGAAAGTACATTTTTCATAGGTAGTTATAAATATGTATTAAAAAATTCCCATTGCATTAATTTCTTAAGGGGATAATATATGAAATCACAAAGGAAAAATGTTATGGCAGAAAGTACTGAAGTAAACTCAAATTTATATCTTCACACTCTGACTGAAGCAACAACATTGCACAGATGCTAAAAACAGAGCAGTTGAAATAGAACTGGGTTTCAGTCTGAAGCTTTGCTTTTGACCTCTTGCTGGTATGGAGTTGTAAGACAACATTGGTGTCATCTTTGGGTGGATCTAAAATCTCTTCAGTTGTGGAAGATACCTGTTTGTGAAATACAACTAGATGTCTTCATTTGTTTGTACAACTTGAGGTTATTAATTCTTAACACAGCTTTTAATGAGGTAAAAGATCACAGTAACTCCTACTAGAAATAGTCAAGTGGATGATCCCTGAAAACCAGGAACAAATATTTTATTTTATTTTATTTTATTTTATTTTATTTTATTTTATTTTATTTTATTTTATTTTATTTTATTTTTAAGGGGAGGGCCTTGAGGAATGTCTGTGGGAATTTTACGTATTTCAGCTTCTTTTCTCCAGTGCACTGTATCCACTAAATATGAGACAGTAGAACTTTTTCCTTACACAAAACTGTTATTGTTTTAAGGCCATTCTGCTCCCTCTGAACATGTATTGTAACTGGTGCCTCATTTTCTTGGCTCTCCTGGAGAAGTTTTATGAATTAAAGCACCACAAGTACCCTGCACAGTGGCACTATTAACAGTATGAAATGAGGTTGGGAGAAAAACTCATACAGAAGCTACACACCTAGGTGCAGTTAGTAAACAGAGATAGTTCCTCTCATTAAGCATAATTAAACCTAATACTGACTGGAAACTGTTAGTTACCTTAAACTTGTCTGCAGACATTGAGAGGAAAGGGACTAACTTAGCAGATAGGTGCACTAATTACTACTTTCTTCACACTAATTTCTTCTTAAAGTTACCATCAGCAAAGCCTGTATTCATAAATAAAACATAGTAGGGGATGAGAGACTGAGAAATATGTAAATTCATTTGCAGAAAAAAAAGACCAAATTAGAAAAAGAAAGTTGAGTGATGCTACTGGAAGCAAAATGGCACTCTAGCTAATTACCATGAAAAGTATGATAAATCATGGACGTGTATCCTTGACTTCTGACTGATAGAGCCTGCAGAGTAAAATCTCTCATGCGTAGCTGCCTCTGACTGATTTAAACCCCTACCACTCTCGGGTTTCATGGGAAAGCACAGAAGTGTGTTATTTTATTTCCTTGGGTATTGTTGCTACCTCTTTCTCCTAGAAATGACTTGCAATTATTGTAAAAATGCAGTCTGATTCCTTGTCTGCAGAAGAATTTTTGTTTGCAATTGAAAAACAAAGTCTCCAAAGATGGTCTACTTATGGTTTAATAGCTGCATTTTCAAATGCAATTGATCTGGTATATTGAGACAACTATAGAAATATAATAAAATGTCGAGGGAGGGCTTGCTTTTGCTTTTTTATACTTATTCTCACAGGACAGATCTTGAGTCCCATAGAAAAGATTAAAAGTCAGTATCAGTTTAATTTATGAATTTCTGTTTGGCTTCTGTAAGTGAGTCACATTGTTGCTCTGTGCTTCAGTTTTTTGATCTGTTTCCTCCCAAATGTCATAGTTTTCTGTACTTAAGAATTGTTGCAAGGGACTGCACACACTTTGTATTATTTAGATGACAGGCTTGCAGGATGAGGCCATACTCTGTGTTACTGTGTCAGTGCTTACTGCTTAATCCTGTAAATGCTTTAAATTTCAATACATAATGATGATGTGATGGTTGTTTGTGGGGTATTTTCTGTTTTACTTGTATATCTGTCTGGAGTACTTTTTTGGTTGAGCAACATCAGAATAAAAGTCCCTTTTGTGGAGCTAGCTCACACCAGAATAATCCAAGGAGAGAATTATCCTGAGTTTCCTGAGCAGAGCATTACCCAAGCCACAGGCATAGGGAGAAGCTTGAGTGCACTAGTATTTAATGTGCAAGGTGGAAATTTACCATCACAGTGGTGTTCTTATTATGTGGATATTTTAACACAAAATTATTACTGGCTTTTACTGAGTATTAGCCTTTAACTTTTTATGAAAAGGAATTTAGTCTTTGTAATGCTCTGCTGAAAGAAAGGGAGAGAAAAATTAAGTTGTAAGGTGGACATCTGCAGATCGGTTCTAACCAGTGAGTACCTTGTTTGTTTGTTAATTTGTTTAATTTATCTTTTATGTTTCTCTTTTTTCCTAGAGATACTTACTGCTGTGATATTGATATGATGCATAGGTGGGAAGGTGTAGTTCCCAGGTATGGGTGTTATGCTTCAAGAAACAATGCATAGTAATTTAACACTGTCTTCCTCCTCTGGTAAATCTTACTCTTTGCAGCTTTTTGTGTAGCCAGCTGCAGTGTTTGTAGATGTTATCTTCATATGCTTTTTGGAGTTTCATTGAGTTTTGACAGCACAGAATTTGAAGAAATATTTCAAAGTTGTTTCAGAGCTGCAAAGTGCTTTCAAAATTTACGTGGCTAAATTCTGCAGTGATATACACATCATAACAGGTGGTGAGCAAAGCAAAGAGATGTCCTCTGAACAACAGTCCAAAATTATTGCTAGCTAGCAAAATCACAGCATAAAGTAAGAACGATTTACTCGAGTAAATACAAATTCAAAGGCTAGTTTGTTCCACCATTAAAAAAATATTTGCATGACTCCTCTTGTTTAGGACTACACAACTGCAGCGAGAAGTTTTCAGCTGGGATTAATTTTGAGAAGCTATTTGTTGTGTCTGCTTCTTCAGAGAAATTTTGAACAACTCTGTTATGGGCTTGTTTCTTTTCTTCCTGGTTCCCTTTCAGGGAAGAAAAAAGGTTCAATGTATAAAGAGCAGAGAAACAGACTTGAGACAGGGATGTTATGAGGCTGCATAGCCTGTAAGTTTCTGTTTTATGATCAAGGTGCCTCGCCAGACTTTCCAGCTAAGTGTCATGGAGAGTCTTAATCACATCGTGCCTGTAACAGTGGACAGCCTAAATCCTGGGCAAGCATTCCAGCATTTGGCTATTCATAACATCTGCATGGTTTTTATGAGTAGAAATTGAAGTTGGTTATATCAGCTTTAAAGGGAAACATTGCAAACAAGTATTTTTGATAAATAATAAATATTCCATTATCTAAGAAATGAGAATATAAACACCAACCATGTTTTTGCCATGCAATGAATTATTGTACTTTGTATGTTAGTATTCTAAAACTAAACTGTGTTAATTCCCATTTTCTGCCCAGCCAACTGGTGTCCACTGGACACTTAAAGTCAATAGTAATTGATCTCTTTGCTATCTTGTCAAACTCATTCCCTCCAATTCTTTGAAAATCTCTTAAACTTCTAGCAGAACAGTTGTCTAAGTAATAATAAACTTGAAATGCAGTCAACTCTGCAAAGCATAAGCCAAATCCCATGAATTCATACTGAGGCAAAATTTACACTGAAGTAAAAATTAGGGGCTTTATCGCTCTCAGGATTTCTGTCAGGCAGAAATTCCTATTTATTTTCTTCCCCCGTGGTAAGGATGACTGAACACACTTATAGATTGTCATAAAATTTAGACATAGAATTTTTTTTTTTTTAATTAAGGCATATATTTCTATGAGCATTCTTTTGTGATTGGAGTATCTCATTTAAGCAATATTTCTTAAATAATAGTTAAGTATTTGAAGAGGATAATTTTCATTCTCATCAATATCAGGACAGCAGGATCCTATGACTGACTTAAGCCAGTCTGACTGAATATGCACATATTCACCTATACTTATATGCACATATTTCTACCAAGTACAACATAGAAATAGGAGGCAAGCTTTAAAAGATGGATGATACTTTTCATATGAATTTAAGTTATAATCTAAATCAACTGGTTCAAATTTATTTTTGTTAGACAGAATGTGTCTGTTTTAAATACTCTTCCATTTTCTACTGGATATGTAATAGGTTTCAAACCTTTATTCAGACACATTCAGGTCATCACACAAAGTCCATGATTTCTCCATCGGAAGTTGTTTCCAGTGGTATGCTCTCTAGAATGACAGTAGTAGAGCTTATGTATTGTTCTCGTATCAGAACCTAACAGCAGAACTGTGTGGCTGTGAGAACACTTCACCAGCATCTTGGTATTTTCCTGGTAGATAACAGTAGATTCAGTTATTTCTTTCGGCATGTTAAATATTAGTGCATTTTGAAACCTGCAGTTCCTTGCTTCTCCTGTTTCCTATTAATTTTCCTGTTTATTCTTACCTTTCCCCCATAAATTGTGTTCTCTGATGTCTCCTTCTCTGTTTCTGTTTTTCAGTAGCCCTGCTCTTTTGTGGCCAAAGCCCTGAATTTCATTGTCCTTATGCAAGTAAAACACCTCTTGAAGTCGGTAATGAGGTTATCTTCTCATGTTTTGGCCTTTGCTTGTTGTTGTGTGATTACATTATATCCATAGCAAACCCTCTGTATTTTGGGACATAGGCTTCAGCCAGCCTAAGGCAGTTGATTAGACATTTACCTGTAGAATGAATCTGCTTACTTCCAATCCCCTATTTGGAAGCCTGCTAGGAATGTGCATGCTGCTTTAACATGCAAATTCTAATAAGCAGGTAAGAGTAAGTTTTTTGTCTGATAGGTTAGTACCCATTTAAAGGCAAAGATGGCAATCTGCTTGTTTAATGTTCAGTAAGATCTCAATGCTGAGTGTCCAGGGGCTATGAAGTGCTTAAAACAAAATAACTTGGGAGCTGAGAAGATAATTATATATGAGAGGACATACTGGGAAGGGCAAAGAATGCAAATGAAGGCAGGCTAAGATAGATTCAGTGCCACAGACTAGCTCCTCATTTATCCCTCCCTCAAATCCACAGTCAATAGCCCTCAATAACCTATATGAGATAGTGAACATTTTGCTGCATCTAAAATGTTGATGCAAGTGATCAATTAGATTAGATTACTTCTAATCCATATCCAACTGTCTGAGCCCACCATGGCTCATTGGAGTCCCAGCTTATATGTTTTTTTGTGTTAGGAAGAAAGTAGGAAATGTTATTTCATTAGAGAAGAAGGATTTTCTTTGGGTGTTGAAATTTTCTGTTAAGATTATTTTCTTCTGGAGTGAAATGGAACATATGGGCCTTTTATACACAAAGGTATAAACTATGAATGTCAGGTCATTGTAAGAGATAGTCCAGACCAAATGCAATTGTCCATAGTCCTCTGCTTCATTTCTTCCTTTGCTGAAACATGAAAACCCCTGACCACTTTCTCTCTTAGCAAAACTGGAGGCTTTCTGTGTCTGCATCTCTGTTGTGCTGTTATGCTGTAGCAGAACACTTACAGATGAAAGTGTTCTTACCCCTCTTTCCTTTAGCATCTACTATTCACAGTGGGACTTGGGTTTCTCAGTGAAATAAATTTTGTCTGCTCCAGTTGCCTGTTCTTCTGCATGTCAAATCCATTACATTTTTGATGCAGTGGATTATGGTGCTTTAAGGACATAGAGTAGCTACTACATGCCTGTGAGTTAACAAAATGTATGTATTTAAATCACATAGGAAAATGAAAAATGGTTTTTCCTGTGTTTGGAGTGACTAGTAGCTTTACAGTCATCAAATGGAGCATGGAATGACTGCCTGACCCTTCCATTCTGTATGTTGACTGGTGACTATAAATGAGAAGTCTTTCCACCCCTGCCATGAGACATGACTATGTAGCAATTAATGCCACTGTATCATTTTTTAACTGCTACAGAAATATAATATCAGATGCTCAGATGGCATCAATTGGCTTAGCTCCACTGAAGGCAGCAAAATGCAATGCCAACTTGTACCAGCTGAGGATCTGGCCCACAGATAAAAAGAAAAAAGGGACAGGCTGCCAATATGGCAGGGAACATATTGAGATTTATGGTAGTGACTTAATCAGTAAAAAGTTCTGCTTGAAGTGGTTGTCTCTTTGCACATTCACATTAGTCACTTGAGCTGGAGATACTTGAAGCTCTAGCACAGTCTCTGCGGGCACATTTGTACTCTTGCACTCTGTTCTATGCTCTATGCTCTTGAATATCTGAAAACATCACACATCATTCCTGTTCTTCTAGCTGGCAATCTCTCTTTAGAGGTCTACACAGATTCTGGGCCATATATATTTTTCAACATAATTTTAATTTGCACGACTGTGTTTTTTTTCTCTTTTGTGTATGTTTCTGGTGTTGCTTTCTTAATCACACCTAAAAATGGGAGGAATTTCATATCTTTTGTAATTCTTATCTAGCTGTCCTGTTTGCATTCAAGTATTATGTTAATCTTGATAAGAATAAAAAAATCCAGTTTGCTGCCTTTATATTCAACTATGTATGTAATTTTTTACTTGGAGATAAGGTGACTGTACCTAATGTAATACCTGTAAGTTTTTATCTGCTATGAATATGATTGAACAACTCGAAGGATAGAAATTCTCTTCTCTGTATTACAGAGTTAGTGAATGAAATACTTATTAGAGGTGAAATGACTGTAGAACCTTCCCCAGCTTTTTTTCTCCCTCAGTAATGCAACTGTTGTAGCCTTTGGTTTATAATTAGTGTTGTCTGTAAACTTGCAAGCTGTCCCCAGTTCTGATGTCTTGTTTTTGATTGTTAACAATAGTCAGAGAATATAATCTTTCGGGCCTGGCAGTTTCCGTGCTTGGTCCCATCTGTAATGCAGGTTACTTGAGAAACTCTGTGATCCAGTTGCGTAATACAAAATTGAGGAAACACTTCTCTTCTGCACTGAAATGCATGCCTTAAAAATGAAACAAACTGATTGATGACTTGGAATTAGACCCACAATATTATGTCCAGGCACTTTTTGATCACACCCTACAAACACATATTTAAGCAGGATAAACTTTCTGAAGTAGAGGTCTTTGAATACCTGAAGCCTGCAAAGTTTGTTGAGTTTTAAACACATAATGAATTTTCTATTCTGTACTCTAAAAGTACAGAAAAATAGACTTAATCATTAAAACCTCTCCAGATACAAAGCTAATTTTTTAAAACATATCAAAGGATGCTTTGAAAGACGCTCAATCTTTTACCATGATATATTTTCCTGCACTTCAAAGTAAGAGTGAGTTTTCTGTGGCATCTGTATCATGTAAGTGCTGAAAAGAGTACTGGGGAGGCAGGACACAGTGTTAACCTCTTTTTCTTTTAGTTTGCTGGTATTGTGGGTTTCAAAGAATCCAGTGCTACCTCAGCTGGAGGACTGTTGTCTTAGGAAAAAAAATACAGGATCAAGTCCAGCTCTTACTGAGGTTCTTGAAAATATTTGTGTTTCAACCAACAGTTGGAAGTTTAAACTTATAGCATGTAGTATCTTCAAATTCCATATGCTGATAATTGTAAACAGTACTTATAAACTCTTGAGAATATTATAAAATACTTATAGGAAAGGTGTGAGTGTATTAAAATATTGCAACAAATGTTTAAAGTAATATTTATTCTTATATTCTCAGTGGGTTTTTTTAGAAATTGCATGTGCTTTGCAAGTTTCCAAATTATATGCATTTTTAAAAGAATCTTAGAGTGGTTTTACAAAGTATCATTGTCCCTATTTGATAGACGGGGAAACTGAAACGAGGAACAGTTGCGTAATTTTCTCAAGGTTGTAGGGTAATTCAAAGGTAAAATAGGGATGGATTCTTTCTTGGCATTGAGTGTTTCATGCATTATTCTGCTTCTTCTCTGTGTTAAAAGAATGATACCATACCTTTATGATACATTTTAAAAAGAAATGCAACTTGTGGTCTTATGCTTACAAGTCTCTTTGAAAATCCTTTTCTTTAGCTGAACATCTTCATCTTCTATTCTGACCTCTCATCAAAATTAAATTTTCATACACACAAACCCCACAATAGAGTGGAAGACTGAATGCCATCTTTGACTTGCCTGGGATTAGAGTCAAAACCAGAGGGCAAAATCTAGCTAAGAAATATTGAATTTAAATTCTTATAAATGTACTTTAATGCTTCAAGAATTATTTCCTGTATATTGGACCAGAACAGAAGGTTAGTAGGAGATACATGTCCCCAGTTATAAATAATTGTGACAACAACTAACAGTACAGTACACTTGAAAGAACAGTTAAGTCTTGCTGAAAATGCTTCCTAACTACAAAAATGACAGCCTGCATGATGCTGTGGATGGAGGGCAGCTTGAACTGCTATTCAGAATAATTATATTAGCTTGTATCTGCTTAGAATAACCCAGAGTTTTGTAAATATCTCCTAGAAAGTAATTCAGTGTTTCTTATTCTGGTATTATGTAGGAGTGCCAGAAGACATCATTTGTAAGAAATTTGAAATCAGGTTATAATACTTCTGGGGCAGAATGCATGATTGATATTCTTTTAAAATTGCTATAGCTTTTACCTCACAAGCAGTGTTGATGCTACACTTTGTGGTCTGGCTGGCACCAGTGAAGACTATGGTTAATCCAGTTTCTTATTTTACAAAAGTCACTGCAGGAAAGGATACCTTCTTCTTTCCAACTCCTCAAAGCTTTGCTGAGGTGTATACACTTGATGTAATTTGAAGGAAAGTTTCACTTTACAGAAAGCATAACTTCATCCTACAGTCATTGCCAAAATAGTGAATCCTGGCCTGTTCCATAATGTCAAGGATCCTTACTTAGAGTTTAAAGAGAGTTTATTGGACCACTGTTGTCATTAAAGTTTACTGCCCACTTCTGTAGGTTGCTTTCTGTTCTTGGCAAGCTAAGAAATGTCTTGCCTTCTACTAAGCTGTTAGAAACAAATTTGAGCTGCATTTACATTTTAATCCTTCCTAAGTCCTCTCATCATTTTCAAGCCAATGTTAAACTTAGAGAAGACATTCTCCAGTAAATGGAAGGACACAGTTCCCCTGCCACTGTAGACTGTGTTATTACGTATGGTGACCAGTAGCATTATGTACACATATTCCTAGGGTTACTGGTCACTTCTGGCCCTCCCAGCTGATTAGATCTGCATGTGGAACAATGGAATAAATAGGTGGTATCTTTTCAGATTTTTTTCTGTTTTAGATGGGATAAGTTCCTGTTGTAACCACCTCTATATCAGAGGGTCATATTTATTTGCAGGTATTGAGATGCATTAAATATTGTTTAGTATGATTCCTGTGTTCCAATAGGAACTTAGGAACTCTTACTTCCATAGAAGTAGAGATGCATAAAGGGGAATCCAGAGCTTGTCAGTATCTGTCAGCTGCAGATCTGGAAAACCTAAGAAGTGCACATCTCAGGCACAGAGAGGGAAGGATATACCCTGCACTTAACATGGAGAAACATGAAGTAATTTGTGTTGCTGTCCAAATATTTTGGAACTAATTCAAATGAATCAGATTAATAAAGCTGAAGTGATAACCAGTAAAATGCCTTCTTGGACCTTCATTACTGTCTGAAGTTTATGCAGAAAGAATAGGTAAAAAGCTTTACTAACACTGACTCCTTTTTTCCTGAGATAATTGGTCTATCAACTCAAGAAGAAAGTAGCTTTGGAAAAGCTGAGAAATGAGGCTGTGTTGAAAATTTCTATATAATTTATAGCCTTTTACTCTCCAGCTTCTTGCCTTCACAAGAATTATTCATTGTTTTTCTCACTGAAAGTAAACTTAAATCTTAGTTCATGAACTAGTCTTCTAGTAGAGCTAGAAGAACCTACTATTACTGTTGAGCACAGCTCTGACAGTAGATAACCACACCTCAACCACATAGGTCTTTTTCTGCTGGGGGATGTTCAGCAGCAAATTGAGATTATTTGGGTTATTTAATGCTCTTTCCCCACAACCCCAGCAACATGTAGGACACTGTAACTCTTATTCACTGGAGACACTCTGATGATTAGGATACTCTATCCTTCAGCACTCTGAGTTTCTCGGTCAGAAGAGCTAACATGTAACAGTGTAAGCTAAGTTAGTGCAAGAAGTTAGAGCCAATGCTTCTGTCTCCTGGTTGTACAGATGTCATTGGACCACCAAATAACAGAAGTGTCATGATGGCCAATTCCAGTTCAGGTTTAGATGAGTACATCAGACCATGTAATGCTGAATAAGACACCTCTAGAATTTACAATATTCAACTAGTGCCTAGCCCATGGCAATATTATTCACAATAATTATTTGCTACCACCAGCTCTCTCAAGGATCAGTTTTAAGAAGAAAGCAGTTGCTTTGCCCAGGGAAATTTAGATTAGATGTAAAATGGGATTTTTCATAAGGCCTTGTTTTTACCTAGCTACAAATGTTTCCTTAGCACAAGTGAAAACTTTACACATTTTAGCTCAAACTGTACTCTACTAAGCCTCCCACATTTATACCCATCTTCTTGGCAGTCATCCCAAAATATGTTTGGGTTGAAGCATTACACATTACATTTGGTGAAGCTTTAGCATTCCCTGTTGCTCACATCAATCCTTATTTCTGTTTGCTCTTGTAATTTACAGTTAATGAAAATTCTGAGTTTACCTTTGTTTTTGTTGGCATCTCTACAAGAGAACCCTTTAGCCTTTTCAGCCTCACATCCAAGTGAAAAGCTGAATCCAAAAGGGAAGGTAAAGCCTATCTGAGTGCTTTCAGTTTAGAAAGAAGCCCTTAGTGTGCATGTCCGCATTGTAACATTACATTTCTGAAGGAGCAGCAGAAGAGCCTTGCTTAAGACTCGACCTGTGCCTGGGCTTGTAAGTAGCAGGTAGAGCAGCTGATCCCAGCATGAGAATGCCAGATCTCAGCAGCTATCTGGTCAATGGCCTTAACCAGTTCCTGCTCCCTTCCAATTCAGGCAAGATTCTGCCTGAAATTAACAGGAATTTGCCTGATTACCAGTGTGGGAACATGGCTAATAACAAACTTGTAGTGATGACCTTAACACAGTGTAGGCAATATTGACAAAACAAACCATTCTGGAGTTAATGCTTTCTTTTCTAATGAGCCTGTTAAAAGTTGACTCACAGGTTTTCAGTTTGGGAGATACAATTTGTGTTTACCTACGGTACCACCTATGCACTGAGCTGCGTATGTACATGGTTATAATGTTAAGCAATGAGCTGTAGACAGATGGTACACATAGAATTTCTGTACATATACACAATTTGATAATGTACGTGATTTGTATTACGCTTTTTAAGATACTTATTTGAAAGACAGTTTTGTACATTAAAAATTCCTATGTAGCTATGAAATTATTATAGAAGTAGGCTTAAAATGCAGCCTTTTCATTTATTTTTGGTGTTCATTACGCATTCAGAATCACTGTTTGTTCAGATACATTACCTCTTAAATTCACAAAATATTTTGCAGGTGAGAAACACTGACAAATTGTTAAAAAATGTGCAATAAGAGTTATAATATGGTTACATATTTCTGGGAAAACCAGGTTTCATGAAGGCAAGCCTGACCAAGCCTTCCCTGTTCTGGTTATGGTGCTATGTACAACCTGTTTTTCACAGGTCATCAAAGTGTTGCATTATCAGTAGGAGCTCTGATCACATTTTGGAAGTTCATTTCCTGCTTTCTGGTTCTTCTTGTGTTGCTGTTGCAGAGACTGTGCAGTCTGACATGGGAGAAAAGCACTGTTTGCACCTGTTTAAAATCTCCAGTGCTTTGTGTGGTTCCTGGGCAACAGGCAGGAATCCTGAAAAGCTAGGTTGCACTTGCTCAATTGTCGCTGGCAGCTGTGACTTTGAGAGAGCACATAGCAGCTCATTAGCAGGTTGCTTGTGTTGTGTGACATGCACCAAGCCTGTCAAACTCTGAGCTGAGCTCCCTGTCTTTGCGGCCTGCAGTCGAGGCTGGGTTGCCTGGGTTTGCAGACTTGGCCAAGGAAAACGTTATAGGGATGTAAGGTGAGTTCCTCGTTGATAAAGGGGCAGGGAGGTGAGACAAGGAGCTGTGAATCGGTGTTTTCTGATTAGAAAAGGGAAGCGGTGGCACATAGGTTCTCTGCTCCAGTGGGTGCTATTTTCCTCCAGCAATTTTGTTCTTTCAGAGTGTATTTGTAGTGGTGGAGCATAGAAATGCAGGGGATAAGATGAATTTGAGTATGAAAGTGTGCACACAGGCACATGCATACTTTATATGTGCATTACAATGGGGAAATACAAGATGACTTCATTGGATAATTTTAAATTTTATTATGAGCTTTGATTTCTGGATCGTGTTTACTTTGAGGGATCATGATCAAATAAATCCTTACAACTTGATCTTGGCCTATTTAGGCAGCATCGAAGCAGCAGATGCAGTCACACTCTTTGACTGGCAAATTCAGACCATTTCATCTTCATATCTACTCAGTTTGTGCCTCTTGGCTCAATAAAGCATCTCTTTGCTCTTGTAAAAGGAGTAAGTATGTGATAAATCTAGTTAAACAAACCACAAAGCTACAGCATCCTTACAAGCTGCTGAAATCTATATGATGGGAACAGATCTGCCATTGTCTTGAGATCTGTTTACGTTCTATGCAGTTTTAACCAGGAAGGAGTGATCTATAGACTGATCTCTTTTCTGCAGCTCCAGAAAATCTCCCTTAGACACACAGTGCTGATATTGACAACGGAAGTCATTATCCCAAGATGAAGAAAAAGCAGAAGGAAGTCTGGCTACTAAGGAAATTAGATACGCTCATGGAAAAAAAAAAAAAAGGCTTATCAAGGACCACTTAATGAAAAGATCATGTAACAAATATATATACCTATCTGTCTATATAACATATGTAGCCACTTGCTCAGAAAATGCCTGGCTGGTAGTTTGCCAGCAACCAGAAAGATTTAGTGCAAGGCAGCAAGACTTCGCATTTGTCCTGCCCACAGGTACAGTGAGTAACTAGCTAGAGTCAGGAATATGCTCTTGAGCCTGTCTGCTGATCTGCAGAGGGATGTGATGTGGGCATGGTAGGTTTTCATTTGAACCATACTCCAAATGCATGCTTTAGTGCTTATTTGTTGTTGCTGTCTTCTTTATCTGAATATAGAAAGCACAGATTGTCAGGTACTGAGGGTAAATGTAATAAAATTAATAGAAACCAGAGTATGACATAATCATGTACATTCAGCATGAGTCCCTTGATTTATTTTGTGATCAGAGCTTTTTATTTCCTCATCTAGAAAATTGTGATAATTGGTATTTATCTCATATTGCTGTAAAAAAGCAGTTACATTGTAAACTTTCTTTTCATGGTTGCCCCGTGTATTTCTGTTGTCATTTCCTTTTCTGTCTTAAACTTGGGTTATCATCTGTCTTGCCATAAAGGGCCTTCTGAATTCATCTTCTGACATTAGTTTGGTTATCAAATCATTGAAGGGAATAAACTGAGATATGTGTGTAGGTCTGTGTGCTGTTTTTGCTGTCTTCTGTCATGCAGGCAGAAGTAAAAAACTTGAAAGTTGACATCCCTTTAGTGGGAACTCTCAGTTTTTATTCAAGAGCAATATACAGGAGTATTACTCTTCAAGGAAGTATTTACGGTCCCTTTGGTTTGCCTTGTTTAGCATTGCTCTTGATATCATCTCATCACTGCAGTGAGAAAATTTCAGGATTCCTCTTTCTCTGCAGGTAATTTGGCAATTAATATGCCTTTTAATATGGCTCCACTTTTTCTAAAATTCAAAAAAAATGAGATCTGTAGGACTTATTCTGTCATTTTAGAAGATGTTAGGTGGAAATAACTGTGCTGCACAACACACACAAGTCAGGGGCTGGACGTTTATGAAACACATGAGAATAGGTGTTGCATTTTCTTATGTACTGCTTCATTTTACATAAACTGTATAGCACCAAAAACACCCACTTAAAAACAAAGTGCAATAGAAAAATGGCATTCAAATGTTAAGGATATGACTTAAAGCTCTTGCAGCCAAATACAGTAAAGTTGAGAGACTTATTCAGTTTATAAATCATATTGTTGTCTCATGTATTCCAACTGATGCAGTGGAAAGGACAGATCCCAAAAAGAGGACTGTGGAGAGATTATAGGAGTTGCTCCATGTAGGTACAGTAAGATGAGCACAGTAGCCTGAAATTCTAGTGGAAATACATCTGAGAAGATTTTCTCTTTAGTTTCTAACTTGTGACCACTATGTTTTGATTCATTCTGTAAATTACTCCTATGTTTTAAACGTCCCTGGATTCTAACAGTCTGCAAAATAAAATGTCCCCTGTCTCAGAATGGCATCCTTGCTTTGTTACTATAGATGATATCTGCATTCATATGCCATGACACATCTTTCACTGCTTCCTCATGAATAGAATTGTAGCAAGATGATGTGTTTCACTGGGAGCCTAGATACGAAAGAACAGTTTGGATTTTTCAGGAAATACCAGACAATTTCTTCTTCATAGGCTCCTGGTGAGACTTTGGAGCAAGCAGATACATCTTGAACCCATCAGGGTGACAATAGACAGGCTGCATTGTAAGCTGAAGACAGAAGAGTTACAGTGATTTTAACCTGAGTCACATCCAACCACAATTTTAGAGGGAGGAAGGGAAAGTGAGAAGTCTGCCTCTAGGGTTGTGAGCATGCCCAGAAGCTCTCCTTTCACCCCGTAGTGTCTCATCTTTTTGGGTTTTGTTGTTGTTAGTGGTGGGGTTTTTGTTGTTTGTTTTGGGAGGGGAGTAAGGGAGAGCTTGTTTCCAGCATTGCATCTTCCACATGTCTAGACACTGATATGTAAAGGCACTTAAAAGGATAGTGTTCCTTCTACTCTGTGGTTCCACCATTGCAGCAGGTAGTGAGTGATACCTGCTGTCATATTTGTGGTTCTTAAGTTTACTCAGAGCCTAGAAAAAGTCCACCTTAGCACTTGGATTCAATGCTAGCCATCTTTGACTTTTATCTTCTGGCTTGGTTTATTCTAATGCATGTCAAATGGAGGAAGAGAGGCCATAGAAAGAATGTAATCATCTAATAAAACTATATCAATGCATGATATAAAACTAGAAAATGAATCAGAAGTTGAACTTTCTTTCCAAGCTACACAGTCCTCTCACCTTATTCCATCACTGAGTTTCCTTGTCAGTTTCTCAGAGGACCTGCAGCACTAGATAGTACTGTTAGTTTACTCTTTGTGTATAGTTCACAGCTTGGCTATTCTTCCTGGTCACTTGCGGGTCATGTCTTCAAATCGTCCATCAGACATGCCTAACTTCAGTAACAGTGCTTTAAAAGATAAAATAGTCTACTTCTCGGCACTGAAATTTCACTTCTGTTACAGAATGTGATCATTCCATTGCAATGATACTGTCTGGGCTGAATTTACTCCTGTTTGCTGTGTTATTTTTCTCCTGCTCCCTTTAGCTCTGCTACTGATCTGCATTGAAACTTCATAGTAAAAAGTTCTCTTAAGAAACCAGATTCTCAGAAAACAAATTTGCACGGGGTAATTTTCTTAGTAGTTGAAGGTTACCTCGCCCAGTCTGTTTGTTGCTTCAGCTTGCTTTTTTCTTCTCCAAGCTCAACTAAATTGACAATAATTGGGAGATGGTGAAGCTAATTGTTCTAATTAATATAAGTGGGCCCAGTTGGGGATAGTACTTGAGACCACTCAAATGGTATAGGTAAAAATAAAAACTCTTCTATTTGAGAACTCGATACTGAAATGGAGAAGTTTGGGGTACCTGAGATTGTGATATTCCTGTGGTAAGATTTTTAGGGTATTTTTCAGTTTGTTTTTAATTTCTGCTTGGATTGTTGTGTAATATGTTGAGTGTATGGATTTTTGGATATTAGAGGCCATATCTGAGAAGGAGAGGTTTCCATAAAGAAAAAGAGTCCTTTCAAATAAAGGCCATTGAGTGGTTACTCCAGCCTTGTAGCTTTTGTTGATCCTGAAGTAGTTAGTAGTGCATTTTATGTTGTATCAGAATGTGCCAGGTTCATGCAGTAGCTGGAGGTCTATGGATTAGCCACTGAGTGAAGAAGTACAAAAGAGTGCAGGATTTTGTCATGTTCGTTGTAATTCTGAAATGAAAATGTGACAATGCTAACAAGATGAGTAAAGGAGTGTCTTGTTTGAACAGGAGTTTTTCATAGAAATGGTTAAAAAAACCTTGGAAATCTTTGAAGGTGTAGTTCTTGTGTAAGGAGATGGCAGACTATTATGCTCATCTAACAAGCATCTATCATTTCATTGCTATTTACTCTGCTCCTTGATCATCCCTCTCCATTTCTGAGCTACCTTTATGTTGGTAGCTGTCACTGAAGACTTCTACTTGCTCCCTTGCATCTGATAAAGATCACACACAGGGCAGATTCTGGTTGTTGACTTTGAGAGTAGATTTTAGCCCAATTTACATAGATAAGATTTGGCATGCTATCCTATCCTGAGTGTCTGTTCAGCGAAAAACATGCAGTTATCTGTGTCTCTGTCGTTTTGTTTGCCAGCAACCTGGCAAGAAAAACTCTTTTCAAGTTCTGACCTGGCTGATGGCTACTTGATGGCATAAAATAAGAGGAAATAAATAGCAGCTGAAATAGTCCAAAACACAATAATTAGGTAAGGATTTAGACTAACATCCTGCATTTCCCTGTCACCTTCAAGAATGCCATTAAACTGTACTTCTAACCACAATACCTATTCTCTACCTGTAAGCTAAGGGCTTTGCCCTTGAGGAAAGGGACTTCCCCAACATCAGCATTAACACAGTTAAAGATCTAGGCACGGGTCAGTTAGTGCCTGCTATGATCTTGTAGCCACAAGACAATCTATCTTCCCCTTCATAAAAATCTGGCTGCAGTATTATTGTGTGTAACCCCTGCTGATTCCAAAAGCAGTATGAATTGTATACATCTTTCACATCTGTTTCAGTGTCTTAAAAAATGAACGGGTTTTTTTTCTTTTCCCCCCTTCCTTTGAAGTTTTAAAGCAGAACTTGCTGGTGACCCACTTTTGCTAACAGTTCTCTTAACTAACCCCTATACTCACTTATACATTTTTTTTTTCTCTTCCACCCACTGTCTGTCTAGCCTGGTTTAAAATTTTTATATATGTACTTTTAAAAAATTGATTAGTTGGAGAGCTGCCCGTTCTTCTGCACTGTATAATAAGGATTTTAAAACTGCACACTGAATTCTGTATAGTGTAATTAAAACTGACCCAGATTTGGACCTGAGAACACCAGGACTTAGCCAAACTTGCCATGAGCTGAGTTCTGATGGCAGATGGAAGCTAATGAGGACACACTGCACTCCAGAATTTCCCAGCTGCTTGGCCCATTTTTGTACAAACAAGGTTTGGAGTGAAGTCCCACTCCCAAGAGCATGTTCAAGCAAATGTACTTCACCTAGTGTTTTGGGATATAAGGCAGTGCTGTTGGACTGCTTTGGGAAAATTTTGAGGCATTATTTCTAATAGGCTTTTACTGTGTCATGAATATGCTGTCTTCCATCTTGTCCTAGTCTGAGTGTGATCATATGGTTTAGACCCTGTATGAATACCCTCCTCCCATTTCAGCTGGGAGGGCTTCTATGTTAAATTAATGGAGTATTAAGATCCCAAAGTACTGGGTCTTCCTCCAACCTGTGGTTCCCTCCAGTGGATTCAATGTCCTGGGATTATTCAGGCAGATGTAATTGAATCAGTTTGAAGCAGCTGTAGCTGGCATGTGGTCTCTTAGATTGCTAGCAACTGCTTGGTTGGGCTTTTCTTGTTGTTTGTAACTGCTAGAGTGAAAATAGTTCCAAAACCAGCATTGGTCTTGGAGCTGATAAAGCACTCCAGCTCCTATATCCCTTTGCCCTTCTAGCCCAGACACCTCATTACTGGTACCTGCAATAATGTTGTTGGTAGTGAGCAGAAACAGGTTTATGCTTCCCCTCCAACTGCCTCCCTCCCCTTCAAGCCAGTGCACTGCCAACACTGACTCTCTTCTTACTGCTTATGAAGAAGAATGAATCGTGCTCAGGTGTGCCCTCCTTAGAAAATTGGACAGCCTATGCTTTGCTGTGTTTGATGCAGGCAGCACCAAATTTATCTGCTGCTCTAACAGTCTCACTGCTGGCACAGCAAAGTTACTGTTCTTCATGTTTAAGAAATGACCAAGGAGTCCTGGGAGGTTCTGTTCAATACTTCTACTCCCTTCCTCTGGTGTAGTGTACATGGATTTTCATTACTGTGTTACTACTACAGTCAAACGTTTAATAGGGTAAGATTTCAGAAGGGACCATGAGTCACTTGGTTGTCTCTCTGTATCGTGTGATTGACTGTAATCAAAGTTCAAATGAAACACAGTAGTGCACTTGGCCAAATACAGTAACAACACACAGTGCTGTGGTTTTCAATGTAATATTACAAGATGGCATATTGCAACATTAATTTTTTTAATATATCCCTCCACTGACTTCCCCTTAGTTGGTGCATAAAGTTTATGTGCCTCCCTTTTATTTTGTCCCTCTGTGCCCCAGAGATAAAGGATGTATCTCGATTTTTAATTCCAGCTGTTTTCATCTTTGGTATTAGCCCCTTACTTCTTGCTCTTTTGCTCTCTCTCTCTCACTCTCCCCATTTTTTGGGTATTACCACTTATTTCTGGGGTTGAGAGGGTCTTGTCCTCCTTGGTTGATGTATGGGACTTTATTGCCTCCTGTAATAGCTTTAAAAATTGCTATTTTGGGGAATTAAAGGTCAGTTCCACAAAGTGTTCCAGGTTCTGAAGCTGTTTCTTTCTTTCTATCCTTTAAATCTATATCTTGAATTTCTATCACATAGTAAAAGGTTTTAATTTGCCTGTAGATATTTGGGATGCAGGCAAAGTCTGTCCTCCCATGGAATATTCCATCTCTGCTCCAGCACATGTTTTAATCCACAGATTTCTGTGGTTTGCTGAGCTCAGGTATTTGAAGCGTATTACTGAAAGCAACTTTTCTGGGGTTCAAAATACAGTTTCAATTCAGTGAAAGTTTAGTGCCAGTGTAAATATATGGAATTAATTTGGTTTTCTTTTCCAGTATACAGGAGATGTTTCCCTTTATTTATTTTTTTACAGTACAAAATACTCCTGGTTTTTGCATTGTGTGCTTAGATACCATGATAAACTACCCTGTATAACTTGTAATTGGAAAAGTGGTGCAGCTAAACATTTTAATAGTTGTCTGATGGAGCTACAAAGGAAAAAAGAAAAATGGAATTCCAATCAAGACAGAATTGTTTTTACTAATCCAGTAAGATTATGTCACTGCTTGATTTTTTTATTGTCCTGTGTGATTTGTACTGTTTTGTTTGTGGACTTATTTTGTTTTCTTCCAGTCTACACTCTATCTTTCCTGCACCCTTTTGGTTGGTCTCAAAATGTCCACCAATAAAAACATCCCTCTGTCATGATAGCTTTTGCTACTCTTTGTAGTCTCAAAGTGTTGCAGATATCATCTACTGAATAAAATGTCTGCCACCAGTTGTAAGAGGGGAAGCTACTAAGGCTCAAATTAAGAAATAGCCAAGGACTATTGTGGCTCTCCATTTTTAGAGATGCTATTTTAAAACATTTTTGCTAAAAGTGATACTTTTTGTGAATTAATAATGGAGAGTAGATATGTAATATTTTATCTTTTCCAGATGTTTTGACTACCTGGCATACTTGTATAAGGTGAGTAGGACTATGGAGGGGAAACTGTTCTTGACACCACAATTAATATAGCACCCATTGCTATCTAAATAAATAGCACTAACAAATTAGAAAATGTTGTTATTTGTATACAAAAATACTGGGGGTGTAGGGGAGAAACAAGCAAAGATTAAGTATGCAGGTGTCTATCTCAGGATTTCTTAGTGCCATTTGTAGCTAGCTAGAACAAGAAAGCATCTGCCACTCTTATGGTTGTCTTGAAAATATAGTCTTAGGTCAGCAGCAAGTGCTAGCTGATATATTTTATTTCGAGAATGCTTTTTTGTCATGTACTAAAGTTTACTTTAGAAATGCAGGCGCTAAATAATTGTAAATTCTGCACTAAGTATGAGAGATAGTAGAGAACCAGTGGGATTTATGTTCTCAAGAAGCATACCTGGCATAAGCAAAAAGAAAATCATGCAGATGTTCTTTTCAGTCTGCTAACATCCTGATGATGAGTTGCAAATGAAGTGATGTTTATTGTGCTGAACCATGCTCTTTGTACATTTAATTTGAAGGTATCTGTTCAGAGACTGTACATCTCTTACTTGGATACAGATAACTGATCGATTTTACGTGAAGCATGCTAGCTTTTTGTGCCAATGGAGTACAGTGCTTTGCAAACTAAGATATATTAGTAACTATATTAGTCACAGGAGGGTGACAGAAAAGACAATAAAGGAAGTTAATAAATTGATAATGAAGTGGGATTACAGAGGATTGAACATGGATATTAGAGCCATTTCAAACATACATTTTAATCACTACCACTGTACTCTGATTCTATCTAGTGGCACCACCTTGGTATGTATAGTTGAGTATTTGGTAAAAAACCACTTGACTTGTGACTTAGTGGCAAGCATGTCCGCATGATTGGGGTCAAGAGGTTAAATGAGTGACAGGCAAGATTCTTCTGTTTGCCATGCAGCTGGCTTCTCTAGAAGAGTCTTTACTTAAGTTGACAAAAATATTTGGAGAACTTGCAGTACACTGTCTGATCTACAAATAAATATTTTATTGCCTGGGCTTTGCCTTCCATCACTGCCCCATAAACATACAAAGTTAAGAAGTCGGTACCCAATTTAACACTGAAGTGAACATAAGATACTGTATTGTACTTCTGACTAACATATTAAACTGTTTAAGTGAATCAAACTAATGCAAAGTACAGAGGAGAAGGTGCTAACAAATGAAATGGGCTCTAAATCTCAGAGCATTTTCAAGAAGAAATCCCAACCTATTTCTTTCTGTTACCTTGACCAGGCAGTTTCTTGAAAGAGTTATGACCTGTCTCATACATACTTGGGACATGTAACTCTTGTCCACTTCCCAAAGCTTCAGTTTTTGCTTTTGCCAAAATCCCATGCTCGACAGCTGGACAGAAGGCTACACTGAATTGAATTTTATTGTTCTGGTGTGCTCCGTCCATTTGCAATGCACATAATCAGGAATTCAGCTATGTCCCAAGAAACCCCTTTAACCTAATGAGAGCAAATGGCAGTGGGTGTTCCTTACCCAAGACAGCAGTGCCAACGTTTCTGCTTAATTGTGACATATTTGGCTGGTTCCAGTGCTTCAAGTGGTTTTTAAACAGGTGTTTAATGGGTGTGGGATTCTTAACTCTGCCCTTTTGCTACAGCAGTTGCCAAATAAAGATTAACAGAAATAAAAAGATCTAATACAGAATAATAATTTTGTCTTTGTATATTTATTCAGCATAATTTTTACTTCAAGTCGCAGGCGGGTGGGGAGGTGTTTCTTCTCATAATTGAGAAAGTCCATTAAATAGAACAACAGGATGTCTAGCAGGGTGTCCTAATTAAAATTACCCTGTAATTTGAAGAAAACATTCATTTGCATGTAGCTAAGGTTGACCTAAACCCCATCTAAATCAGGAAAAAATTACTATACATTTTTTTTTCTGCTGAAAATGAAACTTAGCATTCTGCCAGCAAACGGCATGGTTCTATTATTATACAATATTTAAGAGTAAGGATTTTCTCCTTCAGTGTTCGAAAAATAATGTTTTGAGTAAATTTTTAAAAAGGTTTTTCTCCTACCTCTACCCTTTGATAGTATTAATTCATGGTTGTGTTTCTGTGATATTTGAAAGCAGAGACAATTTTGTTCTGTGCATACTGTAAACTCACCTGATGCCTTTGGTCATCGCCAGTGTACTGGTGAACTAATAAGCAAATGAGATAGCAGCTGCTTAGCAGAACCAATTAGCTCAGGTTTGACTTTGCTCTCTGCGACTCCACAGTTTCTGACTGGCTTGGAGTGCAAGCGGGGTAGTTTTGTTATCTCGGGGAGTGTGGGCCTGCACACATACTTCAGGCTGTCTACATAACTGAGGAGACTGTATGCTCTGTGTTGTGCTTTAAACTGCTGCTGAGGCAAATTGTATTTCGTATAATTTATCAAATCGAATGTTTGAAAGAACTAACTTCAGAAATATTGTTTGTATTTAAAAAGAAACTCACAGCATCTTTAACATGACTGCACAAACTGCAGCTTGCGGATTTTGCTTCCAGGGCACAAGGTGGTGGAAGTTCGTTTATTTATTTATGCCCACTTTCTGGGCAGGTTGTGGGAGGATTTTCAAAAGTGCTTGAAACTGCTCTGAATATGCTGCTGATGGATTCAACTTGGACTTCTTCACCATAATTTGAGTGGAAAGAGAATCACACCCTTGTTCGTTTGCATAATCCCACCCATATGCGCAAAAAGTGGTACTCGATAAATGCCAATACTTAATTTGTTGCAATAGGAGCTCCCTCCTACTGAATTATTCTTCTGCTTAAACCAGCTTTTGCATTTTCATCTCTCAGCTTCAGTGGAGTATATAACAACAAGAGAAAGGAAAGGGAAAAATCTGATGAACAATTTGCTTAACCTACTTTAAGCTCCAAAAAGAACTGTTAAAAAGAAGATTAACTTTGATACTGGTGTTGTGGTAATACACTTTTCACCTGATCAAGAGCACTTGAATAGAAAGTATTCAAATGTTGGCATAATTTAAAATTTTAGATTTCTGTAATAGCTTTAAAAACAGTCAATACTGATGTGGGCACCTGTTGTAAGGTGGAAAGAGTAAAATTAATTCAGTGAAACAGATATTGGCCAAGGTATTTTATATGTATGTCTGTATATATCTGTTATCATGTGGATATTTAAGTATGCATATTTTCCAATGGGCAGTTATTTTGCAGAGAAATGTATTCAGTGACACCACAGGAAAAATATATGCACAAATAGGTTCTACTGATAACTGTACCTTAACGGCAGCTGTAGGAAAATGGGAATCTCCCATCGGGGAAACCAGCCAAGACTCTTGTCTAGGGATTGCATAGCTTGAACATGTATAGGTTTGTGTAACAACCTATACAGCTGCCTGTGGTTGTTAGAATAACTGTGACCATCCTGAGCATGTGTAGAATATTGAAATGAAAAGTAGTAATTGTGTGAATGCCATTGCTTCAGACTCTCATATGCTGGAAAGCATTGTTTTGTTATTGTTGAACAAAAATGCCCTAAATTCTTATGCCTGGTCTGGTGTCCTGCCCTTGAGGCCTGGTTGTAATTTGGCAATACAAATTCTAATTGCAGTACTGAAAAAGTGGGTATTGGTTGTTGAGCTCATGAAAACAGGTGCAGATCAGGTAGCTGCAATGATTCTTTTTCTCAGTTACTTTAATTTCCAAAGATGTTGAATCACCTGTGGGTGCTAACTTGCTAGTGAAGCTCTTCCTTAGTGACTCCTTCTCCTGAAGTTATTGTGGATGGTGGTGTCAGGTGATTCCTTACCACCAAAGGATCTCTCTTGTAGGATGTAAAATATTCCAATTCCCTGGAGCAGGGAAGCCAAAGGAAGGGAACTTCAGTGTCTTCTGTATTCAGCTGAAATCCAGATACCCGTCCTGCAAAACTGTTTGGACTGAATAGCTTTAGAACTACTGAGGGATACAAAGTTAGTTTCTAGTCATGACAGAATTGACTAGAAAAAAGTCAATTTCTGGAAAGCAGTAAAAGAGACGTGTAGTATGGTAACTGTAGAGATGTAAAGTAATATTCCTGCTCTTTATCTTCAGGTGTATTTTCAGAAGTCCTTGAATGATTTTTCAGGAGGTTCACCACATTCTGGTAACAGTGGGTCTTAATCACATGCCTTTATCATTTGCCTTTGGCAAGAATGCTCAATTCTTTCAATTTGAATGTCGGACCTTGCCTTACTGCCTCAGGGAAGTGTGAGTGTAATGCATGTCGCTTGAGGCTAATTCAGCCTGCAACTTGGAAAATGCCCTTGGTGCAGGTTGTAGCAGTGCACCATTATCTCAAGCTATTTTTTATCAGAGGCAGACTGCATCTGTTCTGTATGATCTATGTAGCCCAACGGTTTATTTTAGGTTGGGTCGGAGGGGTGTGTGTGTGTGTGTGTGTGTGTGTGTGTGTGTGTCTGTCTTATTTTACCTATAAAGCTGTATTGGTTTTCCTTGCAGCTGTGTGATAAAGAGTCTTTCTCCCATGTCATAGCAAAGCACCCCTAGACATCACAAGGTGTAGGTCCACAGCAGCTTACAATGTTGATACTGCTCTGTTGCTGATCCTCCACTTCAACATTTCTGCTGCCTCCCTAGCATTAACCCCCAAGTTTCCTGCCTGGATCTTGAGCTGCAACGAGGGTTTGATGTGGCTAAAAACACATGGGCAAGAAGCCTTCATTCAGCTGAAAGCTCCCTGAACCAGGCACTTAGGCAGTCCTGGCTCTAGGATGGACTTGTGGACATGTGACAAGGAGAGGAAGGAGGTGAAGGAGGGGTGGGATTGTGACAGCTCCAGTTAAAATGAGTTTACATCATAACACAACCATGCTTATAAGGTTCTGGAAATGATAACCCAGTGGTTTCAAAAAGATACAGCTGTAAGCATAGGATATGATGATCAGGGGAATTGTGGCTTTGGAATTTCCTTCCTCCACTATTTTCTAATACATCATTTTGGTACACATCAGAAATGCTGAAGATCACACACCTCAACCTTTCCACCCTTGAAAAGGGAAAATTATATGAAGGCTTGATTAATTTCTTTTATGAGGTTTTGTTGCAGTATGTTACTAGAAGCAGATCAGACAGAGGGGAAAAAAAGAAAATATTTTTGTAAGCAGTAGGGAATTTTCCCCTTCAAAAAAGACCTAAAACTTCATTATTAACGTTTCAGCCAGCTTTAAATTAAAATTTGCATCTGAAAATAATCTATAATTTGTTTTGAGTGCCAGTGAGTCATATCAGGGCAGTATCAGCACAAGTTTCTTGTGTGTACAGCATGTGATGTGGTTCCTGTACTTGTCAGTGTTACTGTGCCACTTACGCTGGTTCCTGGTTCGAGAATGCCCATGGAATTAACACTTAGCTTGGTGCTGATCACATAAAGCCGTTGTGCCCCAAGCGATTGGGCTGACTGGGGCAAACTGAACGGAGCAGATGACTGCTGGGTCCTAAATTCTACACCTGATTTGTGTGCAGGCTGACTTGGCCTTGTGCTTTTTACCAAGACTATTCCCATTCCATTCCATTGCAGGAGGTCTGTTTACACTGGAAGAGATTTCTCTTGTAACATTTCTTTAGGACAGGCCCTTTGAACATGCCACCAGAGTGACTGGGTCATCTTTCACCCATCCCTATGCCACTGAATGGTGATACTTTAATTTTTCTGACTTACTGAGCACAAGTCATTGAGTTTGATGCTGGGAAGAGGAGAGATCTCGCAAGTGAAGCTAGCAACTCTGCTGTGCAGGCAGGACAAATGGGAAAACTGCTTTGTATCCCTGGGTTTTGCACATATGAGAGGTTGTAGGCATCTGCAGCATGCATCTTGAAATGTTCTTTTCCTGCAAGGTTTTTATATCAAATCTACATGGGTTAGGTTTGTAGCTGTCCTGAGCAATTGAGCAATCCCATCTGCAGAGCCTTTGGAGAAAACCGCTTTGCTGATTGCATCATGCTTTTGGTAGGGCATGTGTTGCAGTTCCTGGCAACTGTTTCTGAAGGGTTTTCCTCCGTGCAAGGTCTTCAAAGGTAATTTTCTCCTATTTTTTCCCCCTCTCTCCTGAGGGAACTAGAGGGCTTGACACATCCTTTACATCCTGCATTTACTCTGACCACAGTCACTCCCTGTTCTCACAAGTGGAGCTCAGCCCTGCTTCCCTTCCTGTTGATTCCCAGTCAGCTACATGGTAGGTTTTCATTATCTCTAGACTTGTTGCCACGAGGTAAAACTCTGGCAGACTCTCTCTAAAATCCATTAGCACTGGGCATTGAGGGCAGAGCACTTCATGCCCGTCAGAGATCATTCAGTTGTACTCCAGGCTGACTGCAAGAAAAGGAAGATAGTATTAAATTAGCATTGGAGCTGAACTTCAGCATAGATTGTTATAGGAATAAAGTATGAAGTAAAATATGTGACAGAATTAAATCCATCAGTTCTAATAAAAGAAACAGAAGAAAGCAAAGAAATATTGGACCCTTAAATCCCATTAACCAGGCCAGAGAGAGAATGCGTTGAAAGGAAGCTGCTCTGTATCTTTTTTCATTGTTTGATGAAATAATCTTTTTCACCCTTTAAGTAGTGTGTTTAAAACTCCTAGTATTTCTGAAACAAAGAGAATATACAGCCACCGAGCTAGCTGGTTTTTATACCTTCCTTTCTGAGTATTGTCCTTCAGTGCAATACAGAGCCATTTCTTTGTTCTCACAAGCTAGCAGTTAAATTGTATGTAAATGTATGCAAATTAGATGCTGTCTAATAAAGAGAGTCATTAGATGGAAGAAATATTTAGTTTAGGGAGAAAAAAGAGAAGAAAGCAGGTGTATTTTGCAATAGAAAAATGTAAGATTGCAAAAGTCCCTGAAACTTTGAGTGAAGGGTTTTTATAAAGCCATTAAAATATTTTCTAAAAGGCTTGCCCTACTCTTGGTCCTATTTGTTTGCGTGTTCTTTTATGTGGGTGCATTTCTGTGTTCCTAAAACTCACTGGCTGTGCTATATATACAGACATGTAAGTACTGTATTTATAAGCATTTTATTTCTTTAAATCATGCATCTATGAATTTACACACATATGCCTTGTACTAGGGTGTTTTCTGCTTATGGTGGAATTAATTGGAAAATTTTATTCATTCATCATATGCCCTGACTGGATAGATTTTCTCACTAAATCATCTTCCTTCATTTTATCATCCCTCTCCTCAACAATTTTAAAGCTTTATTTTTTTCCCATTTTATTTATTTACCAGATCTCATTGCCAGATGCATTTCCATTCTTTCACTTGCATTTTCTGCCAAGTTATCCCTTTTGAGGTATGGACCTGATTTAAGCCTGAAGCAGCAGTGACCTTTCTGAACATGAAGTTGCAGCTTTACTGTCAGGCATCATAACACTAAAATGCTCAGAATGTGAAGCTTTGTGTTACCCAAAACTGGAGATTCCACACCCATGGATGGAGCACTTGTATCTATATGGGTTCTGAAAGATTTATAATAGACAGACCTTATTTTCTTGCCACTTCTAAGGAGATGAAATTTGAGACTTCTCTCTCTCTCTACCTTTTGCATTTCTACTCTTGCTCTTTCAGCACTTCTGTTTGAGTGGACCAGTATATAAAGGTGATATATCTGAATTATCTTCAAGTCTTTGTTATATTTAGTTTCTGATGGTCAGTTAGCATGGTTTCTGACAGAGACAATAGCTATATGTCAACTTGCCTATTTTTTCTGTTGCAATTTTTCAAGTCTGCAAGTCTAAAGACATATATGCATATGTGTATAAAATATATGTATATAAAAATAATGTTGTTTAAATATTTACATACAAAGCCGAAGGATTGGCTTCTTTCCCAGAATTACTGGAACTACCTTCCTCAGGAACATTTGGACTTGAGAAATCTGTACAGCAACACATATTTACTGAAACTAAACAACTTGTGCAGTGAGTAACTAGCTCTTCACCCTTTATTGTTCATATGGATTCTTTAGCTTAGAGTGATGGAGAGACCTCTCTGCATGGGTAGTTAATTTCCAGCTAATTATGGTAAGATTATCTTTTATTGCCATTTCCACTCCTCAGTTTCTCATTGGCTTATTTTATGAGAGAGGTCTTATAAGGGAAGCTTGGACAGAGTGGGAGTATTTTTGCTGCAGTTCTAGGACAGGTCCATGCTATGTGCTGCATCTGAGCAGTGTGTGCAGTCTGGGCACTGCATTCCTTTCTGGACTGCTAAAGAACAGTCAGACTGATCACTCAGAACAAGCTGACCCCCCAGCTGCCCTATCACCCTGGCTGAGCAGTCAGCAGAGAAGCTATAATGTGTCTGCTCCCCAATGAGAAATGTAGGCAGAGTGATTGTAAGGGCACGGTGGAGGTTTGGCAGTGAATATTTCAGGTACTCATGAAGGCATAATAATAGAACATGTAAGGTGAAGATTGTGAGGAATGCAAAGGAAATCTGAGCTGTAGTATAAGGAAGCTAGAGAGAGATGAGGTTAAAGTGAAAATAACATGGCATATACTGGTAACTTGGAGTGTTGAGGCCATGTTACCAAGCAGAAAATGTTGGTTTACTGACTCACTTGGAGTACCACTCTTCTCATTTGCATGGCCTTGAATGTCCAGGAGAACTGAGTCATTAGTGGTGCAGGCATTTAACATGGATGTTACACAGAGTTTGCAATCTAGGTATGTGTAGTTATGCAGATTCTTCAGGGTTTGGGAGGTGGTGGTTAATCCTGAAACCCCAGTTGGGAGATTTACCGTGTGTGTGTGACAGGCTAGCAAACAAAGTACGTTCTGTCTCTCACATTCTTGATTATGTTGCAAAAAATGCATATAGATGACTGATACTCAAATGGGGGAGGAGTAATGCAGGCTTAGGGGCAGAAATTTGAGTAATTCCGTATTTCTTCCCATGCTTCCTGTGGTCTGGAATAATTGTCCAGGACAGGAGAGAATTCAGTGCCTACCTATTTTTGAAGATGTGCATCTTGCTACCTTATCCATCTCAACAATAACAATAATACAGCTTTCCTACTCTTGAAGTACATTGCAAGCATATATGTGCATTAAAAAATGTGAGACTTCTGTATCCTGTGATGATGAATCCAGTAGCAGTACAGTAAACAGATATGGGAACCAAACCCCTGGTGCATCAGATCAGGCATCCATCCTGTTAATGTCTTCAGCTTCAGCAGTGGGAGGCACAAGAAATCCTAAATTGTAATGGTGGAGCAACCAATTTTTTTTTTTTTTCACTAGTGATCTTGATAGCAAATGAGAATTTTTAAAGCTGTACCTCTCAGGAGCTGGTGTATCTTTAAAGAAATAGTTTTAAGAAATATGCCACACTAAACTAATCCTAGAGCTAACAAACAGGCATTGGGACTAGCAGCTTTTGCTATTACCTACTGCTTATTATTGTTATTATTATTATTTCTTTTTAATTATGCAAAGTGCTAATCAGTTTGATTATGCACAGTGCTAATCAAGTTAATTATGCAAAGTGCTAATCAGTTATTCTCTAAGCACATGAAGAGAGCAGAGGTGCTGGCAGTGAATGGTGGTTCTAGATGGGGGTAGTCACGGCAGTCATTCCTTATTGAAAGAGGAGTAGGTGAGATGATAGGGGTTTTTGCTTCCATTAAAAAGTAAATGAAAAAAAAAAAAAAAAGAAGAAAGCCATGAGGGGGATAGTTCTGGTGGGGTAGTTCTTCCTGCACAGCAAGACAGACTTTTTTTCCAAGTCAGCTCATGCTGTCGAGTAATTTCTGTAGGAGTTTGAGTGCACTGATTTGGTCAAATGTATTACAGGGGAATCTTCTAATAGCAAGGGTACAACGTGTGTCCACTTAATAAGTCAGGGTGCATGACTAGAAAAATCACAAATTAAAGGAGTTTGGTCAATCTAACAGAGTCACCTTTTAAGCACTGCTAAGTGGGATAGTGATAATGTAACATTGATGACAGTTGTTCATGTGTTTTTATGGCTAAAGTTCCTGTATGCTCATACAAGATGTGTTTCTTTCAGTGTGATACCTTTAAAAGCTGTAGCAACGTAGGGTGCCTCATCAGTGGAACATATGTAAGGCTGTGTTTCTTCCCCTTTAGCACTAAATTAAAAACTAG
This sequence comes from Cinclus cinclus, assembly GCF_963662255.1. Classification (NCBI taxonomy): domain Eukaryota; kingdom Metazoa; phylum Chordata; class Aves; order Passeriformes; family Cinclidae; genus Cinclus; species Cinclus cinclus. Next base: position 25,183,712 of record NC_085047.1, on the reverse strand, counting down.
AATTTTGTATTCTTGTGAAACAAGACATGTTTTCACTGAGCTATGTTCTCCCACCCAACAATTACAGAAGATTCAGTGTGTCTCTCTTAGTATGCTTACTAATATCTGACCAGTATTCCTTATTTGATTATGTTTCAGTATTGGTGTGGAATAAGCATTACTTTTTGTAGTTAGTAATGGAGATGACCTTCCCAGAGCAGAAAGCTACTTGCTCATAAATGTGCTGGATAAAGGATCTTAAGAGCTTTTTTAAGTCATTAAAACAAAAGACTGCTTCATTTAAGGCCATCAGTACTAGAAGGTTACTGCATCAGCAATGCAAAAGAAATTTTCCTTGAAAAATTAAGCATTGAAGGTACTAACTTATGGGGAGTCATGAAAATTTTTAAAGTGTATTTAGGGTAGGAAGTAAAGCTAAGTGTCATTAATATACGGCTTAAACCAGCACATGAAAACTAATAATATTGCCTTCTTGGCTTTATGATTATTCCACAAGACGCCGATCCTTAAAAGTGAGTTTACTACCAAGTATGTAGTCACAGATGTTCATCTATTCTTATAAATTCTTTCTGATGTTAGAAATCTTGTGTGGAAATAGACAAATCAGTGCTCCAGCATCAAGTCTAGTGCTTTAGACCTGGAGGAGGGGAGTATGTGATGCAAATGAGCATAAGTGAAAAGGGAAGACAACAGAGACCAGCATCCTGAGACTCTGCATGCTTTGCTGTCTGAGTATCCACATCTCTTCAAGTTGGAGCCAAATCCTGAGAAAACTCAGAAGTTTTCATTTTCCTGTGGATATTTCCCTGTAGTATCTAAAAGCTTCTGTAAGGTCAGAAGACCCTTGAAAGGTCAATGGCATGAACTCCACACCATAGTATTTGCATCTTAGAAATATAAATCTACCTGAGACATAATCATAACTTCTGTTGAGTTTGACCATCTCAGATGGCTGTCCTTCTGATGGACTAGGGAACTAGAAAAGCAAAACTCATATGCTGCTCCTAATCTTACTGCTGTCTTTGTAACCCTGCTAATTTGCATTACCTTGCTCTGCCTTAGTTTATCTTGATGGCAAAGTATGGTTAATGACACAGACCTAACAGTCTTGATCGTTTGTGAGGCAAGCATGTTGTTTGCAAAGTACATTAACACCTCTGAACTAAAGGGGCTAAAGAAGTCCTGTGTACTATGGGAAGTTGTAGTATTAAGAAGCATCACCAAATCTTGTGATATTATGTAAATTAGTGCAAGAGGGCACCAAAATAATTTGTGTATTTCTAAAGAATTAAATAAGTGGATGGACAAAACTCAGTTGCCTTGACTTGACATGAAGCTAATGAGTTAGCAACAAATGAGGAAACCCCAGTAAGGAAATCTGTGCCTCCTGTGCTTGAAGAAGTGTGCCCTGAGTCAACAGGGAAGTCATTTGCTTGTATGGCGGAAAGTAATTACTTCAAAACTCCTTTTGCATTTTCTTGAGGACCTGGTATTCAGAGGTACAAGCTAACTGCTACTCAGCCCAGTAGGAGCTAAGTTTGCTCATTGGCATTCACACAACTGGGAGCTGGTGGAGAATTAATAACAGGATTTTAAACGTTCAACCTGACCTTTTAAAGTTACTGACCTGCATTCAGGTTACAAATACACAGCAATTTTCTCTTGAGCTGCAGAGATTCTAAATGCTAAATCAGTAACTTAGTCGGACTAGCAGCCCTCTGTTCTCTTGTGCCCAGCTGTCATGACTGCAGTAAAGGAACAAGAAAACTATTTAACCATATCCACATCTTACTGTGACACCAGTACTTTGAAGAAGGCCCACTGACATAAACTGATGCAAAATGAGTTTAAAAAGTTGTTTCGAATGTCTTCTCCCATTGTTCTTCTTTAAGGGAGATAAATAAACACTGTGTGTGGTGCAGCCAGACTGAGTATTTTTGCTCCTGTGAATGTTTATACATTCCCTGGTGGTTGTTTGTAATGCTGTTTGTTGACTGTAAATTCCAGATCTGTATGTTTGTAATGTATACATTTACAGGAGCAGAGCAGTTTTGGGGAGTGTGTCAGGGTAGTGTCTATTAGGAACACTACCAGGTGAATAATGAGTGGTTTGTTTTTCTCCTTCCAAAGTAGTGAATTTGTCTTTGTGCTCCCAGTGAAAGAGAGGGCTGTGGTGGCAGGAACTTTAGTAAAGCAGGACCTGCAGGTCCATGAGGAAAGCCATGTAGGACTTGTCTGATAGGATCAAGTTACTTCAGCTTTTCATCTAATTAACAAATAACTCTATTACACTGTCAGTTTATTCAGTGGTGATGAGGGTGATGTGTGCTTCCTCTCAGGAGTAAGTGACTGAGGTTGTTATAGATGACAAAATTCCTGTTGGCTGAGACCACTCCTGGCCCTCTGTTCCTATTTCACAGTTCTCTCCCCTGTCTTGGAAAAAAATCTTCCTTTTCTGACTTACTGTTACTATCAGCATCTTAATCCCCAGGGCAGTGGGATTGTGTAGACGATTTGGGGAATGATGCAGGTACTTTCTTCCATTAAACTGAATGAGCATAGCTGCCTGAACATAATGTATGTGTAGGAAGAGTTCAGTTTAATCAGTCACCATTTATCCTATTAGATGGAATTTCCCTTGAATCCATGCTTCTGTTATGTTTGTCTAAGTTAAAATTACATGTTTTGGATGTTCCAGCTTGCCCTGCACTTTACTTCCTGCTCTCTCATGCACCTTATCTACATTTATTAGACACGGGTTTCACTGCCTTGCATTTACCCTCACAGAAACCGCTCGCATTTGAGTATAAGCTTTATTAACATGTAACAAATTTTAATTAGTTTAGTAGCTTTAAACATAAGTTCTGGGAGAGCTGCTTCTGCCTCAGGTGGGCTGTTTATAAATCTGCTACTAGAAGAAAATATTTGGTTTTGCCCATGCTAAAATGTTGTGATAATATCTAAGAGTTCTTGTGTTTTCATGGTTTGGAATGAAATCAACTGAATGATCTTTGTGGCAGGGAATTATTATTATTTTTTTTATTCTACTCTATGCTTGTGCCTCTCACCACCCTGACAATAGCTGTTTCATGAAAATAAGAAGGACCTACTGTGTCTGTGAGCTTCGTAATTAAGCCTCTCAAAAGGCTGAAGTCTGTGTGGTGGTCCTGCAGGTTGCCATACTGTCAATGGCCACAGAACACTGATATGTTGGTCTGTAGCAGATGCATTTTTTCACTTGGCTCTTTGGAAATTCAGGGAATTAAATGCATGGGGGGAAAAAGTGAATTTTTAATTTACTTTAAGTCAATCCTGTGAATACTAGAACTGAAGTTGACAGAGCAACCTTAATTCAACTTCCCTGTGCATCTCCAGTTTTCATGATCACATGGTGGTTTTGGTGGGAGCCATTCTTCTCATAAAACACCTGATGGACCTGGTCTGTGGTGGAATAGAGATTCTTTAGTGAGAGGCTGTTTTCTTTAGGGCCAGTTGGCTCACTCATTGCAAACACTGGAAATTGTTTAGTATATGAGGTAGAACACAGCAGAAAACAAAGGGTGCTTTTATTCTCAAGATTATGGTGAGAGCATGCATGTGCTTAAAGCAAAAAATGTTCATGTTGCTTGTAAAATCTGACATCTTTAGGTGTGTTGCAAAGCAAGCTAGTATTTCTGCTTTTTCTTACCAATTCACTTACTTGTTTAAATTCTTCACTATTTCTGCCTCTTAAAACATCGTTTGATTTCCTTTAAAGAAAAAAATAAAGTCAATACCAGCAGTAACAAGACTACCCTGGTCTTGCACCACTTTGCTGGGATGTGAAAGACTTTTTTTTCCCTTACTTTTTTTTCCTAACTGTCCTGGTGAAATGCAGTTTCCGGGATTTTGACTTTCAGTTGGTAGGAAGTGCACTATATTCCACATTTATTCACTGACAAAAGTGCACACAACTCTTCCTCACACTTTGACAGTTTAGTGAGAAATGCTGCTATAATTAGAATGTGTCTGTCTGTAGCCAGGTCTGTTTTCTAAGCACTGGGAATTCAGCTGCTTTCATGTGAATTCTTGTTTTCATATTTTATTACTAAAGAGAGAATACAAAGAGTTTTCCTTTTCCCTTCCTTTTCCCTTCCTTTTCCCTTCCTTTTCCCTTCCTTTCCCCTTCCTTTCCCCTTCCTTTCCCCTTCCTTTCCCCTTCCTTTCCCCTTCCTTTCCCCTTCCTTTCCCCTTCCTTTCCCCTTCCTTTCCCCTTCCTTTCCCCTTCCTTTCCCCTTCCTTTCCCCTTCCTTTCCCCTTCCTTTCCCCTTCCTTTCCCCTTCCTTTCCCCTTCCTTTCCCCTTCCTTTCCCCTTCCTTTCCCCTTCCTTTCCCCTTCCTTTCCCCTTCCTTTCCCCTTCCTTTCCCCTTCCTTTCCCCTTCCTTTCCCCTTCCTTTCCCCTTCCTTTCCCCTTCCTTTCCCCTTCCTTTCCCCTTCCTTTCCCCTTCCTTTCCCCTTCCTTTCCCCTTCCTTTCCCCTTCCTTTCCCCTTCCTTTCCCCTTCCTTTTCCCTCCTTTCCTTCCTTCCAGTATTATTTGAATAAAAAGATTACACACAGAATGGGAAATAGGGTGGGGAAAATGTAATAGGAACTGCAAATCTTTTCTGTCTTGTCTGAGTAAATGAGAGCTGATGAGAGATGCAGCACAATGAAGTCTAGGGAATGCTTGCTGAACTGGTATATAAAGATTGTTTCATTTTGCTTCATTTCATTTTACTGTATTGAATTTGAAAGGGAAAATTGCAGTGGACATGAAAGTTTGCTGTAGAAACACCTTCACTTGCAGTACCCTTGACATGAACCTGGGCAATCATGAAAAGGAACATTAAATAAAGTAGTGCATGAATTGTGTAGGTGTGCTTCAGAAGCTACTTTTTGAAGAGTGCCCTTTCAAAAAGAGTGGCCCTGCCTCTCAGGTTATTCTGCTACTTCTGTTTTTAATCTCTTAAGGTGTCATTCTGTGTTGTCTTTTGGTTTTTTTGTAATTTGATAGTGGGGGGGAGAGTGAGTCAAAACCATACTGATTTGCAATGTGGTAACTTTACTATGTGGTAACATCATTTTCAAATGCCAGTTTTCAAGAGGACTGGAAGAAGATTATTTCTTCCCCCATTTAGGCCCACCCTAAAGGTACTTCTCCCCTATTCAAATGAGTATAACTCAGGGGAATTTGGTTCTAGGTGGGATACTACTACAGCAATGCACTCCTCAACAGACAATTTTACTTTCAACTTGCATGTTGCATGCTGCAGTGCTTCTGTCCAACTGGAGTGATTCCACGTTGTTTGCTGGAAGGAGCAGGTGTGAATCAGGTTAATCTGGATTTCTTTGTCTTCCACTACCTTAGGCATCATCAGTTCTCAAAAAATTGGGAGCACAGGATTTTTTATGCCTAAGTCAAAGTCAGTTGCGTATGTCTGAAGTAATGCATCATGAACAGCAAACATTGCTGCATAAAAGCTCTGACAATGCAGACTGTAAGATTTGACACGCCTGGTAGAACCATTACCCTTAGGAGAGATCTTTGATAAAACATCTAAAAATTAAACCTTTTTTCTAATTTAAATATGTAAATTGCAGTGTTCAGAAGTAAGATTCAGCATCCTTGTCTTCAGAGTTCAGCTGGTGTGTTCTCATGGCAGGTTTGTGTTATGAGCACATTTAAGACTCTTCTGGAAATGTTTTTTACCTTCTGGAAACTTCTGGATTTCTGTGAGGTAGGCATGCTTGGCAAGCCTTTGCCTGGAAAGCATTATGTTTTGTACACACCTTCCCTAATCGAAGTCCCAGAGAGTGATGAGGTGGGAGTAGCATTGGTGAGCACTGGAAGAGAAATGAAAGGGGGTGGTTTTACTTTTCTGCAAGCAAAGGGATGGTTTAATGGTATTGTGTAATATAGCTCTTCTGCCCCTCTGAGGGTTAGGGAACAATTGGTTAGGTTATTTAATTCCTCCCCACTCTGCCCCTGCCATTACCACTGCCTCTTAATGGAGACCTGCAAGTACAAGGGTACCCATAGGGTTGGCAGTGTCTCTAGATGTGATTCATTCCAAGGAGCGTCATTCAGCTCAGTGTCTAAAGTCTGGGTATTGCCAAGTGCCATGGAGTCATGATCCTATTTCAAGCACAATCCACTTTTTTTCATGGCTGTGGTTTTGGAAGAGGAAGGGTGGGATTTTTTTGTTGTTTTTTTTTTTTTTTTCTGGATAAACTTCATAGGCTCACACAGAGAAATCCTGGATAACAGAAGAGAAGTGACAAAAGCAAAATTTTTCTTGACCTAGGAGTGGATAGCTCATGGAAAAGGGAGAAAGTGTTCTCAGTGTCATGAGTAGATGTAATGGCTACGGAACATTAAGAAAAGATCTAAGAATTTAAAAGCTGATTGAAATGCAGAACATGTTGGGATATTTGGGGGATGGAGTAAGGCAACCACTCTTTTCTGTAAATTTTTCTAGTCTGAGTCTTTATGCTGTGCAGTCTCACTAGCTATGCTATTTCATATACAGTAGTAATTCAAGGAATATTCTTTTTAGCAGAATAAACAAATTTTTGCTGCTTGACATATGAAATGTTTGTGCTAGTAAATTCCACAGACAGCCTCTTCCCCCATCTGTATGGTTTTGTCTGATTATGCAATCTTGAAAATTTAGAATTGACTGGTTTACTGTAAGAAACATTAAGGAAATGCAATCTCCCTATTTTTAATAACAGAAACTCAAATTTCATGTGAGATTACACCAGTACTCCAGTGTAATTAAGTTTATGGCTTTCTTATATGCTTCAAATTCCTGTGATGTGCAGTTAATAGTATTTTTCAGACAAGTATTAGGACACCTCAGCAGTTGATGCCAGTGTGGGATGATGTCTAACAGCAGTGCAGACACCACAGAACAAAGGAAATTGCAAGACCCTGTTATAATTTGTCTAAAAATATGCATGACAGCAAAGCTCTTTTTTACCTGAGTTTAGAGAGTGATAAGGCTTTGAATTAAAGTGAAGCTTCATAAATGAATCAGGCATGAATCAAGGTTTTCAAGCTTGGCTTTAAGTCCAGCATATATCAAGAGTGAAATATGGCTGGATATCAGATCTTCTGCAGCTTGGATTTTGTGTAAGGATTGCACCTTTCTAAGGAAATAAAATAGTACTAAAAATTATTCAGATTTCCAGAGAAGTGGGCTGGAATAAGTAAAACAAAATATTTCATTTAATTGAAACTGGTGGAGATTTTTTTGTTTACATCAAAGAAGTTTTGATTTTCAAATATTTTGAAGATGAAGGCCAAAATTTTCATTTCATGAGGAGAAGGAATGTTTCTGACTTGGCTCCATCTGACATGCTTGTTGAATGCTGAAGCTTAAAATTGTACCTGCTTCGAAGGGCTTGGATGTAGAGCTGGATCTGCATATACAGTGTGTGTGACAGCTTTGTAAATTAGAATAGGACATGATTATTCCAATATCTTGGACTGTCTGAGCCTGAATCTGCAGCATCGAGATTTTGTGATTCTTGAGATTCAGCTTGGTTGTGTATAGAAGTGTTGGAAATGAGGCCCTGATTTCTTTCTGAAACAAATCTTTCTGATACAATAGGACTGTCAGGCTTGCCGACAGTAACAGCAAAGTTCTCACATGTCAGTTAAGCCTCTCCTGTCTTGGAAAGCTGAAGAACAGCTTGCTTTATGTAAGTATTTAGGGACACAGGAAAGACCAATAGGTGATGTGTGGGCCATCTTCTCAGACACCTTTCCAGCTCTTGAGCTAACTCCTGTGCAGTGCTTAGCTGTGTTGTAGGACACCAGATCTGGGAAGTCCCTGACAGGGAGCCACAGAATACCCCTTCCCTTACTTAATTAAAACAGCACATGCAAATGCTAACCAACTGTTTATTTTGTTCATTCAAATTTTTGCCCATGCAAATTAAGACTGCTGGTTTCCTTCATTATGTGTAAAGAGGTTGGAATGTCCTTTCGAGAGGGAAATAATAGCCAGGATAGTTTAGTAGCACCACTTTTTATTCTGTTTGTTCCTTAATCAAACGAGAACCACACAGACTTCAGTGTGAGTGCTGCAGCAGCGAGGACTACAGGGTTTGGCCCCACAGGTATTAACTCGTGCCAATCCTATGGGGAGTTTTCTTTGTCTGATATCTGCCTTTTAGGGTGTCTTTTTGGGGCAGGAAGCAGCACAGTTGGGACAGGCAATGGGAGTACCTGCTGTGGCTACAACTGCCGATTGCTGGCTGGGAAATGCTAATTGACATTTGAGAGAACATACTTTATATGAGAAAATGATGAGTGAATGGAAATTAAAACAAAAGGGTTGAAAATAGAGCTGTAATCAATCTAGCCCTGTATCTCAATAAGCCAGGGGCAGTCTTTCATAGTGAACCTGGGGCAGACATTGCAGCAAGTGACACAATAGCAGGGGGTCTTCCCCCCACTCCCTCCTCCCCTGCTATTAAATCTACATTTGGAAGGTGGATGGTGCTGAATCATAAATTAAATTGGGGTAATGCATACAGTGTATATATATTTCTGTCACTTTGTCTCAAATTAAACACGAACCTTCTCCCCTGACAAGATGATAGAAAAGTTAATTGCTCGCCTTGGCTTTAAATTGGAATTTGAATTTGCAAAATGCTAAAGGTTTATGAGATCTAAATCATGAGAAGCTTAAATTACATTCCTGTGATAAAATATTAATAAATCAATTAAAACATAACCCGAGTATAATATTACTTTTTTTGTGGGAACCTTGAACACAATAATTCATTAGAGTGTGCAATAACAATTATTGTATCTTTTTTAATTTTCTTTTTTATTAGTTTCTCTTTTTTTAAATTGGGGGAAAAGCAACATCAGATGGGAAAACACCACACAATGGTGGAATATTATCCTGGTACCAAATCTAGTCATCTCCTAGTAACGATGTGCATACATACAAAAGGATCTGAACATGCTCCACACCTTGCACTGCGGCTCTACTATGACAAGATTCTCTCACTGAAGGCTGGGGGCTGTTTTTCCCCTTTTCACCATGGGAAAGAGAGGCAGTAGCAGGGGAAGATGGGCAAAAACCTTACTGCTCCTGTTTTGGTTTTGGGATTTTTGTTTTTCAGCCTCTTTCCTTGCCATTTTATCATTCTTTTATTTTTCCTTCTCCCTTCTCTTTATTGGTATAAGATTGGTATGATTTCAGTGTCAAAACTGTCAAAAAATTCACAGATCTTTCTGTAAAGCTGGCTTGAGTATTATGTTGGGGGAACTCAGGTTAGAATTGGATTTAATTGCTAGATTTTTAGTTACATTTTGAACAACTCTCACAGCTCTAATCTTTACATAACCCATTTCTGTGTACTATATAAAGAGTACTTCAGGCACAGTATGGAACTTAGTTATTATTTGAGGAAGGAGGTGTTATGCTAGCTCAGCATGCATTTCTTATATGCAAACATTAATACACAAGTAATGCAATTATTACATATACCTGCTCACCTCTAGTGCCTGTGAAGGCACAGATTCCTTTGTCAAGTGCTTTTTACCTTCTGTGAAATGACTGGACTACATGTCTGATACACCTATGCTTAGTAAAGGGTCTAAATGCTATTATTACATTATTTGTGTTTGAGTTCTTGAAAAGTTATTTAGTGCAGATTATGTGTTAGTTCCAACTTGGAAGCTCTGGGGACTGAAGTCTGCTGTACACATCCATGGGGTAGGTTCTGTTGCTGAGTGTGCTCTGCCCGCCCTTCCCTGCACCTCAGGGTCGTGCACAGCCATCACTTCTGGCGGCCTTGGGGAGTCTACTTCAGACTCTCCTGGTTTTGCAGTTTGCTTCTTAGACCATGGCTTGTGCAGATCGTGTGTGCTGTAGTCATGGGTTTTTGACTAAACTAGAGCATCTAAACTGAAGGCGTCTAAACATCTTTAGAAGCCCCAGCCTGGCCTCCCTCCCTGGGGACAGAGGGCTGTGCGGGAGGCGGCAGGGAAGGGATGCACAGCTGCTGCTTCTGCCTGTCCTGTGAGCAGCCTGCAGCCATCTCCCTCCAGCAGCACGGGGCAGCTGCACTGGCCAGCTGAAAGCAGCCAGGGCCAGAGTCAGCTGGGAAAAACAGCAACAAGAGATCCAGGAGCAGGGGATGGCTTGTGCTTCTAACCACCTGTATGAGTCACACTCTCCTGTGCTGGCCCAGAAACTATGGCAGGTTCCAGTTTTCCCTGGATATGGGATCCCTCATAATGCTCAGGGCTCTCCTCCTGGTGAGACCATAATGAGTTCATTGAGAGATCCTGCTTTACCGTGCTTCTGGCTAACTTGAGAATGAACTCAACTTAAAATTCAGTCTTAGTTTTCAAAGGCTTTTGCATTTACTGTCCTGCTGAGGAGACCAGGCAGGGTCTGTTACAGTGATGCAGAATAAAATCAAACTTTGTGTTTCTAAGCATATGTACCATGTCAGTACTGCTAAGCTCCTCATCAATATTAAAGAATCAGTTGTTAGATTTTACATGCATTGCTTTTCATTTTCCCTGTTTCATGAAGCGAGGGATATGACAAAAGTCACTTTTTACCAGGTCTCAGTGTCATGTAGCAAACCAGTGGTGGTGATTCAAGTGACTACATGTCTCTCAGCTGCCCACCCTTGCACAGAACCTCACCAAAACTGGAGAAATGCCTGTTCATCAGGAAGTAAATGGTCATTGAACTTCTTTTGTGCAGACTGAGAAGCAGCCATTAGATGCAATTAGCTTCTTGTGGTTACCAGAATGAGATAGCATTTAAACAAATAAGCTAAAACTGAAGATTTTGTATCATCAACATGGTCTGATCTTCCTTTGTTATGATTACAGTAGATTTTTGAGGGTTGACCCTGTATTATTTATTCATGGCACTTGATAATTACATTTACTCAATAGATTCCATACTTCACAGTTTCTGTTACAGAGCATGACTGAATCTTTGTGCATTCCTGTAAATAATTATTTTTTATTGGATCAGTCGAAATTCATGTGTGTGTAGCGAGGTGTTCAGATTTTTCTTGTGTATGGGGATAACTTCTAGCACAAGTGAAGAAAACTTTCAATACAGAGCTGTTTGTCAGTGTGGCTTTTCATTGAATCATGGGAGTTACACTGGTGAAGTCACAGAATCATAGAGTGGTAAGGGGTTGTAATGGACCTTAAAGATTGTCTTGTCCCAGCCCCTCACATGGGCAAGGACATCTTCCATTAGATCAGGTTGCAGGCCTTCCTTATCCAACCTGACTTTGAACCCTGACAGAGTTGGGCAATCCACAGCCTTCCTAGGAACCTGTTCCAGTGCTTTCTCTGTGGCACACTGTCCTTGCTGGGAGGCGAGGTAGACTATATGCACAAGAGCATTGTTGACTGATGCACTGCATGCAGATGGAAGAAATTTTTTTGGCCATGGGTGACATCACATGCTTGAGGGAGTGAGTTGAGGCATCATAAAAATAGAGGGGAGGACGTGGACTGGTACAGTCCAGTGCCAGTACAAGGAGTACCCCAAAGTTTTGAGGACCATCCTGTCAAAAATTTTACTTCCCTGTCCCACATGAGGACCACCATCTCTTCTTTACTCTGCCCCAGGGAAGCAGCCAGAGGACGGATGGATGAGCAGATGCTGCTGTAAGTGCTTGTTGAGGGCACCGAGTTTCTTGCTGATGATGGTAAACATGATTTGGCTCCTGCGCTCTTGTAATCAGGCTTAGTCTTGCTGAAACAGAGATTGCTCTATTGCACTGCCAGGCCTGTAGCAATACCAGCTGTTTAATAATAAACAGGCCCTGGTTGTTGGCAGCAGCTCCCAGCCCTCCGCCCCCAAGGAGTACCTGTTCTGTGGGTTTACCTGCCCACCTGTGCTCTGGAGCGTGGAGCAGCACTGTGGTCGTCAGAGGTGGAAGCAATGTGGAGACCTTAGTCTCTGTCTAATCTGCTTAGTTTATTATTCTCCAGGGACCTGGGGTGGTACAGTGAACATGCAGTGCTTTGGCAGCACTAACAATGGCTGGGCTGTCATTCTAGATAATATTACAGACTTTTGCCTGATGCATGGGGTGTCTTAGTCCTCTGCTCAACTGCCCATTCTCTAAGGTCTTATTTTCTTTGCCTTTATTTTTTCTTCTTTTTTCTTGAGGGGTGAGGTATGTGGTAGGAGGGACAAGTTTCCTGTAAATTAAAAAAATAGAATAAATGGGCTTAACTAGTTTGTTCTCCTGATGTCAGAATAGTATTTATTGTTTTATTGCATTAATAAGTATTATCAAGCACTTTTCCAGTATTTTATTGTTAGAATGGATGCTGAAATTAAGAACAACTTATTTAGTGAGTGAAGTGACTTAATTATGGAAGTTATTCCACCAATGGGAAAGAAACAGCAGCAAATAAGCCTTCACTCTTATCTCTGTTTTGGACACTTCTGTAGTTTTCCTTTTATTTTCTTATTACTATGTACACTCTATCTATGTGGAAAACAGTATGTCCTGGTTTATGTAGAAGTGAAGCTTGAGCTTGGAGATCAGTTAGGAAAAATATTGTGATATTGTGAAGAAGAGATTATACTGCAGAGTTAAAATGTAACTGCATGAATAGACGCAAGTATACATATTAATTTTCGTTTCGTTTTCCAAACCTTGAGGAGAACACAAGTCAGAATTTTCAATTGGTGGGATAGTGATTTTATTTTTTAAAATCCATATATGAAATTAATTGTAAGCAAAGATTTTTTTTTTCCATTCCATGCTGCTACAGAGTTCTATATTTGGAGTCAGCTAAACTTTGCACAGTATAGGCCATTTTGGTCAGTGAGGGAAATCACTGAGCTGTGGGTTAGCCATGACATGGATGACACAAAAGATCTTTGTGTTTTTTACAAATACTGCACTGTAGAAACGTGGTATCTTCCGATATTCTGGAGGGAATTCTGTCATACAATTCCCTATCAAGTTTCCTTGAAACTCCACCCTTTCTCATAATTATAGCAGGTGCAAGTATAAGGAAGCAAATGTAATCAGACCTGTGAGTACTGCCCTGTCGCCAGTTTTTTATTTCCTCTATGTAGCTTTGCCATTACATATCTGAGAACCTTGTAAAGGCCTTGCATAATTAATGCTTAGTTTTTAAACCAAGAAGCCCCAGATAGTGAGGTCTGGGTCTGACTGATGCTGTTTCCTCTAAAAATAGAGGGCGTTAATGTGAGTATATCCATCCATTTTCATTAGGTGAGTCAAGGTAAATACTCCACAACAAGGTGGGAAACCTTGAGTTTGTCTAAATCTTTGGGCCAAATCTGGTCACATGGGGTTTTCAGATCATCTATATGATGTTATAAGACATGAGAAGTCTTTGCTTCCCATGCCATTTGTTTTCCTAGCATACTTGAGCACTTCTGAAAATTCTTGTGTGTTTTTTTAATCATCCCTGAAGGCTTTGGCCCGAACAAGCATCTTGCATTTGACGCAGTCTGTATTGAGATTGCAGTAATGACTTCTTCCCCTGTTTGTCATTTACTTGAATAGATCTCTACAGACAGTTTTTTGATTTATTCTCAATGTGAGCAAGTTGGAATTCAGTGCTGCTGGATGTCTTCAAAATATGGGAGAAGTACAGACAATGAACTTATTAGTTAGCATGTTCTTTCTGAGTTGTAGCACTGACATACTTTTATACTTTTATTTAAACTTTTTATTTCATAAGAATTTTGAAGCAATGCCAGCATATAATTTTCAGGAGTCTCGATCAGGGCAGCTACAGGTATGCAGGGAGAGGCAGTGCACTCAGGAGATTAATGAAGTGCCTTTTGCAGCTGCTATTGCAGAAGCTGGAAACCTTGTTTCATTAAGCAGAAAAATAAACTACAGAAACAGAATACTCCCTCTCCTTCTTTCTAAAAGTGCTTCCTTTCTTAAAATGCACATTTTTAATCCAGTGGGAAGAGTCTTTTCTTACTGCTGACATACTCCTTAAATCATATTGTTTTCAGGCAGTAGGTAGAGTGTGTAGATGAGTGACATTTGCTTGTAACTATAACTAAAACATAGTTTTAGTGACATCAAAAACTGATTGCATTTATAAGCTGAACCATTTACAGCAGGTAGAAGGAAAATTCAAAGCTAGAGTTAGGAATGGAAAATACCTCTTACCACTTTGAGTGCCTGCAGCTGTGCCATCTCGGGCTGTGATTTATTTAGAGTTGCTGGTCAGTACATGGTCAAGAGAATCACCAAGAATAACTGGAAGGACCCTTGGGAGCAATTCAGTAGGTGGTGCTGTTCCCTTGAAGCGAGCTCTAATGGTGTGCCCAGGAGAATATTTAGGCTGTTGTTTATTTCTTCGGCTCTAACTTTCAGGTAGGAAGGTAGGACTTGAAAATTAGTTATTTTCTGCCATTAAGAAAAAAATCTCATTGATGCCTTTTCTTTTTTTCTTTTTTTTTTTTTTTCAGCTGTAGTAATATTCTTAAACCATATGTGAGCTTTCAGTAGTATGGGTAGTGGGAAATTTAGTAGAGGATAAAAATAACGGTTTTGGAATCATCTCATGTATGCTTGAACCTGAAGCTTAAAGCAAATTTCAGGATCTGTGAATTCCAGGGGTCGTAATTGGGAAAACAATCACATGGGAACATATGGGGGCATGGAATAATGGCTTTAAACTGAAAGATGGCAGTTTTAGATTAAATATAAGGAAAAAAACTCTTCTGTTAGGGTGGTGAGGTATTGGAACAGGCTGTCCAGAGATGCTGGGGATGCCCCATCCCTTGAAGTGTTCATGGCCTGGTTGTCTGGGCCTTGGAGAAACCTGCTGTAGTGGAAGGTGTCCATGCCCATGGCAGGGGGGTTGCAGGATCTTTAAGGTCCCTTCCAATTCGGTTCTGTGATTCTATGACTTTTTTTGAATGTGCTGTGTGGGTAGCAGATCTGACTTGGCTTCCAGAACAAGGTGGAGTTGAATCCAGAGGCAGACCTAGAGAGGATTCCAAACATTCCACCTCTGGGAATTGCTTGAATATGAGCTTTCAGTGATGGCCCTCCACTGAGCTGTATTCTGGTAAAATACAGTCACTTAACTAACAAACAAAGCAACACATATTTTTTTCAGAGGATATGAGCAGTTTCTTTCCTGGCTGTCTCCAGAATTCAGAATTCTCAGAAATCTTCAGAAGCAGTGAAACCTTTCTGCAATGCTGGACTCATATTTTGTGGGAGGACTGCCTTGTTATGGTCACTCAGAAGGAAGAATGTTCTTTATGACTCTGACAGTCACATGTCAGAAATTTCTTTTTGTATGGTTTGAGGTCAGAAAGGTCATTTGTGTTTGGAACCCAGTTTTACACAAACAGATTTTCTCCATCTTTAACCCATCAGGAGGTTAAAGCTCCTCCCTTCCATTGATAGTTTTGTTCCACTGGTCAATTCCTTTGCTAGTGAAAAATGTCAGATTTGTTTCTGCTTTGATTTGACTTTTCTTTCTTTCATTCTTCGCTTCACATTCCAGACTTTGGTTCTTGTTATGCCTTTCTTCACCCAGCTGAAGATCCCTTTAGAAAACAATGCAATCATGAAAAGTAAAAGGGCCTTTCCAAGCCTACCCACCTACCTCTTGTTTATGCCTCCAGGGATTGCTTTGGCCATCTTTGCCACATTGCACTGCTTGTTCATGTTCAGTTGTGTATTTGTTGTAACCCTTTTCAGAATCTTTGTTTTTCAGGGTGCAACACATCCCACCTGCACCCATGTCCCATTCTCTAGTACAATAATGCATTCCTTTTTCTTAAAGGCTAGCCCTACTAAAAAGTTTTATTTGAAAGAGCAGAAGTTTTGAAAAACCTGACTCTCCTCATCTGTTGGTATCCTGTTCTCCTGATATTTTATCAGTCTTTGCATCACCTGGAAAGTTTTATCAGCAGTGATTTTATAACTTATGAGTCATTGATCAAAATGCTGAATAGTGTTGTTGTTATGACTAATTTTACCTGCATCTTCTTCAACCCACCTGTGTTTGAAGACCCCTTAGGGTAATAGCTTTCTGAGGGCCTTCCATTAGTTAGCAGTTCAACACATGATTTGATTGATGGAGCTAGAATGTTCTGCAGTAGTCCTAAGTCAAATGCCTATAAAACTGCAAATGTATAAACTCTTAGGCTTGTACAATACATATCCTTACCAAATAATGAAATCAAGTTTGTTTTACAAGACCTATTTTCCATAAAACTGTATCACTTTCTTACCTTTCAGTTCTTTATCAATAATTTCAGTCAACATACATCAGTGAAATTTTACTGGTATCAGTAGATTTGTACATTTTGCGCACTTGCAGTGTTCCTAATGAGTCTGTATTACTGAGGAAAGCAAATACCAAGGAATAAGTCAGTGCTAAGGATACTGCAATGTACTTGGGCACTTTTAGATTTGGAGAAGCAGTCTGTAACTTCTCTGTGTGTCTGTGGATGGAATGCACTGATAAATCCCAGCAGTACCCATAGGCAGAGTGGACACTGGGGAAGGTCCCTAACTGGAGTTTTAATCCATCAAAATGTTTATGGGATTTCTTACAATAATTATAATTGTATCTGAATCTTCTTTTATCTTGCATCCAGCATATATATGTACTTTGTGGACATTGAGACACTATTCCCACAGTCTTTTCTTGTTTGTACTGAAGCTCAAGGTAAAGCTTGGTTTTCCTGAGCTGGTCTGTTCTTCCATTTCCTGAAGTTCACAAAGGGAATATAGTGGGGAAATTCTCCAAACACTGCAAAGTTGTAGGTACTGCTGAGATAGCTGTGAAGCTGCTGTGTTGGTATGGAGGCAGGAGGCTGATGACTCCTGGAAACAGATGGGTCTTCTTTTCAGCTAGCTTCTAGTAAGCCTGAAATACTTACCATTTACATTAGTCTCCAAATGAAAAATATTGAAGGGCTATGTAAGCAAGATTCCTGGATGACTGCATTTGACTGTCTAGTGTATACAAATTTACAGGATGTGGGTAAGAGTTGTGTATAACAATATTTGAATTTTGTATAAAATAAATATGTGGTTTTTTTGGTTTGTTTTTTTTTTTTTCTCGAGGATGTGGAGACTTGGCCAAATCTGGGCTGGCACAGGTGGGGGAAAAAAAAAAAAAAAATTGAGTATACCAGAACGACCTACTTAAAAAAATTAAATTGGAAAAAAGAGTAATGGCTTGTAACTATGGAATAATGGAATTTAGGACACTTCTTCATAATCTTGCTTTTAATTGACAACAGGTGTGTTTGTGCTTGATTTGTGATCAACATCCATTGCTTCATGAAACACTCCACTTTTTATGATACTGATCAGAGAAAACAGTCCAGGATTCCAATCTGCAGGTCCAGGATTTTCATTTAAATCCATTTGCGTTGTATTGTGAGGAAGATTCACCTTGATTATTGAGAAACAAACCCCACCCAGTCTCCTTCTCCCTCAAAAAATCCTCACTTTCTTTCTGAGCATTGAAACTTCTTCCTGCTCAAAGGATGGAAAAGGATGGCTGGTGTTTCTGGAGAACATTATGTTAAAAATATTTGGTAGGGAATCTCAATTTCTGTGTGGTACAAGGGATTGTTGTTTCTGATCTGACTCTGGGCATTACTGTGATAGAAATATTTTAATTGCCATAATGTATGGATTGTAGAAGTTGAAATGGAATGTAACTTATTCCTGTGTTCTAATGATAGATAAAATTCATGAGTCTCAAACCTACTCTTTTAGAGTAGACTTAGTTTAGACTTAGTTTACTCAGTAGCCATATTCTGAAGCTTCATAAAAGCATTCTGCTTTCAAGCCTTTACAAGGAAGATCTTAGTGATAAACTAATTGAAATTGCATTTTAACTATTTTTTAAGCTGAGTTTTATTACCCACAAATTTATTATCATTTTCTCATTCTTCTTAATGAAAAAGGCATTTATGTCTTAGTTTATCTATACATTCAGTCCATAAGCCTTTCCCTTAAAAGTTCTCAGTAGATTTGGTGAGATACTATATGCCTTGGGGAGCCTGGATGTTTTATTAAAATCCCACCCTTCATCCCCTTCCAAATATGACAGTCAGAATTCAAAGTGAGAATAATTACAGCTGTGCAGTTACAGCAGTTCTGAAAGACAGGGTAATATGAAGTCTCCAGAGGAAATGTTAACAATTCTAATAGTTTTTTGTAAAAGAGAGACACTGTAGAACTAGAGGTTTAAACAAAGAATAGGTTAAAAAAAATTTAAGGACTTAAAGGCTGATAAGGACTGGTAGAGCCATGGAACAGATGATAAGCAAGCAAAAACTTGTTGTCCAAAATACTGATATCTTGCTGGCAAAAAAAGGACATGTCTGTTATTTGCCCAGCTAGATAAGTCACAGAGGGACAGAGGAACAAAATGAATCTCTTTCAGTACCTCTCTCTGAAATACTAAATTAAGGTTAGTGGTTACATTTGACAAAGAAAAAGTGTTTCATCTGTGCTGCATATAGTGAACTATTGGTATGACTGCAGCATTTAGACAAATTGAATAGCATGTTATTGTCCATCATCTTTTTATTCTCCTTTTTTCATCCTAATTTTGAATAATTCATAGGAAAAATGATCACTTCGTAATGCCACAAACTCACAGCAGGCAAAACTAATTTTGCGTGATACGAAAACAGATTTTATTTATTTAAGAGTAATATTTAAAGAAAACAACAACTTTTTTGACACCAGCTGCTGGGAAATAAATAGAATATTTTATGACAGAAAAAAAAATCCAAATGCATTAAAAGCTGTTCCTGAGGGATGGATTAAAAAGTAAAATATAGATGTTGGGCAGATAAATTTAAACTTAGTGGTCACCAATGTAATTTTGTTCCTTTGGGGGAATGAAGGATAGTTTTCTGGAGAAAAGGAAAGAGAAAAACACTCAAACACAACTACAGAGTTGTGCTTAAGAGCTTGTCTGAATAGCTGATCTCTGTTCTAGTCACTGGAGGCAATTTGGGTGACAACTCTAAGATCTTTTACATTCTCTAGACCAGATGTTTGTTTTTTTTTTTTCCCCTCATGTCTGTTGTGTGAGAAGCAATCCTCTTTTTCCCCCCCTAGTTTTTCCATATCTGACCTCAGCTCTTTAGCAGGAAGGAACTTTGAACCTACAGCTTTTTTGCTGCTGTTTTTTTTTTTGTTTTGTTTTGCGCTTTTTTTTGTTGTTGTTTGGTTTTTTGTTTTGTTTTGCTTTTTTTTTTCTTTCCCTCCTTCTTGGAGTGGCTTTGAGTGCAGCAAGAAGGCAAGCTGGAGGGATTTTTGTTAATTTTTTTTTTTTAATGAGGTCCTGCCCAAGAGTAGAAGGAGCAAGCTGGTTGGTACCCAGTTCTGGTGTCTTAGGATAGGGAGGAGAAGGTGGAGAGAAGGGGGAAAGTTGCACAGCGTTTTGGCACAAAAGCAGTTGGAACAAATGTCATCAGTAATATAAATGTTGTGTACTGCATTTTCATGTAAAATTGTTTAACTTAAAAACTCTTAGTGACAGAGGGAATGTAAATCTGAGGCTGCGAGCCTGAGTCCCTAGCAGAAGTTTATTATTATGTCTGATAACAGCTGAATTCCAGCCTTTTTGCATGCTATAAAATGGGGCAGTTTTGTCTATTATTGGTACCGTGTGCACCACGCAGTGAAGGGTTTGTTGGCAGTTCAGCTGTAAGCTCCCATTTTCACGGGTTTATAACTCTACTGTTAAAAATTCGCTCCAGGCTGGAACTTGGCACACGAGATGGAGTCTGCAAGTTATGCTGAAACTTGGGCTGTCCTCAGGCAGCTTCTTGATAGTGCTAAAAGACACAAGGGGTGTGTACAGCTCCTTTCAAAAGACAAGAGAGAGCAAGGACAAGTCCCACCATTTTGTGCCTTTGATTAAAAATTGTGTTCTTGGATTCTGCCTTGCTTAGAAGGAGGACCCTGATAGCCCTTGGTGTTCTTGCACATCTTAAATTTGGAAAGAATTTTATTTATATTTTTATTTAACTTATCTGTTCTCTTCCTCATTACTTTTACATGGAGAAAAATACATCAAAGGCTTTGTATACATTTCCTTTAATGGGATTTAAATGCAGTGTTATTTTGCTGTGCTTTAAGGTTTAAATATTGAATATTTAATTTTAACTAGCTATCATTAGTTAGTATTCATATAGAGTTTGGGTGATTATAACAAGCCCTAGGTATATGAAATGTATTTTATTTAATGCTTCCAGTAATATTTTCCAAGAGATTAATTTCTAGACTATACTACAGTTGTAACTGCTGAGTAGTTACAATGATGCTACCTTTGCTTTGACTTTAGTCACCTAGTACAAGGCATGCTGTGCTCTTGTGAAAAGAGCATGGTTTAGTGTATTTGTATAGTCTCATCTATCAAGGTATGAGGGTCAACTTTTTTTTTAAGGGGCTTTCGTTTTTCAAAGTGGTTGGGTGCTTTTATGGTGTTGTCATCTTGAAAGCAATGCCATCAGGATACTTTTGGTTTTGTAGCTGGTGATGGTGATCAGGGAGCACCTTCAGTGTTGCAGACCAGTAATAATCCTTTAAAGAGAGGAAGTAAATGTTGGGAACTCTTCATGAGATTGTACAGATCTGTAAGTAGATAGGTCTGGCTGTGAAATCTGAAGTTGATCTAGTAAAATTAACCTTTTTGTACATCACAATCAAAAGCATGGGCAAAAAGTTCCAAGAGCAAAGATCCATTTGAGTTGTAACAAGAGGCAAAGGGTAAAAAAAAAAAAAATCAGTGGGTTAGAATTCAGTCTCTGACATAAGGAAAGATAGTGCTTCTCTTGTTCTCACTAATAAATATAAAATATGTATCTGAAAAAAAATTGTGTCCATTCTTTGCAGATACAAATTTGTTTAATTTTTTTTCAGCATTTGACCCATTAAGTATCATATTCTTGGCTTATATCCATTGACTGAAGAGGAAGACTAGGAATTAAATAGGCTTAGTGAAACAAATTATATTCTCTTACACATGCATAAATAAGAAATAATCCTGGATTTTTGTACTAGTGTCAGTATTCTGGATTTACTCTAGCTTATATCTAAAATCAAAATTTGGCCAGTTATTGAAAATTTGGGAGTTTCAGTTTGTCTTGTGAAATAGGAGTTGGTTGGCATTGACCTCCGCTTGCTGAGGTCATCTGGTCTGTCTGCCAGAATCTGTGTTGCAAAAAAATTTCCATGATATTATCCATAATATGCACCATTCCTGAAGAATGACTCTTGTGCCTAACCTTGATTATCTCTGGGAAAAACAGTTAAATACAGTCTACTGGGATTTACTACGAAATATTTAAACTTCTTATTGCATTGGAAATAGAAAATCCATGTAATGAATTGTAACTAGCAATAAATCTGAGACGCATCTTCTGGAAGTAACTTGTTTCCTAAACTTTATCTGTATTCAGACACTGTTGGCAGAGCAGGTGAAAGGGCTTGAGGTCAAGGAGGTGCATAAGTGATAGAGTTCTGTGGGATCAGTCTTCGAGGTCTCAGTTTAAAAAGCATAATTAACTCAGTGTTACCTTTCAGTGCCTTTCTAAAATCTTCATTTTAGATGAGAGGCCTGCGTGCAGAATTTAAGAGGCTTATTTTCTTATACAGAAATAATGCTGCTAAGCTGCTAAAAATCTCAGCAGCTTAATATAAATGTTCAAATAAAAAAGTTAGTATTTTAACTGTATAACCTTCAAATATAATTAATAATGAAATCCTAAGCAGGAGCCTAGGGAAAGCATTAGGGTTCTTTCTATTTGTGGAATAGGTGCAGGTCTCTAGTGTGCAGTTGAAAATAGGGACTAAATATGAGCTCATGATTTGGAAATCACTCGTGTGCTGCTGAATACTGTCACAGCTGGGATGTAAAGTAGAGCACAGGAGAAAATGAAAACAGAGGGACCTGAGCCACTAACTTCATGCTTGGATAAAATACTGAACTTGTGTACTAGATGGGGATATTCAGAAACTTTTTTTAAATTTAATTTGGCCTGGGGATTAAATTAATGTTTTCCTGCTAGTGCAGGAGGTAGTATATTATTTTTTTCCTTCACTCTTTTACCAGTGCTACCCCAAATATTATTATGGACCTTAATTATGGGAAACAAAAATCATGGTAAGAGGATGTGTCATGACTACCTGTGTGATGAGCCTGTTAAGATTTGCAGCACAGCAAGACACTTTTCAGAAATACTGCTTCCCAGAAAAAGATGATGTTGAGTGCTAATCCACAGGTGGTGGTTGTGTTCTGACTCAGGAAGGAAGAATAGAAATTCTTCAGATAATGAAGGATGTTCTCCAGAGTGGTTGGAATACATTGCTCTGTCTGTGCTTACACTTTTCAGAATCTGTGCACCACTTCCATGCATGAAGGTTGCATGGAAGGACAGCAGTTTCTTCTGTGATTAAGTACTTAAGCTGTGCAGTATTGGGTGTAAACAGGAGCTGTAGCATTATGTGCCAGAATTTTTGTCTCTGCAATGAAATAAGCAGAGAGGAAAACTCTGCAGATTCTTGAATCATAGGGGATGACCACACAGTACTCTTCAAGACTGCAAGTGGAAAAGGTAGAAGCCCTGAAAAGAACTGGTTCTTTCTTTTTAATTTCAGTTCTTCAGGCATCTTGAAGCACAGGGTATAGGTTTGACTAAGGTATAAATGTGTTGTCAGGTTGGGGGTTGCTACATTACAAAAATCCTTTGAGTCACATGATTAGGAAGGAAAAGGAGAGAAATATGGAAGTGGAAAGTGAAGTTTGGTGCACACAGTAGTCATCATTCACACATCACTGTCACACTGTGTGACCTGAGGTATTGCAGTTATTTCCTATGTAGGTATCAGTTGCCATTTTACTGACAGCTTCTGGGAAAGTGATGCTATTGGCTAATGGAGCAATCATCCTGCTTGTCAGAGAAGAATTATTTTTAGACTTGTCTTTTATAACAACACCCTGAAATGGTTGATGATGCCTAAAAGAGGCAACACAGAAGTCAAACTGTTATTTCACATAGCCTGTTTTTTCAACAGAAATAAGCAAAAAATGTCATAAAATGTGGAAAGGACACTACAGATTCACTTCCAGTCTACTCTTTTAGACCCCCACTCAAAACCTGGTAGCTTCCAGGGTTGCATTTCAACCTCCTTTCTTGCATACCATGTTGTGTTTTAGTCTGTCCATTCTCTTACCGTTGGCTGCATCATTCCTCCTGCACTGCTCAGCAGCAATTACTCTTTAATGCAGGAGCTGTAGCCTAGGTTTTTGTGCCCATCTGTGGTGTTTATAAGAGAATCTCTTCTCTATGCTGCCTTTTCCATGGGAAAAAATATTTGCTGATTGAGCCCATACCCAGCCCATTGCTAACCGATTCATTAATGCTTTGATATTATGATGAATCCTTCTCCCACCTTGAGCAATTGAAGTATGTACTAATGGATGGCTGTTTAGCAAATTCAGATTGATTATGTAATCTTGAAGTAACTTATTTAACCTTTCCCTTGTGATGGTCACATCTGAATGTGCCTTGCACTACTGACACAGTTACATGATTTCTGAAGCCAAGAGGCAGACTGGTTTGAAGTTGCAGGAACAGAAATAATGTAGAAGTTAACTTTTCCCCTTACTTTGGAATCAGAAGGATAGTGCGGACATCTTAAGACATTAGTAGGTAATGTTACTAGGTAGCCAAAATATTGGGAGATTCCTCTAATAATATATTTTTAATGCATAATGATGTTTCTTGGTGATACATAATCTTTGTTCCACCTCAAGAATGTAGTGAGAAGACTACTTCTCATAGGATTCATTTTTATCAGGAATGCTGAAGTTTGTAGTAGAGGAGAATACACTTCCACTAGTTTCCTAGAAACAGTTAGTTAGTTAGTTAGCATTGGAATTTAGATTTTCTATGGATTAGTGTTATGGTTGATAGATGTCTTGACTAAGGAGATGTGACCTCTCACTGAAGTATTTCCTGGGTTCTGAGGTGTTCATAAATCCAATTCTGTGGTGCTTAAGGCATGAACTTGTACTGTTGGTTCTTGTACTGTTGTGTGGGGGGAAATTAATAGTGTCTCTCTCTCCATATGTGCTTATTTCATAATTTTTTTAAAAAATTATGAAGTTTATAGGAATCAGCCTTTCTAGTAAGGGTGATGACCCTCAAGCAAATCTGGTTGAAATTGGTAAATTAAGAGTATGAGTGAGGAGATGTATTCAGGCAACAGAATTCTAGCCTTAAGGAAACCAAGAGAAAAAGCCAGTGTCCAGTGACAGGGTATCTTTCCTCAGCCAATGATTTGCTCCATGACCTTTGGCAAACCATTTGTCTCTTTATGCAGTAAGAAAATACTGACTGATTGAATCAATCTCAGTTTGGGATGAGGGTAATTTTCAGATTTCTGACTGAGGATCTCAGGGTTCTTTATTGCCAAATACTGAGAAGGTGGAAGGTAGTGGTAAACAGGCTGTCAATGTTTTCTGAAGATATGATGTCATTCTCCTTGATAATGATTCATCCTGAAAGATTTAGGCAGGGTCTGCTGTTTGAATAATGCAGGTGAAAATGTTTTTCTGATTCAAGGACAGTTTGGATATGGACTGTGCAGCTTGGAGAAAGGAGACCTAAGATCATTTGCAGGATTGAAAGATTTACCTGAACACTACATTCCCATTAATAAAATATCTGGAAAATTAGGAGATATTTGTTTAACTCTTCCTGTACTATCTGTGACTTACTGGAATTTGCCATAGGAGAAACAGATTACTTAAGTTTACTTGCTTGGGGTGTTTTTTTGGTCATACACTGGTAAATTTATGAAAAGTAAAGCATGAAGGCTGTTTTAATTCCTGTCACCTGTCTGTAATGTATGTTGGAGCCAGTCCCTCCCTTTTTTTCTTATTTGATCATGGGATGCAACATGTGAGCCATGCGGTGAGAAGCTGGGTATTGGCATCAGTTATAGCAAACAAGTACTTAGAAGAACTGGTACGTCAAACCAGCTTCAAGCTTAAAAGCAAACCTTTACTAGACTGTCATTCATTAACAATACGTATAGCAAATAGTTCTTAATCATTATTAGCTATTACCACTGTGTATTCAAAAAGTTGGTTCTTAACAATCCCACATTTTTCCAAGCATTGCTTAAAAACTTGCATCTAGAAAATTAACAAACAGTAAAGAATAAAATCTGGAATATTTGAATAAATAATAGTAAGAATAAAAAGCTAGAAGAATAAAAATCACTCTGTTTCTTAACACCTTCAAGTTTAATATTAGATATAATCATCCAGTGTTCTGCACCCACCAAACCAGAAGTTTCCCAAAGTACCTTCCAACAAAATAATATTGTGGCATTCAAACTGCATTGGGACTGGATAAGGGAAAAGAAAATAAGGATTCCTTAAAATAAAAAAGCAGTAAAGGAAACTATGACAGCATTATACTTGTTACCTGAACTGTGTGAATGTTAAGTTTCCTTTTATAAGCCATATCTTATAAAATGAAAATTTGAAATTTGCATAAAACTTAACAAAATTTGGGATTGCTACAAATCTTGTCCCTCAGAGATGCCTACAGTTTTGTGAAAAGAACACCTGCATTTCTTTTATATATGTGTATTTATATCTACATGAGTATAAACAAAAACTTCCAAAGCAAGAGTGAAGAAGTTTCTTTCAAATCTTCTTCTTTCCTCATCCCTACTTCACTTAGTCTTTTCAGACCCTTTTTTAGAGAAAATAAAAAAAGGCAAATATTTCAGGTTTTGGGTTGTCTTTAAAGATTCCTTCTACTTTCATGTTTCTGGCTTCTGGTTTTCAAACAATTGTCATTTTACCTGAAAGGGCAACATGTTTACAGACTGTATGTGAAATCACTTTCAAGAGTAAGGCATTTCCTGAACATTTCCATTTTTAGCACAGTGATTGCTCAAAGCTAAGAACCCTTCCTAATTGAAATTGTTCTTTTAGGAACTTAAAGAGAGGGTTCCTTATTTTTTCCTGATATGGACACATCTTATTGTAGGAGACATCCTAGGAAATGAGTTACAGTTCTCCTCTTATTCACAGATATGAAGCTTTTCTCCCCTCTAGGTTAGCTTGTGTAGTTTTCTATTCAGGAACTAACTGAATGGGGTTGCTTCCATTGCAAAGTTCAAACTTGAATGTGCTTTTAGCTGTTTTTGCGGGGGATTTGTTGTTTTGTATTTGTGGGGCATGAGGTGGTGCTGTTGTTTTCAGATGAATTTTAGGAACTGCAAATAAGGTGAACCAGAGCAATGTGACTAATGAGTTTTCTGCAGGCCATCAGCAAGAGTCTCACCAGTGGTATGTGGACTGTCATCGTGCTTTCAGAGAAATGCTGGTAATGCATGACTCTTTGGAAGTCCTACAAATAGCAGCCTGGAACATTTCATTAGGATTTTAAGAACAAGGGGATGCAGATTTAATAGGCTAATATGTGTTAAGTGGCCTTGGTACCGTCTGATGTAAGATGGAATTTTCTGCAGCCTGAAGATCTAGAAAATAATTCTGCACACATTTACTGTGTAGTAGTCCTTCTTTTGAACTTAATGTGGCTTAGAACTAAGAAAAATACAAGTTTTCTCCTGTAATTCACAGGAGAATATTAGAGATATATTTATTTGTTTCTGTGAATCAGGGCCCTACTGTACTGGTTATTTTTTGAAGTATATTTAATGCAGACTTCCAGTCAATGAGGACAGAAAGGAGTTCGGTGACTACATAAAACCCTAAGCTGGTTTCAGTTACAGCTCAGGAAATGGAAAGTTTCTTTCTTGCCCAAATATGAGGCTCAGTCAGTCAGAAAATATAGAGACATTAATGTCATGGGGGCATTGTTAAAGAATAAAAACTTCAGCTAAAAGAGAAGTGCGTGAGGGAGAGTTTTTGTCAGATGGCTACAGCAGAAGATCTGGCTGGACTTCAGTGTTCTGCTCCAGCATCTCCAGATCTGCTGGGGGAATAATGGATCTGTTGTTTCCATCATTGAATCTCCTAATGGAAAAGAAAGCGTGTTTCTAAAGCATTTTGAGATTCAAGGAGGAAAGGCTGAATTTGCTTGGAAATTTTAGTTGTGTTATTGTACCAACTGATTATAGGGACGGTTGACTACAAGTAATTCAAACCAAACCTCCATTCACTTGATGTTATATAATATGGTATTTTATATTATTGTCTCTGTTAGTACACACAAATGCACAAGAGAATTTATAGGTACATGTGACTCCTAGAATGTTGTTTTTATTGTAAACTATTACCCTAAATTTTGGCTTCTTATCATATTACATTATTTTGCTTGCTTACATTACAATGAATACTCAGCAGTCTTAAAAATGGTCGTACAGAGTGGAATAGCAGTTGGTGTTTTGTATCCTGGCAGTCTTCATGTACTTTGCAAGTGCTTTTACTGTGGAAGGTACAGGTTCAAATTTTGTTCCTTATGCATTGTTTAATGGGGCAGGGGGCAGCAGAGCATGAGATGGTGCTGGCCTGTATTAATTCAGAAAGAGTTCCTCAGCACACGCAAAGAAACTAAGCAGTTCCTCCCTGATAGAACCACTTCCTTTTTATAGTTATTTGTACAGAAACTGCTTGAAGAGTGCTGAGTTCTTTCTGTGGGAGGTGCAGAGGAGGGAAGAAGAAGTGTTTAGCTCTTCCATACAAATTACAGGTGGGTTCATCTTTAGTAAATGTGGTAAAAGAAGATGCATCTCAGTTATGACAACAAAGTTCCTGAAGGATCTATCCTTCTAATTCTATCAAGGTATATTGAAGAAATAAAAAATTTAGTTGTATAATATGTAAATGATTCTTTTTTATTTATGAATATTATGTTCACTGTCTCAGCAATTGGGCCTGAAATATTTTTCTGGGCTTCGTTACAACATAAAGGCATTAGATCAAGAATGTTCCAAAATTCAGATTGGCTAGTATTTGCTTATATCACCATGACTGAATTGTTGCAAGTTTTAAAATGCTTTTTTTGTTCAGAAAATTTTAAAACAGCTTTGATTTCAAACATGAAACTTGGCAAGTGACTGGTCCATAATGTGTTCTAATCACTTCTGGTATTTTGGAAAAGACTTGAAAAAGACTGAAGTTGTTTTTTTATTAAAAATTCAGCTACCATTTGCATATCTGAACTTCTCATCATCTTTACCTGGAATACAATTAATATATGGTCTTTTAGACTTTGCCCAGTATTAGTGTCAACATGATGGAACTTAATTTTGTGTTTTTCTGTGCATGGGTTTTTGCTAGAATTTTTTAATTGCTAAAAAATTATATACCAGTTCTAATTCCGTAGTTTAATTGACCACTAGGAGGATGCATTTGATCTCATCTGTTTAAACACAGATTATGGAACAAGTTGAATACCCAAACTTTTTTTTCTTTTTTTTATCCTGATAGTAATATTCTGTTGTATGTTAGGTGTGTTTCAGGTTTTTGTAGGGCAAATGGAGCCAGAGTGAATTTTAGTCTTGGAACTTCAAGCAATTCAGTTGTTGCAGAAGCCCCACAAACCTGGGCTCATACCATGTGCTTCTCATTTTAAGTATCTGAAACGAAGATAAATATTACATAGATTTAAGCATGTGCACTCCATATCTCAAGGTCCCTGGAATAACTATAAATATAATTTGTATTTGACCAGGCCAATGGGATGCTGAGGTCTCTGAATCCATTCCTGCAATGTAGATATACTTTGTCTTCAGAAAATAGTACCCATTCTTTTTTAAAAATCCATTTTAAACTTATCTAGTCATTATGCTGTTGCTTTGTTACCTAGATTTTGCAGGATGTGGCTGACAGTATAAAAATATTTTCCTTGGTTTTACTAATATTGAAAGTAAATGGAAGATTGTTTTCTCCTTTTTTCTTCCAGATATTATTTCCTGTCCTGACACAGTGATGAGTTCAAATAATTGCTGATATATTCTCTTATTTTTTTCTGCATTGTCACTGGGAAAAAAAATTGCAATAGATCTTTGCCAAATCACAGTGCAGGAACTGAACTTCCATGAACTTTTATATAGTTCCAGCTGGGTTTGAATTTCTCTTCTTGTAGGATGATGTCTAATTAAACAAAAATTACATATATGGGCTTTATTGGGGAATATTTGAGAGGTTGCATCAATGTTGCATTAAAAGTTTAAGCAGCAGACTTACAGTACAGTCCAAATGTCTCAAAGTCCTCTGGTACTAAATTTGCGAAGATTTCTGAGATGAATGAAATTGGAGGGGGTTGATAGCATTGTCCCTGCAATATTGAATCTCAATAGCCTGTACAATAAGATATTGTTCAATATGCTCCTTGGGCCTTGATAGGGCAGTTACATAAATGAAATAATGTGAAGCATGACATTGTGCAACATGGAGCTGGTTTTGGGCTTCAGGTTAATGGCCTTCTGGCAAAAGCATAAACAATGTGCTGAAGTAAAAGACTGCATCGATTTGTGCTTCTCTATATGATGGAATAAAATCTGTCCATGTGTAATCTGTAATTATACCACTTGTGACACATCTGCCTGTATGAAGTCCAAACTTAGCCTGTAGTCCTGACTTTGCTTTTTATTACTTTTATTGAATCATAAAAGATAGCATGTCCCTTCTTACACATCAGAATCCCAAGTTCCATCCAAGACAGGCCTGTAGAGATAAAGCTTCTGCTTAGGGTAGCATAATAGTGGTGGACCTACTGTCCATTTGAAGTCCATCAGAGCCACAGAAGCCACACTTACACTTGCTGCTCCAGAGACCAGAAGTGTATATTGCCACCTCTGATTTTTTCCCCTTCTCTGACACAAGACCCACAGATTCCTGCCTCTCTGCTAATGCACTTCCCTCACTGTCTCTTTCGCCTGTGAAGGAAGTGTCACACCTTCATCCTATTCCCTTCTGTGCCTGCATCAAGAAGGAAAAAGGGAAGCTTTGCAGTGTGGATAAGGCAGATTCTCACAGTGAAGACAGAGGGAAGCAAGTGCTAGTCAGGGAGAGGAGATAGGCTTGGGCCACTGTATGAGGGTAGAAGATATACTGGAGATCTTGGGAGAAGGTCAGAGGGCTGAAAACCGTAGATGATGGAGTTCACAGATGATTGAGATTACCAAGTATGGTCTCCTGATGTCACATGTCAATACAATGACCATAAACAATAAGTCAAGAAGAGTTGTGACAACTTTCCTTAATTTCTTAAGGAAATTCTTAAAACATGTAGCTTTCACTCAGTTTTGCTGTCTGAAGAAAGAGAATGTTGAAAGTTATTTTGGCCTTATTCTTGAAGTGATACAAGTAAGCAGAGGCTGTGGTGCTGGGGTTGTTTTCTACACACAAGGAAAAAGAGACAGGATACAGTGAACTTCATATCCTGCTGATATTGATGACTTTATCCTGGAAATACTCAACTGCTATGTTTAATTGCTCAACACTTAGGGGTATCTAGACTGCCAAACAAAGGTTTATTGCTTTGACCTTTTCTGCCTTATGTCCCATGAGATTTATGTGCATTGCCCCAGGGTTTTTCATTTCACCTAAGTACCTTACTTGTCATCCAGGATCTTGCCCTTTCGCAGGTAAGGGTCAGGCTGATTTTTTTGGAACAGATCTGTGAAGGAACTGGAGAGGTAGTACCCATTAAACTTCGAGTGTATACCGTGTCTCTGTGGGGATAGCTCAGTGTCATCTCCTGTACCAGAAATCAGCAACAAAATGGCTTTAGCCGTGCAGGGCAGTGGAAATTCAGGAACTACAACTAAAAGAGTACCCTGTTTCCAAAGAAGAAATTAAGGATGTCATATGTGATTATTCTAAACTTTAAAATTGTAATCATTGGTACTGATATTCTAAGAAAATAGGCCAGATGATTATCCTTTACCACAGTGACTGAAATATATTATTTTATTTTGCTTTCCAAGGGAGCCAATTTCACAACCAGACTGTACCAGTGCATAGTTACATGATGAAGTCAAGCAAACACAGTGAAAACCTTCTATTTCTGAATTTGAAACAAAATTCTGTATTGGTTTTTGCTAACTATTTTTACATTTTAAGATATATTAAATGCCACATTGTTCTGGCTCATGCACATCTCCATTATTTGAATCTTACAATTTTGATACCTTTCACATTTGATAAATTTCTTTTTTTATGACTCATCTGTTTTGGATCCTTTTAATATTTACATTCTTTTTCTCATCCTTAATGAATCTATGTAGTGATAATAATCCTAGCACCTCTTGTTCAGCATCAGAGTAGATTCTTCTTTCTATTCTTTTGTAATACCATTGATTAATAACTCATTGCTTCCTATCTGTCAGACAGTTTTTATCCACCTTATTGTAATAGTATTCAGACTGTAATTCTCTAGTGCCTCTATGAGCTTCCTGTGTGGTGCTATGTCAAAGGCCTTGCTAAAATCCAAAAAAATTATATCCACCACATTTCCTTTATCCACCCAGTTTGTCACTGCACTGAATTTCATCACAATGAAACATTTATTGATGTAAGTTTCTCTGTTAAACCAGAATAAATGTGAAGGTTCTGCTGTGATTATGTGATAGAGCCTGGTTCTTAACAGGTATTATCATTTTATGCACTAAAGATAATATGAGCCATGGGAGATGATACCATTCAGCAGGAGAAGTGAGGCTGTGAAGATCAAAGCATTATGAACCTTGAAAAGAAGTGGGAGAAGCTTACATGCTGCAATAGCTTGTAAAGGGCACAAGTAAAGTCTTCAAGCTGTATTCCAAGAGATGCTCAGAGAATATCAGCTTCAGAGCTGCTTCACAAAAAAAAAAAAAAAAACAGCCAAAAAAAACCCCCAAAAAAACAACACAAAACCAAAACTGTATCTTTAGAGAAAGAATTGTTTGGGCAAGGCCTCGTGAAAGCTGCATGCTGTCACTGTTCTGTTCCTTGGGAACATAAACAGGATCTAGGGACAGCTTGTGCAAGAAAACAGTTGGAATAAGGAATATCATGGTTTTCAGCAGCCAACTTGATTACCATCACCGCCCCTGCGTAGGAGGAAAGTTTCAAGAGGTATTTAGAAGGATGCTGGGTCTCACCTAACTATAACAGAACTACCCATTAAACTCCTAAACACTGGGAGACCAGGTCAGATCCTAAGTGCAGTTATAAAGACCAGCTCTTCTATGGGTTGAGAAGTTCAGCTTCTCATGTGCTTTCACAGCTGGGCTTCTCAAGTGCTTGTTGCTTACTCTGTTAGCTGTAGGAATAAATGAGGGGAGTGGACTGTTCTGCTGAGAGATCCAACCTGTTTCACAGGTTTGAGAGCCCTTGTGGTGAAATTTAATCCAGTACCCGTTTCCAAGTGACCATTGGAGTGGAATATGCATTGCAGCTTTTACACAGTTTATTGTCTCTAACTTTCTGAAGCTGAAATTTCAAGAAGTCTTAGTCTTCTAAGGCAGTTTTTATGACATCTGAACAAAAATAGTTTAAAT
Source organism: Cinclus cinclus (assembly GCF_963662255.1). Taxonomy (NCBI): domain Eukaryota; kingdom Metazoa; phylum Chordata; class Aves; order Passeriformes; family Cinclidae; genus Cinclus; species Cinclus cinclus. The sequence continues at coordinate 25,151,131 of NC_085047.1, read as the reverse complement.
ATTAATGGGGGATGTGAGGTGTGTGTGAATTGTATCCAAAAATACACCTTCTTCCTGATTTAAATGCTTTTCTAGCTGAAAGAGCCATGGTTTGGAAATTAAAATTTGTAATGGATGTTATCTTCACTGGGCAAGTAAACTCAAAGGATGAATGCCATGAGGAAGACAAAATCTCTGTGGGCGCTCATCTTTGCAGTGAACCAATAACGGATATTTACCATTTTGACAAAGAAACCTTCAATCTCCTATTGTTCATTCCGGCAGTGGGAGGAGCCCGTGATCACAGCACAATGCTGTAGGTTGTCCTCTGCTCCCATTCTGCCAAATTACAAGGCCCCCCAGGTTTCCCCAGTCAGTAGCCCTGTGACTGGTCTGAGCCACAAAAGGCTATGAGTTCGAAGGCAGAACTGGAAATAATAACCTAAATTCCTGCATATTTTGGAAAGTGTAGTAAGAGCTCCAATTCAAACTTTTTTGGGAGGATTTTTAAAGCACTGGCATTACTCTTTTTATTTATTTATCTAGTTAGTTACTTCTGTCCACTCAGGACAAGGGACAGGTGATAAAAATAAAGCTCTTTATATAGAACTAACACCAACTAAACAACTAAAGTGCATTCACCTATAAAAAGCAGCAAAGTAATGCTGTATCTGTGTTAATAAGATTTGTTCTTTTGTGTTAACAGTGCTCCTGAACAGAGCATTTTGCTGGTATGTATATACTGGTTCCAATTTCAGAGTTGGTATATTTGTTGTAAGATAAGGAGCCTGTACTGTTGGTTTTCCTTTTTCCTTTCTGTGACACAATTATCCTGGGCCATATCCTAAGTAATTATTTAGATTCTAAAGTTGGATTGAGGTCTCTTATCTGGCCCATGAGTATTTTTGAATATTCTCTTGAAGGCAAAGGGCTTGGTTATTTGTTTGTGTGTATACATCATCCAGTGCCCACCCTTTCCCTCATTTCCTGGTTGTTGAAGACAAGTTTCTTAATATTTTCAATGAGAGGGGTTTTTTTTCTTAAGTAAGGACATCAGTATTTTACCTTTGAATAGTTACTTGTGGCTGTGGCTTCATCGTTGATTTCCAGGTCAAGAAATGAGTTTGAAAAGATCAATTGACTGAGGTTTTAATTTCTATATCTAGAAATTTTGAAAGATATCAGAAAGTATTGTACTGTATTCTCCTCTAGTCTTCCTTCTCCTTGTAACTAATCAGCTATGTATGATTCTAACTGACCTGCTCCAGCTGACTTAAGGTACTCAAGGAAAATCAAAGCCTTACAGATATGGAACTTCTTTATTGCTAATAGTTTGCAGAAGGCTGACATCTTCTGAAATGCTTCCTGATAACAAATTACACTTTTCCCCCTGCTCTTTAATTTTTAGATTGAATGAGTCTGATTCTTATCAAAGAATGGGAATTAGACCATAAACATGAGTCAGACAAAGTAGAGTTAGGACCCTATGCAAGTCATGGAATATTGCTAATGAACTTCAGTCATTGTGGAAATGGTAGCTTTCCTCTCACAGTTTTCAGACTCTGCATAAACTTTATGGCAGGAAGGAATTAAGTGAAGCCTGTTTACCTTCTGATACTTGTTTTTGAAGCCTTTACTAAGAGGTAACACTTAACTCTGTTACACTCTGTTAACACTTTACTCATGTGGCTCATTGCTTACCAACCATACTTCTCATTCTTGCAATTCCAGCACTTGGGCTTGTCTCAAGCAGAAGTTCATTAACTGTTCTTGAGCCATGTCCCTTTCTTTTAACAAGGGGATTACCCCTTTCACTCAACAATCATGATCTCCTGCCCCACAGGTGTTAAGCATCCTCACTGTGCATAGGAAGGAAAGGTCTTACAGAGAGCTTTTCCCGAGGCTCCATTTCTTGTATTAGAAGACTCACAGTGTGTGCTAATTTATGCCTGCCTTGAGGAGAGGGACCACTTTATCTGCAGGCACTATGCCCTTGGGCTAACTTTCAGAGTAATGCCAACTATTGTGTTCCCTCCTTTCCCTTTCCAATCAGAAGAACATGGTCAAAGCACAAAAGACTTCAGGTTAAAACTGCTAAGAAGATACACTGAGGAGCAGTTGTCAGGATTGTGCTCAGCATGGGAAGGAGGTGCTATGCCTTTGTTCTTTGACAGCAGAGAGAGCCATGTGTTTCCTCATTCTCTACAAGAAAATGCAGATTTTGGACAAAATTCGCTGTGGTGAAGTCCATGCACCAATTTATTCCTATTTAGGTCATTGGAATAGGGCTTCAGTGTTGCAGGCTCTATGCTGGCTCTCTACACAGAAATACATTTCACCCCCTGTGAATGCTCTTTGTCTTCAGTTGAGGTCAGTTTTTCACTGCATTCATTAGAAGAAATAGCTTTGGATTTTAACTACTGCTGCCCCTCTCCTTCCCTACCAGTAAGCCAGCATTACCGTCGTGAAGATATTAGAAAATAAGTAAATCTGGAAGGGGAAGAAAATGAAAGAAAGGAAGTTCAGAGGCTGAAACTCTTATCATCTATGTGGCAGTTGTGCTGTTGCCTGCTGCTAATGGACTTACCATTTTTTTGTCTGGATTTCTTCACTGTTTGTCTACCTTATTAGATGTTAATCAGGAGAAAGTAGGAAAGTTGTTTGATATAAGGTTGCCTAAAGGAAAAGGAACATGTGTGTCAGATGGTTCCTTCAGGAAAAATTTCAACCAAGCCTATAACTGTGATCTTGTGGCAGTATCATCCTAGTGCCCCTGTCAGGGGGCTCTTGTTCATTCAAATGCTCAAGAATTGTTTCTGATTTTTCCTGTGTTGTCCTTCCATGTTCGCTGATTTGCCTTCTGATCTTCAATACCTCTGATCTTGACAGAGTGGAAAACTTAAACCTACAAATAAGTTTGTGAGCTCATTTTTGTTTGTGGTATTGGTGTGTGTATGTATACGTTTATGTGACAGTATGTTGTCTGATACAGTGTGTTTTATTTTAAGCATCCATGAGGATGGATTGAGAAGTCTCATATAACACTGACATCTGAGGAATTGGATTTTTACTTATGGGAGAACAAAGTAAAATTACACTTAGGAATTGCTCCCACCCTGTGATACATTTAAAAACAGTATTAGATTTGTATCCAGGATTTATTTGACTGTCTCTGTGAGAGTGCTGCTGGTGAGGAGAACAGCTTTAACTTTGAATGGGGTAAATTAGGCAAGTTCTGCTGTCACCTTTTAAAAATAAAATTTAATGAAATTTTGATTTGTTCCTTTAATGAGTTATTGGTACATTGTATGTGTCTGTGTACATTGTTGTATGGTTTGCTATTACTAGGGCAAATCCTGACAACTTATTGCAAAATTGTTTTAATTTATTATTAATATTTTTTTGTTTTTCTCATTTGTCCTGGTTTTGGAGCCTTTATAATTAGATATAATTAAAATGACAGGTTTTAAACTGCAGTCTAACATTTAAACTCATCTTTATGGTACAACCCCTGGAGTTAAATTGTCATTCCAACTATTTCAACTCCATTTTAGAAAAAAAAATTATTTTTGCATCTGTTCAAATGCTGTGTCTACAGCTAGCACTTCTTAATCATCTTTTTTTGCACAGTAATGTGGCGTTTATTTTTCACAATAAGACACCATGCAGTTTTATAGAAGAGCTATTTCATATCCCTTAACAAAAGGTTGCAAGGGACATTTTGCCTTTAAAACTTTAAAAACAGCTTTCCTCTTTTTTAACTTGTCTTTCTCTGCTTCTCCATGCAACAGTCTGAAAGTGCTGCATTCTCTAGAACAAATTTGTAAAAAATGTTGTCGGCTGGCATTATGTAAAACCATATTTTCCCCTTTGGTGCGTATGTTCTGGTCCTAGCAATATCCTTGTTTTGCGGAAATTAGCATTTTTATTCTCACAGTCTTTGGTATATGGTGGTGTTTTTCTGTCTTTTTAATTGTGGGTTTTTTTAATTAGTATAAGGTTGATTGTTAAAATTAAGTGGTAGAAGGCTTCTTTCCAAATTATTCAGAGATCTTTTGCTGAAGAAATACATTTTGCTACTCTCAATTGCCTTTTTCCCTTTTTCTTTCATTGCAAACTACTCTGGGAAGAGCTTCTTTTAACAAAAAAAAAAAGAGAGAAGGCTATGCTTGACTGATAATGCATTGCTTTGGATGGTGAAACATTATGAAAGTTTAATTTTTAATTAAATCTGAAATACCAATTATAACTGAAAGAGATTTTAACCTGTTTCTTTTCAGACTGCCTGAAGTTACACTGTAGATGCTGAAATCACTGCACCTTAAAAACAAAAAGATTAAGCCACACTGCATTCCTGTAAGTAAAAGCTTTTCTGGTACCTTTTGTCTGTATTTTTCTTCTATATGCATCCAAAGTGTTCGCACAGTAGCTGGTCTTGGATAAAGGTCAGAGTCCCCTTGAATGGGATTTAGAAGTTCAAAGGATGTTTTATTTAAAACTTAAAAAGGAACTTACATCTTGCAGATCTTTAATTTCAGAGCACTGAATAGATCTTTCTTCCTGCTTTGTTTTGAATAGTATTAGGAATACTGTGCATCTCTGTTTGTTGACTTACAGTTGCTCTTGCTTTGTCAGTGAGGATTTCTGCACATTGGCTCAGAGATAACAGAAAGTAACAGAAGATTCCTTATAGCAAAAAATACAGTTTATTCTCTTCTCATAATGTCGTAACAAATTCTTCTCCTCTGTATGAGAAAAAAAAAAACAACTTTCTGATGACATCACAGGGGACTTCAGCTTTTTTAGGGTGCAGGTGAAGGCAGAAATGCCTCATTCATCTCTGTTGTGACACAACAAAACAGTTAAAATAACATCTATGTCTCAGCAAGGAAGTCTTTTTCTAAGAACATAGTTATTCCATAAATGCAAGTCAGATTGCACATTACTCTGATCTACCATTATTTAGAATATGTTTATTGAATGTATTTGGGTTAATAATTAAGATTTGGAGCTTCAGTGACTGAACAACAGGCATGCAAAAAAGGACTGGAAAATGCAGCAGATTCAGATACTCTTAATCAATTGAAACAATATATGAAAAAAATCCTGAAGCTTGTAGAAAGAAGGAAAAATATCTATTTCAGTTGAACAATACAAAGCTGTGGAGTATTACAAAGCAAAGTTAGGTTTTTTCTTGTTTAAGATCAAAATGTGCAGTCTGTAATGAAATCCAGAGTCTTCTTCCAAAGTGGTACTTTTGTACTCCAATTTTAAAATATTTTAACTATTAGAGAGGATTTATCATGCCTTTACCACCACCCCCCACCCCTCTTTTTTAATATATTTTAATGTTTTATTGTAAACTAGCCGGAGGGTACAGTTACACTGTGGGCAGCTAAAGCCTGCCCCTCCAGCACACAGTGCCAAGCATGACTCAGACAGGCAGATTGTGCCATTCTGGCTCTACTCCACTATGTTTTTACATTACTGGCAAGGGCCATGCCATTGTGTTGTTTAAATATTGTGCATTAACTGCAGGCTGTGGCCAGTGAATGGTATTTAACATTTTCTGCTCTTCATTGCTGAATATGAGCAGATTCCTTGACCACCAGAGGTTAACCTTGCAATTAAACTGGTGAGCCAAATTGAAAACACTCGTGTATTTGCTGGGTCCAGCAGAAATTTAAAGGGAAGTGTTCAGGGAAAAAATGGGGGGACTCTTCTGAATCTGTGCATACCAAATTTCATGCTTGTCTTGCAATTTAGTGTGAACAACCAGGAAAAATTTTGCTGGAAAGCAGGAGTAATTCTCTTTCCAAAATGCAGCAGCAGCGTAAGAATGAATTAAAAGCAAGTTCTTTGAATCCTTAGGATCCAGATGATCACTAAGACCTGCCTGGATGGCCCAAGACAAAATAAGAGTAGCAATTGGTACTGGCTGGGATGAACTTTTTTTTGTTATATGAGACTCTAGATTTTGAAGGGGAAATAAATACACAAGTGTAAAACTCATGTTTAGGAAATATTTTTGTTTCCTTTTTTTATCAAGAGTGTGAAGTACCTCCACACAGAGATGTTGAGCAGCTTTCTCAAGGTCCAAGTAAATCCGTGGTCTAACTGGAAATGGAGTGTGGGATCATGACTCCTAAGACTGTTCTGCCTAGGTCTTCTTTTCATTCTGAGAAGTAAAGGGCCATATTTTTAATCCTTGCGTTTCTTGTGCTAATAGCTTAAAAAAAACTGCAAACAAAGAAACAAAAGAAACTACAATAACAACAACGACAACAACAACAACAACAACAACAACAAAAAAACCTACAACCCCCCCCCCCTTTTAAACTTGTAGCTGCTTTTAAGTTCTGTAGCCTTGGCATAGGCTGTCTCTGCAATACAGAAAAATAAGATGAGGAAAGTTTTACACAAGCACATATCCTGTAAACTGAGGATGTGGTTCTTGCTATACCTCATGTCCATGTAAATAGTTGCTTGACACAATAAAAACAGTGGCACTTTTTACAGAGGAAGGTATGCTTTAAAGATTTATTTTGTTTCCTGTATGTTTGCTGTAATCGGGTTTCTACTTGTAAGACCTTTAACAAGGTGAACTTGGCATTTGAACTTTCTTGTATTAATCCAAAAACAGGAAAGAGAAAAGGCAAGCCATATCCTTTTATCTTTGTATTTTTGTAATTTATTTCTTTAATTAAAGTGTGGAAATCTTGCTTTAATGTAGGAATGTCCCTAAATCCAATGATTAATATAAGATGAGCCAAATTTTGTCTGATAAGAAATACTTTGTACATGGCATTAGAAGAAACATTAAGATTAACATCACCTGAGTATCTGTCGGACAGTTGCATTAAAAACTCCACTTGCTGAATGTAGTACAGATATTCTCCTAATGCAAAAGGTCTGTGGGCTGGATTCTTGTTTTCTTGAGTTCTCTGAACTATAGTCATGTAGGCTGATAGGCAAGCAGATCTATTGAGGTCAATGGGACTACTCAAATACTCAACTTTAAGGATGTGGTCTAGTACTTTGCTGTTTGCAGCTAACCCCTAATAGGATTAAGTCAAGCATGAGGAGGTACCTCTGCTCTCACTCAGTGTCTGCATGATTTTGGAATGAGACAATGACAGCATACATACTGTGTGTGGTAGAAAAATATGTGCTTTCAAAGCAATAGTTTTAGTTATGTTGCCATGGGCTGAGGGCAATAAGGAGTATATGACATGTTATTTTTGTTTAAAAAGAGATTGGTTTGTCAAGGTTTCAGCTTCACACAGCCTGATCTGATCAGTGACCAAGAGATTCAGTGTTCTAATCTTTATGGATACTGGGTCAATGAGTGGCATTGAACAAGTCATTTAACCTCACTGTGCCTTGTTCAGCAGACCACTCTTTCAATCTGGTTCAAACTGATACAGCTCTGTGAACATTACTGAATTTGTGAATTTGTGTTTGCAGAGCTCTTGGGATATAAAAAGTAACCATTGTTATTATTAATAAGTACATTTTGTAGAGGAATGGCCATACAGCCATTCCAGTGGGTGATCTTTCACAACTTGCTTGTGCCTTTGTTTAATCTCATCACTCAAAAGTAGCAAGGCCAACTCCAGGTTACAGAAGTATTTCTTATGTAACTCTCCCCACTTCTGAGTATTTTATGGTTTATGTTCTCTGTTTCTTTGCTACTTTCCTCCTTGCTGAGTTAACCTTGCATACCAAACTTTATTTTTATTTTTTTTTGCATTATACAACAGAGGCATTTGCGTAACCTCCAAATTACAGAGAGCAAATTTGTTTTGTCTAGTGATTGTTTGCTGATGATGTATGAAACAGACAGAAGACAGTTTGAATTTTCCTAAGTTCAATTGAGCTTGCAGGCATAAGGAAAGTAAGAGGCAGAACCCAAGCCAATGTGACACAGTAAGCTGGCGTCCCAGAGTGCAGGCTGCATTTGTAGTGTCAGGGCTGGGAAGGCCTTCGTCCATCACAGCATTGCTTTTAGATGAAGGAAGAGTTTTGAAGCAACAAACAAGCACTACATGCACTACATTGTTCTTTAGAGTGCAAGAATTCTCACAATTCTTGATGGATTTTGGGACCTTTCCTTTTCTCCTATAACTTGCTGTGTTAGCTAAAATTTCAGGTCTAAGATGGGCTTTAAGTCCATTCCCAGTTCCTGGTCCTCTGACTAAATGTAGACTCTCATGAGTTTAAGCCTTTTTTTGGATGCATTTATTGGCTTGTAGAAGCTGTGCTGCAAATGTGAAATGAGTATGGAAGTATGCTTGCTTTGAACAAAGATCAGTGTCTTGGGGCCAACTATCCCTGAGGAATAGCATTAGCGCATTGACAAAGAGAATTAATTTTGTCTTGTCCCCTTCCTTTACCAAGGCATTAATCCAGAAACTCATGGGGATAAACTCTGCCCTGATTTCTACCCCAGTGGAAATGTGGAGAGGTCAAAAATGTTTGTCAAGCCAGTAATTGTCCTAGAGTTAAAATTGTGGAGAAAGCAGAAACTGGCCAGATTGTTATCTGGCCCAGGGGCAAGAGGGTATGTAGGAGACCTACCTGGCATTATATGCTTCTGAAAGTGTTGCTTTTGTTGCACCTTAAGGAGAATATACTTGAAAAAAAAAATCTAGTGAGTGAAAATTTATAATTAAGAGCACAGTGATTAATTGTTCTTCATGTCCACAGGGAGAAAGACCTAAAGAAATCAGTTCAACAAGCAGTGAAAATTACCAAGTTAGATATTAGGAGCCGTGTTCTGACTGTATGGGTTGTAAAGTGCTGGAACACACGACCTATAGGTACTGTGGAATCAGGGGAGGTTTCTTTTTTAAGGAATTGCTTGGAAAACCACCTCCCAGAGTGTGCTGGAACTTCCCATAAGACAGAAGACCAAACCGGATGGGTTCTGTTGCTCCCTGGCATTTATCTGACTCAGTGTACCATTTGGGAATGTTGGTATCTGGCAAGTACATTCCTGATTAATAAAGCCTAATGTTCCCGAAAGATCTCCAGGGCTTTCATTTTTCCATCCTCTCATAACTGGAAAGCACATTGTGTTTTCAAAGATTTCATTTGGCTGCCAGCATTTTGCTTTGACCCTTCATTTTTAGAGAAGGACAGAGGGAGTCATATAGACATAGAAAGACATTTTCAGTCATGGTGAGTCTGCAGGGCTTTCTTTCCAGCCAGTGCCCAAATACTGATTTGTTTCAGTTACTGGTTTTTAAAATTTGGTTTAATGGAGACACTCCAGGTATTGCCTGATACATGCTCCTCTGATAAAGAACATGGAGACAGCTGAAAGCTGCAAATAGGATTGATGATCAGAGCCAATATGTAATGAGGCTGGAGTAAAGCTGCTTCAAAAAGGTAAATGTCTCAGGAGATTATAAGCTTTGTAATTGTCTCTCTTTTCTTCTGATTGCCTCTGTTTTCTGAATTTTCATGCAAACATCCTAGAAAGATGTTTTCACTTAATGAAACTGCAAATCTCAAAATGCAGTTTGCCAAGAACTAAGGAAAATTTTCTTAGTTCTCAGGTTGGTTTTAATCAGTCTCATTCACAATTTAGCACAGAAAAGGTGTTGGGAATTATTTTTTAAGTCTCTCATGTTTTGTGGTTTTTTTTTGTTTGTTTGTTTTTTTACAAATGTTTAAGGGTTTTTTGGGGAGGTGGAGGGGTTGTGTGGGGCTTTGTTTGTATGTTGTAGGTCTGGAGGTTAAGGGCATCAGCTGTAGAGTACAAATGGGTCAAATTATGACTTTTTTCATAGATGGCAGCTCTTGTTTTTGCAGAATAGCTGCCAGAATAGATGAGGATAGGAAGATGGCTCTCTGGTGTGTGTTTGTTTCAGTATATAAAGGAGTATGGGCTGTGATTCACTCATGTTAAAAAGGCATGGGAATAAGTATTGATTCCCTTCATAGCACTGCTGTAGAAAGTTGCAGTAAAACAGTTCAGCATTTCAGCACCTGAAGATGTTACGGTGAAAGTGGAAAATGTTTTACTCCATTTATCAAAGCATTTGCTACTCTACTTCAAGATAAAATAAAGAGTAAATATTATTGAGCAAGAAAGGTTATCTCAGACTATGAAAGGAAAAAAAGCAGCACAGGCCTGCCCTTTTCTGAAGTACTCCTATTTTGTTCTATCTTAAATGAAATTGTTTAGCTAAACCAGTGTATAATGGGAGGGACTCCAGAGAAAGGCATTGTGGTTACTCTATATTTACATCAGTGTCTCTGAGGACACTCTCGCTGAATCATTTCAGATTCCAGAGCCTGATGTTGGGCAGTCTGAAGAATGTAAGTTACCCAAATTTTCTGGTCTGTTTTCTTCACTAGGCTAAATTATCTGGCTCTGAATTTTACTATAGAGGATCTCATTCTTACTGCCCTCTTTCCTGACATTGCCCCTGAATAAGATAATAGATTAGGAAGATATTTTAATCTGTTGTGCCAAAATTGGTCTTTTGTTTTAATAGTTTCCACTGGCATGAAAGACATCAGAATTTTTATTTTATTTGTTTATTTCTAAATAATAACCAAAAAGAAGTATTTGACTGTGCAAAATGTTTTGGTGCCAGCAATAACTGAAGGCATCCCTGGGTCAAAACCTGCATTAACAGTTTTTTTGAACCTGTTGCTTTCTTTGGCAGATTGTTTTTTTCATCTTATTTCCTTAGAAGTTTCATTCTAGTTCATGCAGTGTTCTTATTGAAATTTTGAATATTAAAATCTTTTGTAGAATGGAAGAGTGTTATCCCATTTCTTCCAAGATCTGCAGCAAGTAATCAAGAATCCTGTGACTCTTATCAGCAGAACCTTTTCAAGAACAAGGTGTACATTTCTCAACAGCAGTGATAGCAGCTGTGCACCAGATCACTGCATGTCCTCTCTGAATACAAACCAGATTAGCTCATGATCATGCAGCCCCAGTTCACTTAGGTGGGGTACAGTGGCACAGTTCCTATGTATAGAGTTTGTAAGATCAGACCATCAGTGGAAGAATTGGAATCAGAGACAGATGAATTCTTGTCTTCAAGTTCCTTTTTCCATTCATTAGGGTTTCAAGTGAAGAGGATAATCTGTTTTGTCATGTCTGCTGCCCTGTTTTAATACACAACTAACCTTCTTATGTCTGAGTGGCTGTCACTTCCCCAGAACAAGTGACACTGGATTACTGAAGCAAACAGTTCTAAAATAATCATCCTTTGGGGCGAATTTAGTGCCATACTGACAGCTTTAGCCTGCATGTTGTTAGCAACCAGAGGGAAATTCCAGCAGTTAGGGCACCACAAAAGCCTGAGGAATGCAGAGAGAGAATGCTGAGGGACCCAGGAACCAGGTGACCAGGAAGGTACAGAATTAGTCTATCAACTCGACTGGACTTGATAATACCATAATTAGAAGTTAAAAATCCCTGAGTCGATAGGCAAGGTTGCTGTAGATAGTGATGCTCATGGATGGCACCTAAATATAAAAGTTTTGATACCTTGTAACTGTTTAAGTCCTGCAGGAAGGAAAGGATCATTCTTTTTACTTTTGTCAGGGCTTCAATGCTGTTTAATTTGTCTTGGTGCCTCTTGGCCATGTGACATCACTCCAGAAACGATCCCCTTTGTGGTTTCTTCCTGTGTCAGAAATTGGTGTGTTACTACTTCTCAGCTTCTTTGTGTGTGTGTCTGTGGCTTAGAAAATACTGCTCCTTTACAACTACAGCTGCCCTTCCTCTGATTGTGCTTGCCATTCAAGAGCACATTTATCATGGCAAACTCTTGTTCACTTCAGCATAAATTCACTTTATTATGCTGTGGTGTTCTTGTGCCTATGTGCTGATACTCGGGGCTCCAGAATGGCACTGGAGAGAACATTCAGGTATTAGTACAGCTCTAGATGTCCAGCAAAGACGTAGTTTCGTAGGATACCAGTCATGGTCACCTCAAGTGTTTTCCTGTCCTATCCAGGGAACTGTCCTTTGGCAAGAGTTCAGGAAAATTCTTAGTGTGTAGGAAGGTAATCCCAACTAAATTATGATTATAATCTATAAAAGATACAAATAGATATGTTTTTGGACTGCTATTGAACCGTATCTTTGCATGAACTTCTTTTGAACTTCTGTGATGCTCAAAACATCATTATTTTCTCATATGTAAATCTCATACTATTGCAAAAATATGAAAATAGGTGGTGAGAGGGGACACTGTCCTACCACATCCAGTGCTAGATGCAGTAACATTTAGATGCAGGACTCCAAGTGGAATTCAAACCCCAGAGTTAGAGGCTTTGTCTAGTACTTGGTATGTATTAAGGGCAAAGGGAAGCATCTTGTTGGATGGTATTCAGCCTAGAGGCAACCAGAGGGAAGCTCTAGAGACTAAACACTTGGTGGTTTTCCGTGGACAGGATTTCTTACCAGCAAGATATTTTTCCTTACTGCAGTCCGTTCATGTCCTAGAGAATTCCAAATGTGCTAGTTACATTTTAATGAATGCATTTTCTATCCCCTTATAGTTTGCTTTTCATCAACATGCGATAGACATAAATTTCCTGTGCCTTAGAATGGTGGAAAACAATGTTGATGTCCCTGCATTGGGAGACTGTCAGTGGCACAGTTTTCTATGTGATTGTCTTCATTATTACTTAATTACATTTAAAAGCATTTGATTTCTAAAAATATCTTACACTATCTCTGTCATAATGTTTAGAATGTATCTATACTATAGAGTAGATATTCTTCAAGCTCCTTAAGCTTCTATTTCTTGTAAAAGAAATATACTGTACAAGAAAATAGAATTTATTTATTTAATGCTGAACTAATTCTCAAAGCTCTGTTGTGATTAATCATGGGTGCACTGGTGGAAGTTTAGAAAGGGTAGTAGGTTTTTCTCCCTGCTTTTTCTTTGTTGACATGGCGGGAAGCCTGAATATCCATGTTATGAAACACTTGAGTCTCCCTTCTACTGCTGCCAGTATTTGGTCCCACTGTCTGAGTGGGATAGGACTTTGTAATTCCCCTCTGCTGCTCCCTAGAGCTAGCAATTCAGGGCTGTAGAACTGGGTGAAATTCAGGGCTACAGGTAAGTGATGTGAAAAAGCCAGTGTTCTTTGTAGTGCTCAGAATATACAGCTTTCAAAACAAATTTATTTTTTGTTTTTTAATTATGCAGAAAGGTTCAGTATTACTTCTTGAATCGTGACTTTAAAAGGAAATGAGAAGTCAAATTTTCTCCCTTTACTTACGCTTTAAAATGCCTCAAAAGGCCTAGCAGTTCAGTAGCAAAACTACTCATAGAATCATAGACTGTTGGAAGGGATCCAAAAGGATCATCGAGTTCAACTCCTGGTCCTGCACAGAACACCCAAAAAACTCACACCATGTGTCCAAGACCACTGCCCAAATGCCTCTTTGAACTCTGTCAGGCCTGTTGCTGTGACTGTGTTCCTGGGGAGCCTGCTCCAATGCCCAGCCACTCCCTGTGTGAAGAAAATTTTTGTAATACTTGACCTAAACGTCCCCTGACACAACTTCAGGCCACTCCCTCAAGTCCTGTCACTGATCACTGCAGAGAAGAGATGAATGACTGCCCCTGCACTCACCCTCACAAGGAAGCTGTAACTGCAGTGAGGTCTCCCTTCAGTCTCCTTCAGGCTGAACAGACCAAGTGTCCTCAGCCACTCCTCACAGGGCTCCCCACCAAGGCCCTTCTCCATCTTGCATTGTGGCACCCAGAACTGCCCCAGCACTCGAGGTGAGGTTGCCCCAGCTCAGAGCAGAGCAGGACAATCCCCTCTCTTGCCTGGCTGTGATGCTGTGCCCGATGCCCCCCAGTACAGGGTTGGCCCTCCTGGCTTCAGGGCACTGCTGACTCAGGTTCAACTTTCCATCTATCAGGACCCTCCCCTGAGGCACAAGAAAAAAGATCTGGGAATGTTGCTTTTTGAAATTCTTTAAGGATGTTGTTCAGAGAAGTTGTGGATGCCTCATCCCTGGAAGTGTTTTAAGGCCAGGCTGGACAGGGCATTGAGCAACCTGCTTTAGTGGAAGGGGGAACAAGATGGAACAACATCATCCTGAAGGTTTCTTCCAACCCAAAATACTTAATTCATTTGAAATTTCATTTCTATGATTTTATTTATTTCCAATGTTCTTTGTGATGCTACAAACTGCATCTCTCTGCAGTTTTCCACAACCATTCTTGTATCTAGGTACATCTAATTTTTTTCTAATAGAAGATTTAGCATGTCAACCTCTGTTTTTGCTGACAAAGACTATTGTAATAGATAGTTGAGTATTTCTTGTGGATGCCAGGAGGAATGACTATTTTGTGGACAGATACTGTAGTAGACAGAAGTATTGATTGGGTTTCATTGTAATAAACACTGCCAGATGTTATCTCAGTGTGTACTGTTTGCATTAGTAAATAAATAAATTCTCCAGAGCACAATTATTCCCTATAATACTTTTTCAAAAGCTGACTCTTGTTTTACTATTGAGCTTCCTCTGCTTTCTGTGCAGCTTGAGAAAATAATTGGAGCATGTGAAGCTGATTGTAAAATTCAAATCTTGCTGTAGGTTCACATACCATGTCAGGGCCAAATCTAGCATGTATAAGTGATGGTATCTTCACTTGAGGTAGTCTTTCTTCACTGGAAACTTCATCCAGGAGAAAATAACTGAACAGGTTTTATTTACTGTTGTGTTGTTCTCCATACTGGTGAACACATTATCGTGGGAATGTCACAGTAAACATCTGTGTCCTCTGACTCTTGGTAAAGGCTCTGTTTGCAGGTCACTTGGTACAAAGTGATGGTCTGGTTCCAGCCTACATGCTGGTACTGAAGGCGTTGGTTAAATGTCAGTGCTTGAAGCCCAACATGTCGCCTATCAAGTTAAACCAGCTCTGAGTAAGAATCTGACCTTCCACAGAGACCAAGAATTCCAAGAGTCCAGAATCACCGATCAAAATGATCAATCACTTAAAACCAGTTTGAAAAGCACACTGGGGCACACAGCACATCATCACAGTGCTCAGCGTATCAATGTGGGCCTGTGTACAGCTCTGGCACCTGAGTTTGCCTAGTGCTGCTGTTTTCCTCACAATAAGTAAGGCACATTGAAGCAGACTTAGATCTGAGTTCTCTCTGATTGCTGGTGCTTTCAGCTTTCCTGAAAACACTGAGCAAGTCCACAAGTGCTTTACTAAGTGTAGTTGGTGTCCATAAAAACTCATGTTAAATGAGAGCTGAAGTTGTGTACTGTATATTCTGAAAATTATTACTTTTTATTTGCATATTCTGAAAATTACTTCTTTTACTTTCCCTGAAATAGTAGTTTCTTGCTCTGCTGGACTAACTCATCTCATAATTTATGATTTTGAGTTATGTACTGAATGCTGGCTTTCACTTAGATGCAGGTTCCCTTGACAAGTCGGCTCATTCCAGAGCCTTCCCAAAACAATTTAAAAGGTTTAGGAAGATGCAATGTGTATTTGAATTCTCTGCCAGTGAATCAGCCTTATTAACCTTATGACTCCTAAATTAAATCAACATTCTCTGTGTCACATCCTAAGTTTAAATTCATATAAAATATGTGGGGTTTTTTCAAATTCTTAGTAGTGTTACTATTGTTTGTCTGCTTCTTCCAGCTTCTTCCAGCAGCTGAATTTTCAGTTTTTAGTCTGTCTGCTTAGGTGTATTTAGAATTTTTATACATTTTACTGGAATTTTATGTAATAACAGCATTTACATGTGTATGTATTTACAGCTATACTTTGCAATCTCTAAGGCTACTCCTTCTGAAAAATTCTATTTTGGACAAAGATCATCCTATCAATACTTTTTTTTTTCCTATTTGTCAGTGTCTTCCTTTTACTTCTTACCAAAAAGGGAAAAGAAAAAAATTAATTAAGAACAAGGAAAGGAGAAAACGGGGGACCTTCCCACCAACTTTTTCTTTCTGTGTACACAGATACTTTCAGTAATGTCTCTGAAAACTCTGAACTACTTGCTCCTGAAATTCCCAATGTAAAATTTGCAATACCTGGCCATTTAAAAGGCAGCTCTTTTTCTCATCCCACTTCCCTTTGAACAGGCAAGTGCATATCCATGCTGCAACCACTGAAGAACAATTCCAAGTTGCACGCAAACATGGTGTGTCAGCTTCACATTTTTTCTTTTTTCTAAGGAATAAACATCACAAATGTGAAATGAAACATAACAGAGAGGCACCTGAATGCAGATAGAAAGGTAGAATCTGCATTGGCTCAATTTCAGCATGGACAGCGGGAAAACTTAAATCTACTTGTGAGTCCTGAGATCTTTACCTCCCTCAGGTTAGCAAATGTATCTAAGGCAGGGAGCTGGAATAGCTAATTCCCAAGTGATTTTAATGATTCATACTCCCTAAAAGAAGGAGTCATGGGAAATATGCCGGAGCATCACTGTGTTGTGTGCTATAGGATGTTTGTTTAGGGAAATGGCTTTGCTAATAGATTCATTAATCAGTTGTGTCCCAAATAAAATAAAAAGTGCAATACAGCCCTCCTTGGGTTTGGTCTTCTGCAAAATTAAATGCCTCATTTATGTCTTTTATCTAGGCAGGAAAATTGGACCAAATAATGACCAATGAATGATTCAGTAGCTCTGAGGATTTTTTGATTTTTAAGGTGCAAGGACTGCATGAGATTGCTGCTTCTTCTCAGGAGTTATGATAAAAAAACATTGCTGTATTCTCTCCTCCTGCCTTCCCTGTCTCTCAGCTCTCAAGTGACACAGGGCCACAACATTACCTGTACTTACACCTCAGGTAAATGTTACAACAACCTGCTGATGTGACTACAGGGGGTATTTTCTTTCTGGTAGATAGACATATACATTTCCTTTGTTCTACATTTGTGTGGAACAAAATACCCTGCTTTTTAATGATTGTTTCCTAGGATAAGGTTGGAAGTTTGTCCCCAGAACCAGTTTGGGTTTTGGTGTCTCCGTTGTTACTGTGTGCAGTGATGCTGCTTAATGGTCATTCAGGCAGTGGACTTGTTATTCTGCTTCTTGGCCTAAAGTGGATTGAGATTCATAAAAAACAATCTCAAATCACAAAGCCACCATGGGAGGCTTATAGCTTATGTGACTATCTCACTTGGGCTAGATTTGAATCAGCAATCAGGAGGTGAATGCTTTTGTTCTTATCCCACTGCCAATTTCCTGAACTAACATAATCTGAGTGTGTGTCACAAAGTTTTATTTTCCAGTTGAGTGCATCCATCCTTTAAAAACAGGTTAAAAAAGAAGAGACAAAATGTAAAGGAAATTTAACATCCAAAAAATACAGAACAGTGCTCAGGACTTTAAAATAAATGTAAACATCAGTTCCTGCCAAGTTAGTCATTACTAAGAGTTGTTAACACGGGGGATTGATTGAGAGAATGATTGTTCCTGTAGAATGATGATTTAATAGGAGAAAAATCTGATAGATTTGACATTGCTACATAAAATGTTCAGAATGGTTATTCTTTGGTAAATTGCAACTTTCGGTTGTACCCTGTACAGATGTATTTGTTCTTGTGCCTTGCCACATTTCCCTTTTTTTTTCCTGTTATTCTCTTTAATTGCTAGAAAGTATTGGTATTCACCATTGTTACACGTCACCCAGAAGAACATAAACACACCCCATTTTCCTTCCTCTTGTTGCCTTCTCTCACCCTTTGCTTGGCCTGTACTCGCCTACCTCCTCTGATGTTCAATAGAGCATTGCAAAATTTCCTGCTCTCCATCTTTAGAAGGTGTCTACCAGTAGCTTTATTTGCTCCTTACTAGCACTGCCTTCACATGCAGTGTTCTGGCTGATGATTATTTATCTGCTACTTAGTCCTAACAAAATGCTTAGAGCTTTATAAGCCAGAAAATGGAGGCTGTCTCAGCTCAAGGAAGTTGTACAAGACAAGAAGATGAAACAGCTCTTCTATTATTCCCATCTTTACTGACAGTCTGTATTTTGTCCTTCCATTTTTCAGCAATAATTTATGAGAGGTTGGTTTGGTTTTTTAAGTCTGAAATGACCACTGCCTCTGTGAACATCCTGTCACAAGTGTTGTTGGTGTCTTTGGTCTTCTGTAAGGTCTAGTGGTTTGTGCAGGCCATGCCCAAATAATAGTGATCACCTTGATTGGAGCTGCTGCTCGGCCTTTTTCTTGCAGACAGGGGAGGCTGGTGTCAGAGGCTGGCCACAAATGGCCTTTGGCTTGCCTTGAGAAAATGTAGGGCTAGCCCTGGTGCTTGTACTCGATGAATATGAATAATAATAAAGAATTCTAGAGTCTGATTGCAACAAATAAATTCCATAACACCCTCTGCACTGTGTTGGTTGTGCCAAAGAGCATATACTAAAATGACTGAGAACAACAGCAATTCAAAACAGCAGCACACAATGGTGTAATTGGACTCTAAGCACATAAAAATAATGGTTTAAAAGAAAGGAAATACAGGCAAAAATGGGACCATGGAGTGGTATCAGGGACAGTGTCATGAAACTGTGGTAAGATGCATGAGCCTAGTAGAAAGAAAAAGAGGGGGTGGGGGGTGAGTTACTTATGAATCAGTACAACTGTGCTTTGTTCTGCATGAGTGTTTTAATAGAGAAAGTGTAATATAAGGATCAGGTGGGCTCGTGGGAATGGAACAAAAGGTTTTGTAAAATTAAAGCAAAATAATTATAGCTCTAGGTGTAGAGTGAGCACACTCCAGCAGTTGATAGCAGGAACCTGCTCAGAATGGAGAAGGAAGGAGGTAGGAAGGTGCACTTGGGAAGGTCTTTTGGTTTGGTTTTTTTTTATAATCTATGCATACACATGCACATATACATACATACATGTGCACGTATAGTGCAGAGTCATACATGTATGGTGACAAAGACTTTATATCAGTGACAGTTTTTTTCAGCTTTAAAATAGATCCCTGGAAAAAAATGCATTAAAATGAAAATTTAAGGAATAGTCTCAAATAAATTAATTAACAAAAAAAGGAGAAATACTAGGACAGCATTACTTTCTGAAGGAATAAGTCTAAAACAGAGACTGTCATATGACATGAGAGATGTTCTTGCTGTAAAAAATCCCAATGATGAATATGTGCAGAGTGCCCAGTACACTAATAAAGCCAACTCAAAGTCCCGGTAATGAATGTGATCATAGGGGGTTCAGAAGAAAGCTGTCAGCAATCCTTTGTGTTAGAGAAACTGCCATATTTGGGCAGAGCATTCTGCTGTGCTCTTGTGCAGAAAAAGCTGTTTCCTACCTGAATTTAAGAGTAGTTTTACAACAAGGTGAGTGCTTCGTTGATCACCAGGTGGCCTCCCTGGTCTAGTTGTGAGCTTTTTCTTTACTGTCTCCCTATACATGTACCAAAGTGCATATGGATTCTGTATAAAAGTAGGAAACAAAACAAAAACCTGAAATAGAAACCTGACACACCATGCACTTTCTCTCTAAGTTGCTGATAGTCCTCAAGAGATGTCCAGGATCCAGGAGTGGAGAAAGCCTGTGCCCAGGTGTTCATTTTTCTCCTTCTGTCATGTTGGTCTCACAGTGTTCTGAATGTGCTTCTATTTTGGGAAGTGACTTCCAAATAAATAAATTAAATCTTTTTATTTGTAGGCATGCTGAAAGAGAAAGAAGTAGTGAATTTTGATACCAGCCCCATTGACTCCCTATAGTGTTTGTGGGTTAGGATGAGTTCCCTTCCGCTTATGCACTGCTTCATGGAATGTTATAAGGAATATGAGCAGCTACCAGTGATTATATGAACATAAAGTGAGAAACTGGGGTTTTTACAGCACTCAAATCACTTTCCTTCCATAGTGGATGGTGTCTGATGGGCAAGACTGATTGCACCTCATTGTGGTTCAGTTTGTGGAAAGGAGGTTCAGCATAGCCCACAAAACTGTAGTTGCAGGAACAGCTACTACAGATGGCTGGCATGCAAGATAAGGTCTTGGCAAGGGAGGGGGGACAATTAGCCTGCCTCCCACCACATTTCCCCTTATTCTGTAGTCAGATTTCCCTTATTCAGAGTTTGTTCAGGATAATTGTTCACTGACAATATATTTTTGTGCTCACAGTGCAATCAGAGGCTGTTCTCACTTGAAGCAGATCACATTTCTTAGGTAGCGCTTTCTGCCAGAACATGGAGGCTGAGATCAGAGTGAAGCTTTATGAGCTCCATTTGGTGCTTTTTACTTCCGTCTTGTTTCTCTCTCTGCAGGGGATGTGAAACTAGATTTGTCCTGTTTCCACAGCAGGGTTTTGGTTTATTTTGTTTTTCCAAAGCATTTCATTCGGTGGCACAAATCCAGAGGAGAGTGTGTTGCAGAGATGGATTTGAATGTCAGACAGAAAGAGTTGTGTTTAATAATTGTAAACTATAGAAACTTGAGAGCAGGAGGCCCCTGTTTAATACAAACATTCTGTGGCTAAATTATCACTCTAAGTATTTGCCCTGAAATTTAAAGAGCAGTGAGACATGGTAACTTTGCTAAAATGGATGTTTATGAGGTCTGAAGCTCAAATTTGAAATTATTTGGTTCTAGTTCTCCTCTCAAACTCTTTCCACCTTCCATCTACCTTTGTCTTTTGACTCAGAGGTGGCTGCCTAATAGAACTGAGTGGAATGTAGGACTAGTTAAAATGAAATTCAAAAAAGCATCACCAACAAAAAGCCCCACCAAAAATAAAATTAAAAAAAAACCAAACCACGAAGTTTTATAGGCTTTTAGAGGAAAAAAAACAAAAGAGAAAAAAGATGCTTTAGTAATAGGATGCAGTACTTGAAGATGATAGCCCCACATGCAAACAGCTGAGCATGTAGCTCCCATTATGTATGCCACTACTGCTTATCTCCTCTGCTCCCCTGCTTTTGAAAACTCGTTTCTGTATTGCAGCACAAGCTACCTATCTGTGTTGATCTCATTTTTAAGTGTTTTGTCAACATGAGCCTATTATGAAATTAAAGGTCAGTAAAAGGCCAGGCATTCGTTGGAGTAAGCACTGTATGCTAGAAAGGGAGGGGTCAAGAATGCCCCATCACATCCCAAGCTTTCAGATGTGCCTCATGAGCTGTGCATATTCCTGTTTGGGAACAGAGATGCTGTAAAGCTTCAGTCGACCCCTCATTCAAAGCAAGACACAATATGCCAGTATCTGTCACATTCCAAGTCCTTGAAACACTACTGAAGTCAGAGAATTCAAAGTCCCAGATTCTTGGCTTCTTTTGAGATCACCTTATTTTCTTCCTTGCCATTCTAGTAAATCTGACATACATACATACACATGCCTACTTGTGTAGATGTACTGACCTCTTTCCAGAGTATGAAATTCAAAAAAGGGAACAAAAGCTTGGGTTTTTCCCTTTGTCCTATCACTTTGTGACAAAAACAAAACAAATAACCACCACCAACAAACAAACAAACAAAAACTTCATACGTTGTTTATATTCCAGCTTTATTTTCTTCCATTCAGTCTTTGCTGGGAGCAAAGCATAAAAGATTAAGACAAGAACAGCCCTATGTATTTGTATTTGTATATTATATTTACATATATATGCATCTATATACATGTTATATACATATAATATGCATTATTTAGATAATACAACCTGTTCTAAGTTACACTGAAAAAAGGTAGTATTCCCACTTTTCCTCAGAAAGAACTGATGCAGTGCTGCTCACATTTCCCTGTTTTTTCTCCATCTATTTTGGAATTTGATGAGCAATAGCATACAGGCATCAGTAAAGTCAGCAGTCCCTCCCTTTGCTCTTTTGTCTGATTATCCTTTACCTAGTCTGTAGGAGAATGATTCTAATCTGGCTGGAGAATTTGTATCCTGATTTTCTCATACAGCACATGAAGTTTTTTAGATAACAGTAGGGACAATTTCTGGTCTTACTGAAGTTGTTGGCAGTTCTCCAGATGATTTGTTCTAAGATTTGGCCTTGAGAAAAAGGATCAAAGGATCAGTCATACTCATCTCCTTTTAATTCTGAACTAGAATGACCCATATCACTGCCCACTGATGGCTGCCTAGGATACTAGCAGTGAAATTTTGGAAAACGATTAAAAGTTAAAATATGTGCAAGAATGTATGAAACCCACTCTCTGAGAGATCAGAGAGAATACAGTTTGCCACAGAAAAATATGTGTTTAAATAGAACCAAATAAAACTGGAAGCTTGATATGAAAGAGATCTATGTCCATTTTATTATCATTCTATATAATGTCAATTTAGGATGAGGTCTGGAACAGTTCTTTCAACTTATGTATTTTTCTGTTTTTTTTCTAAAATCTTTTGATTGCAGAGCACTATAAATGGTGCAAAACAAAGTCTCTTTTCCAAGTTCCCTACAGTGAGCAACTTAAGAGCATTTAGCTTTAGTGTGTATTAGGACGTTGTGTCCTCAGAGAACAGATGCTGCCCCTTTGATCTCTAGATAGAAAAATCACAGTTTCCCAGTGGTTACAGAAGATCACTGGTGCACCAGAAGTGTGCCATGAAGATGCAGAATGAGGACCTCGCAGCTCTAGTCCATTTCCAGCATTGCTGTTGCTTTTTGTATGTTTTGAAAGAGAAATATTAGTGATCTCCAGTAATCCCTGTTTCTGAAATTAATTTAAAACTATTTATATAACTCAGTAATGTGCATTAGGGAAGGGAAAAAATAATTTTAAAGAAATAGTCACACTCTCCTAACTAAATCACAATTTCTTTTATGTGTTTATTTGTGCAGGTAGTCTGCAAAATAAATTTACAGGCATATAATTCTGTATGTCTGTATCCTATTCAGTGGCCCTTCCCATGAAAAAAGTTGATCTAAACCAATATTCAAATCTAACAGTTTTCCCTGTCTTTTGGAGGGAAGGGGAGGTAGAAAGTCAAAATACAAGATTTCATTACAATACAGTTCTGTCTGCAGCTGAAGGCATTTCTCTAGCATGTTGCTATCCAGAGTTTTCCTTTTCAAAATTTCTTGTTGGAGGTGACTTTTCCAGTTGGGTTGACTCTGCTGTTAAAACAGCCAAGCTGATTTTTTTTTTTTCTTTGATTAAGTGAATAAAATGTTAAGGTTAATTAAGCCAAGGAGAGTTTTAAATCTTATTGATTTTTTTTTTCTCAGTTCCTAACCAGGTAAACAAACTGCTTGTATCCATCTTTGCAGAGATATTTTAGAGCCACTGTGCTGAAAGTATAGTGTAAAAACACCAGTTTTCTCTTCAGAGACAGAAACACTCTGATGACCTTCAAACCTTGTGTGTTAAACTCACAAGTAAAAATCATGTTTTTCATTATTTCTGTTACCTCAAGGTTACTTCAGGGCTAAGGTTTCCTGTGAAGATCAAACAAGAGGTTTTTTCCTGTCTTGCACATCCTTACATATGCCCAGATTAAGCCCTCTGTGAAAATACTAAACCACAGGCGTCGTGGCCTTGAAGCTGGAGGGAGGATTGCTTAGTGTTATTAAGGCTCTGATCAGCAGACCAGACCAAGATTCAGCTGCTCCTGTCTGGCTCAGTAACCTTGGAAAAGTCAATAATTTCTTTGTACCTATGTTCCCCAGCTTTAAAAGGAAAGGGGATGCTCTTTTTCCTGCTGTGGAGGTACTTTGGAGACAAAGCTGCTCTCTGAAACTGATGGTGAGTATGGAACATGTGCGTGTGGATTGGGTTCCCAGCCTGTGCCACAGTGCCAGATTTTCCTGACAGCACGTGGTCCTGAAGATCCCCCAGAACATTATCCGTGCTGCCAAGCAATTGCAGCAGGCCTCTCCACTCCTTCCTGGTCACACCTTGTCAGCTTTGGGAAATGTCCACATCTCTCTCCCTGTTGCATAGGGCTTTTGGCACAGAGGATACTTCTGCATGCTCCTCTCACCCTTGCAGGATGGTGAGTGGGCTTGCCCAGCCTGGCTCAGTTGGAGTTTTTGATAAACTCTATAGAGTGAAATTGTTTTTTTCAGAGCTGCTTCTGTGATATATTATCTGCAAATGCTACTGTCCCTGATACATTTCTTTTTACATGTTTGGCTGTAACCTTGTTCACACAGGCTGATCATGTGTGCCCCAGATACAGACATGAAGACAAAGTTTCCGATTCCATCTGCTGCAGTCTATAGCGATTTTATCTACCATTCACTGTGGGGAAAGCAATTCTGATTTAAATGGCGCATAGGCTGTGCATTATTAGTGTGATAGGATAAAGTATTACAAGTTTATTCCTATTGAGTTTTTATATTTGAACAGGAAATAACTGTGCTGCATGAACTGTAAGTGGAGATGTATAAAGCAAAAAAAAAAAAAAACAAAAAAACCCAAAAACATCCCAAAACAAAACAAAAAGCAAACAAACAAAAAACCCACAAAAAAACCCCAAACAACAAAAAAACCAACCAAAAATAAAAACCAAAACCAAAAAGAAAAAAAAAAAAGAAAAACCTTGTGAAATAGTAGAGGCTGGAACTTTACATCACTGATGTCTGCTTGTTAAACCTCCCCAGAATGATTCTTCCACCAAAATACCCAACCAGTTCTTCTCGCAACTTTCAGCAGAGGTAGGCAGGAAATTCCATTTAAAAAAAAAATAAAAATTGCAGCTCCCTTGGAGACACCGCTGTTTGGAAATGAATAGTTAACAAATGCAACCTTTTCACTGATGCCCTAAATTCCTTTGTCACTTAGTAACAGCCTTTACAAACTACGCCTCCACGCCTGACCTAAGTTACATCATATTGCCATATTGTGAAATAATCTATTGTTGAATGTGTATAGAAAATTGGTTATAAGATCCATGATATCATAATGAATAATTATAATTTTTTTTACTAAATAGATTACAAGGTTTATTTAGTTAAAATATCATGTCAGTGCAGAGAGCAAAATAAAAAATAAGTTCATGTGCTGTGCTTGGATTGAGAGACATGTCATTATGTACCTTCTTAGCTTCCTAACACTGCTAATGGGAATAGTGATAACCTTTATCTCTCCACTCAGCTGCAGGAGACCTTGGTGTCTGCCAGGAGACAGCTTGCTAGTGGAAAGCTTCCTCCAGCAAGCTGGTTCTTACTAATCATCTTGTTAGTCCTCCCTAAGGCATCGCTGCATTAGTGCAGGTTTGGGGCATGATCACACCTTTCTAAATCTGTGGGATTTTAGTAGGTCAGGTTTGTATCAAGTGTTACTGTCCAGAAGTTTGTTAATTTAAATTAAAGTAGGAATTAGCCTGGAAAAATAAATGTATAATTGAGCAACTGGATTTTAGCTCAGGACCAGCTGAATCCATTACCAGGTTAGCATACCTCAATGTGGGCTTAATTTGCTTTTCTCTTTTCCTCAAAATTAATGATTTCTTTAAGTTTTTTGTTTGGAGTTCTGCTTGCTTCATTTCTAAGTAGGCAAAGATGCTCATGTGTGTCTAATGTTGTGGTAAACATTACATAGATAATGTTGAGAGTTAATCCAGTGTGAAGGTGGGCTGGTAGTGCTGAGAGCCTTTGTGACACAGAAACAAAAGCACTAAGTTGTTTTGAGAGCGATTTTCCCTGCTAGAAAAAGCACTGCAGAACGCCTGTCCGGCTTTGGGTGATTAAAGTACCTTTGAAAGTGAAAGCAAATAGGTGCTGCAAGCGGGGGGAAAAAAAAAAAAACGCGAGGTTCAAACAGCGGAGTGGCCACGCAGTCGGCTTTGTCTCGCTGGGGTTTGGGAGGGATTCCTGCCCAAAAAGGCGCGTTCGGACCGGGCCGCTCTCAGCCGTGCCGGGGCCCCGGGAGCCGCGTGAGCGCTCGGTCCCCGTGCCAGAGGAAGGAAGGCAGGCAGGCAGGCAGGCAGGCAGGCAGGCAGGCAGGCAGGAAGGCAGGCAGGAAGGCAGGCAGGCAGGAAGGAAGGCAGGAAGGAAGGAAGGAAGGAAGGAAGGAAGGAAGGAAGGAAGGAAGGAAGGAAGGAAGGAAGGAAGGAAGGAAGGAAGGAAGGAAGGAAGGAAGGAAGGAAGGAAGGAAGGAAGGAAGGAAGGAAGGAAGGAAGGAAGGAAGGAAGGAAGGAAGGAAGGAAGGAAGGAAGGAAGGAAGGAAGGAAGGAAGGAAGGAAGGAAGGAAGGAAGGAAGGAAGGAAGGAAGGAAGGAAGGAAGGAAGGAAGGAAGGAAGGAAGGAAGGAAGGAAGGAAGGAAGGAAGGAAGGAAGGAAGGAAGGAAGGAAGGAAGGAAGGAAGGAAGGAAGGAAGGAAGGAAGGAAGGAAGGAAGGAAGGAAGGAAGGAAGGAAGGAAGGAAGGAAGGAAGGAAGGCAGAGCGTATGAAGTCTGAGAAGTGACGGCATTTTGCACTGTAGGCAGCTGTGTGAGGTTACCTGAGGACAATGTCTGGCTCTACTGGCTGATTGCTTAAGGCATTTAAAAAAAAATCCAATTAATGGGGGCATCTCCTAAACAAATCAGATATGCCTTTCACCATGCAGTCCCTGTTGAGATGAGTATAATTTTACATTAACTACACTGGATAAGTAAGAATTTGTTGTGTTCTGACTTTATCCAGGAAATTCCCTTTTAACCTAATTGTCCCTATTAAGTGTGTCAGCACTTCTTTCAAAAGCTCTGCTCTGGAAAGGCAAATTAGTATATTAATATGGAAGCATATAATTTTCTGACAACAAAATTTGGGAAACCGTTGTCCATTTTTTCAGAAATAGTTATTTTTTACAAAATATTGCAACAAATTCTGCTTGCTTACAGTTCTTTATTAAAAAAATAAGTTTATTTTTGTTCATAATTATTTTTCACTTTTATACCTTAACAGCAGAATTATACTTGCCATTTTTATTTTCTTTAATGTACTTTAATTTTGTTTACAGTTGATTTAAAGTTTCATTTTCAGATTCTCATCTAAATATTGAAAATCTAACCTGAAGGTACCTCCTAAGACTGATCTGCTCTTCTTTGCCCTCTTAAATTATTCATAACATAAATTTGACAATAGTCAGGTTTAATTCTGGAATGCTTGTTTATGTCAGTGTAATTCAAAGCCTAAGGGAAAACAGTTAATCTTATATACAATTAGCATGTAGCTCTGTTTAGCTGAAATTCAGTGTATTTCCCTCACAAATGAGCATCAGGGAACAGGTCCACTGCCGCCTTCTTGAAACCTGTGTGAACTGTTGTCTACTTCGAAATATCCAGGATGGGCCCTACCCAGGCTCCTGGAAGTTCTCCTGTTTCCAAGGTACTTGTGTAGGTTGGTATGTTAGCCATGGGATATATTGTTTATGCACTGTTTTTTAGAGCTGTCAGAGGAAAATCAGTTTTAGGGAAGAAGGGAGAAGTGCTCTTGAAGTGGGGTTTTCACCTTTCACATGCTGTTTGTTTCCCCGTCCTATTTTGGATTTTGGAAGTGATGTCTTTTGTGGAGAAGATGCTCAGTGCCCCAGAAAAATGAACCCTATGGGTCCTGCTCTTCTGTGGCTGTTTGATTGAGGTGTATGGGGAGAAAAGTTAAATAATTTTTAACAAGAACTCAGAATCAGTTTGGGCATATGGCTCTGTAGGAGAGTGTGTACAATGTGTGTGTGTACGATATTCCTAAAAATGATTGACTAGTTTCAGTATGTTTCTAACTTGCCTGCTTCTTAGCAGTAGATACAAAGGATATACATAATATAAATGCATTTTATTAGGGGTTGTTTGATGCCTCTGATGTAGTTTGTGCTCTGAACATGTTGTTTTTAACTGCTTATGTGTATGTGAGGAATCGTTAACACATTTTATCATGCTACGGTATGGATTTGTGGGAATTCCATCATTTTCTACAATATCACTGCATCATAAGAAATGCCCACAGTCTTTCTAAACACAGTTAAGTGTTTATGATGTGATGTTAATCTTCAATTTGGGCCCCAAAAGTTGTTTTCACTCATGTAAGAAGTAGCCAGATGCAAGGTGATTTTAACAGATGATTCATTTCTATCCTAAAATGGATTCAGAGGGATTCTTTATCATACTCTTCAGTCCCAGGTGTGTCTTTTTTTTTTTTCTTCTGCTCCCAATATGGGTGTTCCTGTTTTGTATTTCAGAACCTAGATTTTCATTTAGCAATTAATGTGCATGATTCAAGTCACTCCTTCTGTATTTTATGATTTTTTTCCAAATATAGTATTTCTCTGCCTACTGTTGATTGAGCAGAATGGGACTTGCCTACACAAAATTTCTTAGGAAATACAATTTGCACATCCAGATTTCTGACTACACCCACTCTCCCCATTATTGCAAGGTGTTAATCTACTTGTATGATGGTGCTTGCACAGATGTATACATACATACCCTCCTCAAAAATAGGCTGTGTGCCTAAATCCTTATGGGAGAGCTAGGTCAGTATACTCACTGAATATTTAGCCCTTGTAGTTACTGCAACAGAGTTTTTGTGAAGACTCTTCCATATTTTTAGAAGGTGCTTTTAGTGAGCCGTTTAATCCTAAGTAACAACTGTGGTTTTTTGCAGCAAATTTTGATTTAAAACTGATTTTAAAATTACACATATCCTTTTTAACAGTACTTTGGATTTGAGCAGTTCCTTTCCAGAAACCTACCCTGGTGAAAATGTTTTTAATCAGGTTAAAATGTAGGCAAGATAGAAAAAAAAAATGTTTGCTGTGGCGTGACTGCAGCAGTGCTAATGAGCTCTGCTCTAATACATGAAGGAGCATATGGCCCCCATCTGAATACAAACTGGACATAAAGCAGTAATTCAGTTGAGATGTCCTGAATATTGTGAACTGGGTAAATGTGGTTGAAGGTGTTTATAAATGGTGGCTGAATCCCACACACTGACTCACTGCCTTCTAATGTCGGGGGCTCAAGGTGCTATTTGTAAGAGTATAGAAAATGACCAGTAGAGGGAATTCTTAATTAATGCTAACAAAATAGCAAACTCAAGTGTTTTGCTATGAAGAAAAGGCTTCTTGTGCTCATGACGCAGCAAGAGACGGATTATGGAGAGGGTGAGTTAGAAGAAGAAAAATCACAGGACAAGCAAATTGAGTATTTACTGGCAAATAATTGCTCTCTTAAGCTGTGGCTCTCTTCCTAAATTCTTAGCATTCCTGAGCACTGGAACCATTTTCAAAAAATGCATCGTTACAGAGTAGATGTATAAAAACCTTTCAAAGGCTGATGGTGCAGACTTGTACAGGTAAGAATGTGTGCATTACTGCCTATATTTCTTCTAAAGCTTTAGATTGCCGTGGTTTAAAGGACTGCTACTTTTCTCTGTCTCCGATAAAACCAGTGTTTCAGTTTCACAGCTGTATTTTGTCTGAAAGTTGAGGAAGTGAGGATAGTCTTTTAGGCAGGCTGCAGAGTGTGCTTTTCTGTTAGCGCAGAGGTATAGTAGGACAAGGGAGCAAAACCAGTTGAGGAAAAAATATATGGCCCAGTTTTATTTTGTTTAAATGGGTGCTGGCTTTTATGGAGGTGCCTCTAATTAAAAGACTACACATCACTTTAATGTGGGGCATGAACTTACTGCCCGTATGTGCTTATATTGTCATGCTGATTTCACTGGAGGAAGACTTAGGAGATGCTGCAGGGAAGGAGCTTTTTGTAAGGGACTCCGAGGGACTGCCTGCATCCCCATGGCTTCCCTAGGTGTGGCTCCCCAGGGAAATTAGATGTTTGGGAACCCACTCTGTTTCCTCCTGTCTGCACTTTGCCTACCTGTTTCATACTCCTTTCCCTCCCAAATGTCACCACTTTTAGTCAAGTTTGATGGGTGAAAATTTCCTATATACCTGAGCTTCCTCTTTTTTCTTTAAGTAGACAGCTGTTTAAAGGGATAAATTTCTTTTAACAGACTCTCTGTGGAACAGGCAGCCTCATAATTAAACCCAAAATTATACATCAGATACAAAACTCTTGACAAAAATCTGTAACACAGGAGGCTCATTTGACTCTTCAGGAACTGGCTCAAATTTATGGAGGATTTTATTTTTGTTGATTCCACATGCAAACTTAATTTTCTAATACTAAAAAAGGGCATGGTGTTGTATAGGTGGTTAAGAATGCTTTGTCTTAAAATATGACTCTTATTCACATCTTTAATTATCAATTCAAATTGCAACACTGCCGTTTTTTATCAAACCTACAGAATGCTGTCCCTCATTTCTTCTCCCCACTTCATCATGTGCATTGAAACTAACGGCTAAAACAATCACACTTCTTGCAAGTTAATGAAAACAGCATGTATTCCTAAAGAGCAGACATGTTCCCTTGATTTTACAGGGGGTTTGTTTTGATTGTACTGACCATGTTCAGTAGTGGTGAACAAGCTGAACACTTGATTGATGGGGGCATATGCATGTTGTAGACAGAGCTCTGGAGCCATACAGAGAGCATCACAGAACCCAGTATCAGATCCTTCAGAAAAAAATTGCCAAGTTGCCCATAAAGGTTTAACTTTTAACGCAGGGGTAACTTCTCATTAATACGTATCAAATTAAAATTGACTTGTGTCTTTAAACATGGACAGTTTTCAGTCCTTGTAGTTTATTGTACCATAATTGTAGATATTATGTTCATTCAGTATTATGCTATTTCTATAGTTATATTTATTATTATAAAGGCCTTTCTTCTTATTATTATTATTGCAATAATTAGTCCTTTTTGAACTGATAAAATCTTGGCCCCTCTGGGGTTTTGTGTACAGAGTACTTCAAGTTTATTATATAGAATGTGAATGAAAAGTAAAAATCATTTTATTGGTTTTAGCGTTCTGCCTTTTAATGACTGTCCCCTCTTTTCTTGGGGAGTCGGATTTATTTTCTCTGTGCAGTTGTATTTATATCACTTCCACTACATGCAGTCTTCTTTGTTTTCTTTGTCATTTTGATGCTTTCTAAACTTTTCTCGCATGAAAAGCTCTTGAGGGTTTTAATGAGTCTTTTACTCTCTGAACCCTTTTTGTTTCTTCTCTATCCTATTTGAGACATGGTGATCAGCACTGACTGCAAAACCCAAAGTGATGGCATGACAGCAGCTTATATAACTACATTATGGAAGTCTCAGAAGTATTTCCTTTGGACCCCCTGTTGTTCAGTGCGAGGCCCTGAACAGCCCCACTAAATCCCTTTTATTTCCTTTCCTGTATTAGCGTCTGTCAACTTAGCGAGGTACAGGAGATGGAAGCAGTACAAATTATTTCTTTTTTTCTGCTAACAGAAAGGCTGGTTACAGAATCT
The DNA here is from genome assembly GCF_963662255.1 of Cinclus cinclus. Lineage (NCBI taxonomy): Eukaryota > Metazoa > Chordata > Aves > Passeriformes > Cinclidae > Cinclus > Cinclus cinclus. The sequence continues at coordinate 25,119,873 of NC_085047.1, read as the reverse complement.
TGTAGAAAGTGGGGGTTTCTGAAGTCAAGAGAGGTATCTGTGAAGAAGTATCCTTGTACCTTGTGTGCAGCAAACTGGAAGGATTCCATAAGATAGGGATGGCTGACATGGAAAGGAAGTACAGCTTGTTCTGTGGCTTCTAGACCATCTGTAAGTGACTTGCAAAAGATGACAGGGTGCCAAATAAAAGCACAATTGTGATATGATGGAGGTATGAATCAGTCATTGGTCTACTCTTAGTGGAAAAAGCATGCAAAGCCCGGGACTGTTCCTCAGGTAGTAGTAGGATACTTCATTCCTTTGAAACGTTTCAAGCCCTAACTCCAGACCAGCAGTCACTTAAAAGTGTCTGGGGAAAAAAAGCTTTATTCAGTTTAGATTGTCAAACCTTATCTTTTTATTTCTGCAGATTTATAGAAGCATGTTATAGAAATATGTAATAGGAAGTCCCTGGGTCAGAGTAGAGCATATCAAGTTGAATTTTGCTGTAAGTGAGTTGTATTCCTATTCCTCTCCTCTCAGTTCACCCCCCCATCACTCCTCTTTTACCTCCTCTTCTTGCCTCTTCCTGCCTTCCACCAGAAATTTTCTTTTTTTTTCCTTAGTCAAAATTCTACCTGACATGGTATATTTTTCTAGTGTAAATGATCACTTTCAGCATTGAGGTGAGAAACCATACTTTATATGCCTTCTTGGTTGCCCAAGAGAGAACAAATAGATTTTGAAAAGCAGATGGTTGACTAGAGAGCCCTAAGGTATCACAGAGCTAACAGGTGCAGCTCCCTATTCAGACTCTGCAAAGCAAAAAAAAAAAAAAATCCTGTTTCCCAGACAAACCAGAAAAACAGCAAAAAAGATGGACTTCAGAGTCCAAATACAAATGTATTTTTAATCATGTTTATGGCACGTTGAGCAGGGATAGTGCATGTATGCTGAGAGCAGCCATCCCGTGCAAAGAACAAGGCAAGCTTCACAGCTAAAGCAGAGTGCTGGGAGGTAGAGACCTGCAATGAATTCCATCATGGCCATTGATGAGCGATTTTCAAAACTCTTTTCAGGTCTGTTTCCCACACAAAAGCAGGACAGTAGTAGAGGAATAACTAATGTATCCTTCCACAGATCCTTGTGAAGCCGGTATGGGAAAGACTAAGGAAGGAAAAGTGTTGAAACACCAGATACTGAATCAGCTCAGTGCATGTTTCTGAAATACAGAGAGTAAATTCTTGAATACCTTAAGCAAAACAACACATAGGTCATTAACGAAGAAAGAAAATCGTACCACTATTACCTGTTTCTAGTCACATCTGTGCTATGTCACACATTTAATATGGAGTAGAGGAAGTATCTAGTCAGCCTTCCAGTGGTGAAGGGGCTATGTCTGCACTTTTTCACTTCTGCAGCTATTGACAACTTCAGATGTAATTTATATTGAATTTTGCTCACACTGCCATAAATCCTAATTCAGAATGAGAATGAGGATATCAATGCTTCATTATTAATAACATCATTAGGCCCCAATTTTGTGATCTTAAGCTTGAGCCATCCAGCTGAAAATCCCTGGGATGTGCTTACTGAATCTATGCTGGGAGCACTTAATTGTTGTACTTGCTCTTAAGCACATTTGGTCTTGGAATAACAGAGGACTATAAAGTTATGTTTAGAGGTCTGAAGAGTTACCCTTGCAGGAGCAAGTAACATATACCAGTCAACAAAATAAGGTTTTTTGCATTGCCAGAGGTGGAAAAAACCAGAGATGCTAACTTCTTAGCTTGTAATTTGAGTACTGGAGTACTGATCTTCTATTTCTGGGCAAGATAAAGGAAAAGGAAATCAGGAGGATAACTAATCAGAATTTTAGCTAGTAGCAAGAAACAAGAAAAGGTCATATAATGAGCATGGCTGTTGTTGCCCAAGCATTAAATATTAATGTCTTTAAAATCTAGATTGCAAGGAAAGTATTTCAGTGCATTTAGGCCAGTTAGAAAATTGATTCATAACCATAATCATGTTTTTAAATTAATGAATACACAAATAAGAAAGTAATATAGATCGATAATCTTATGTAGAAGTTTTTCTGGGGGTTATGGAATCTGATGCATCATGCTCTCAATTTTTCCACAAAAACATTTTTCCATTAGTCATCAGGTTGGAGTAAAGTTTATAAAAATTGGAAAAACAAGTCATAAGAGCTAAAACACATTTTGAAAAGTTAAAATGAAAAGATTTAATAGGATGGAAAACTTTTTGAGGAGTTGGGAGAAAAGAAGGTAATAGGGAGATTTTTTTTTCTGCTTTTGTTTAGAAGATGGTGCCTTGCTGAAGAATCAAGTTGTAAGAATAATGTAGCTAACTGTGAATATCTGTGATACTTTTAGAGAAAAGATTGCTTTCCTGCTCTTGTTTTCAGGCATATTGCTTTAGTTGTTCTGGTCCTTCTATTCCACATAATTATCAGCTGAGTTGAAGGCGATATCCCTACAACTGTGAGTAGTAATGAGGCTTTAGCATTTCTTTGCACATCACTACAAGGATGTGACCTCTCTCCCCAGAAGACTCACCTTTTCATTATAAAGGTGTTACTTCTTTTCTGCATGTATCACTCAGGTGATACAATCCCTTGCCTCTGCAGATGTAGAAAATGCAAACAAGCAAAGAAGCTCCAGAGGGCTTCTTTAACCTTGGATGTGAAAGGTGGTCAGGGATGGAGGTTTCAGATTATTGGGGCAGGAGTTTTGAAGGAGAGCAGAAGAATGGATGCATTTAGGATTGTACTCAGCATATTGCATAAATGGTGCAGGAAATGCAGAGAAATGCCACAAACATTTCAGCATAGGAAGGTGTCAGAGATAGAATGACAGCTGCCATTCAAAACTCTGATGACATCTGAAATGTAAATAAATGTAAGACAGTGATGGTGTCCTTTTGTGCAGGCATTTGTTCTTTCTGTGGTGATCTTCCCCCTCACACCAGTTCAGCTACTCTCCTGTGATGCAGAATCAATGTGACATCATGAAATTCCAAGAATAGAAATCAGACAGAATGGATGCTTCTACAAAGGGCAGATTATCCTTTTTTTAGAAATAAAGGAAGTTGTGGTGTGAGTCAGTCCTCAGAAAATTATGTTTGAAATGAGATGTATAAAAAATTCAGGGGTACAGAAGCTCAAGTATTGTGGACAGGTGATACTGCATGGCAGATCAACCTGGGATTTACGTTCTGGCAGGAGGACAGGTGTTGGGGGTAGGAAGGCTTTTTTAATCATCAGGGAGAGTAGCTCAAAGCAGCACTGGTTTGATGTGTGTGAATGATAGGCAGTAGTGAAACAGAGTACAGCAGAATTCTAAGCCAAGGGGTGGTGAGTGGGCAAATTATAGGGGGGATTTATGTTTTGTGCAGCTATGGCTTAGATGATTTGGCTATGCTCTTTCTTTTTCTCACACTTTCCCCAATTTATTTTGTATTATGTATCATGTAATTGTTTTCTCTTGTTGTTCCTCTCCTGACATGTTTAATCCCACAACACAGTCTAGTCTTTATGTTTTCCTTCTCCTTCAAAGAGTCCCAAGAGAGAGAAGCAAGGAAGGTAGATGTATTTGACTTTGGAAAATTATTTGATGCCACTTGCAAAGGAAATAAAATACATCACAGGGGTCTGCTTCTGGACGATTGTGAAAATATTACTTGTTTGTGACAAGGGATTGCCTTGAAGACTGCTTCGGCTTGATCAGTCTGAAAACCATGTCTCACTGTTTCCATTATAAAGACTTTAATGTTCCTATTTCTTTTTGAAAAGGACTTCATCTGTTTTGAAATAAATCCAAGGATCCCCAAGTGTACTGTTTGCTTTCAGGCCCAGCACATGAGAGCTGTGCATCAGGGTCACACTGCAGAGGGGTCAGAAGAATATTCATTCTTTGGGTTGTGAGCCAGGTTAGCCTAGGAGTCTGCATGGGACCAGCCACATGGCAGTAGAAGACTGCAAGGATTTGAAATGTGGTGATATTTGAGCAGGACAGCTTTCCTGCAGTGCAGGGTCATGACTCTTCCACAGCCCAGGGGCAACAGGGATCCTGCACAGGTAGTGCTGTGCTGCACTGGGTGTCTGCAAGGCTGTGGTAGGATGGGGAGATCTCAGTGTGACCAAGTGAAACCAAATAGATCTTTATTTCCCATGGGGTTCATCTTGTTTGCATGTAGAAGGCAGGACTTTAGGACCTGTGTTATGCATGAAGGCAGAGTAATATTTGTAGGATACCCTCTTGCTTTCAAATCTGTAATTCAATGGTAATCATTCCTTCAGTGGATCTCAGACTGGATATGTTCACTGGAGTTGATCATTACAGAGGCTTAGTACATTAATTCAAGTTCTCAGCAAACACTGGCTCCATATCTTCCCCAAACTCCCAGTGGCTTCCTATCCTAAAGGCATAGCTGTCTGCCATGTTTTTTTCTTTCCTAATCCTGAGATATCCCTAATCTCTTCCATCTTCAGTCCCCGTTTTTCTAGTTGGCAGTGGAGAACTGTTTCAGCGCATACCTGTGGAGCTCATTCCCAAGTTATCATTTTTGTGTTACTAGTTTCAACTAGTGTTAAAATATTGCAGCAGTTCAAATGTGTAGAAAGAAAGAAAATAAATTTACCCTCTGAAAGGGACAATGCAGCCTTTAAATTTGTGATAGGCACCTCTGATGGTGTATCCCTGGTGATATAAGTTCAAGGGTTTTTGTTTTTGTTTTTATTTCTTTAGCGTGTTTCTATATTTACATCAACTACTAGTGATTTTACAATAGATTTTTTGTTTAGAAATCTTATAAAGTTTTCATTTTTAGTTTCTATTCTTCTAATTCAGCTTTTAAAATAAATTCTAAAAAAAAAACTCTTGTGTAAGATGAGCTCAAGCAAGCTGCTTCCAGCTGGTAATTTCTTTGTACTTTAAGTGGGCTTCGTATTTTTCATGGGCTAGCCATTGTGGCCTGAAAAAACTTGTTATACCAATCCATGAAACCAGAAAAATACAAGTAAAGGGGTGTTTGCACTCCTAATTTACTGGTTTGAGAAGATGCCTCATTTCTAGGAGACCACCCTTATCCTCCTTTGTCAGCTTAAAATTGTCTAGTTTTAAGCAAACTTGGCAAGAATGGAGAGGCTACCCAATTCCTACAGGTTTTTTTTAAAAACTGGTAATGAGGCAGAGGCAGAAATTACTCCTGTCTGCAAGAGAGGCTGCAGTGTGCACTCCAGAGCCCACTCTGAGGGTTGTCCTTCCAGCTGGGCCAGTCACCTTTCCTACATGGGTCTGGTTCTTCCTTCTCCCCTCCCGTGCCCTTGCCAGGTGCCAGCCCTTCAGTGTGGAAGAGGGAGCTGGGGGAGCTGTGAGTGTTGGCCAGCATGAAGAGCAAAACAGAGTGGGAGGACGAACTGGGAGAGGGCAGTCATAAGTGGGAAGACCTGGTGTATCACGGCCAGAATCTTACAGAGGAAGAGAGCCCAAATCTAAAGGAAATCAAGCCTCAGTGATGCTGTTACTTGTGGGGTGACTTGCTTAATTCGTATAACCTCTTGCCTGTCACCATCCGCAGAGCTACTTCAACAAAGAAACTGCTTTGAGATTAAAGAGGAGTTGGAGGGAAAAAGACACAAGCTCTGGTCTTCAGACAATATATATGAACTTGACAAACTGATTGTAATGTCTCTGTCTTGAATTCTTTATCTCAGAGTGAAGAATTAAAATACGTGTGCTTTTAGGAGAGCCACGATACTTCATCCACTTGGAAATTATTTTTCTCTTTTAGGAGACAGATGCTTTACCTTTTCCATGAAAAGTTGTAAATGTTTCAGAAACAATTAATGAAGCTTCCTGACATCCTCTTGGGTGAGGAAATATGATTGCTGTGGGAAAACTGAGGCAAAAATCTGTCATGTGAATATTTTATTTTAATAGTTAATGAACAGGGAAAAAAGAAAGTATTACTGTAAAACACATGAGCAAGATTGTGGAAAACTTTGGCAGAGAAAGGTTCTGAGACAAGTTCTGTCTTGATTGGCATCTCTTGAAGGTCAAAGTGTCTACTCACTGTATAAGGCACAATTAAATTTGGCTCATGGTATAAATATAATCAGGAGACTTACCTCCTAGTATGCTTAATTTCAAAATGTATATGCTGTCTATGGCAGGCTTGTAGAGCAGAAGTAAATACTTTGAAAAGTGACTACAGGAGAAGATAAACTTCCTTTGGTTTCATGACAGCAGTAGTGCTATCACTTTTTACATGAAAACCACCAGTCTCTTCAGTCAATGGCAAAAGAACTTCAGCAAAATTCATCACACCATCTCAAGTTGTTGGTGTTTGTGTACAAATTAACAATTTGTATTTAAAGATTTGGGGATTGAGATACAGAAATGTAGCAGGCCACACAGCAAATAAAGTGGCAATTGAGAAAGAAAAAAAAAAAAAACAAATGCCCTAACCTTTTCCTCTCTGTTTGAATCAGAAGATCCATAGTCCTGGAAGCACGCACATGTCCATAGACTTCAAGCTGATTTTTTCCTTTCAGGCTCCGTGTAACTTCAGATGATCCAGTTGTTTTGACTTTGTCACCCCAAAATCCAAGTCATTCAGTCAGTAATCTTAGGTAGTCTCCCTTCTTTACCATGACAGGCCTCCCTTTATTTTTTTAATCTCAAGCAGATTTTAGACTGAATACACATGAAGCAACAGTTTGAACTGCATTCACTACGTGTTACTGGCAGATTGTAATCATATGGATATATGTGTACCAGTATATATTGAATAGGTAACAATAATATCTGTGGCAATCCCTTTTGTCTTTTAGACATTTAGACTTCTATATCAGTTCAGTTTGTAACTACATCTGTTAGTCAAGCCTAATATAAATCAAGGAAAAAGTAAAAGATTCAGCTGGTAGGAAATGAAAAATTTATGGTGAGAAAAGAGAACCACCAATAAGCATTGAATACAGACTGACAATGATTATTTTAGATTTCTATTTTGTTTTGTGTTTTTAATTTTTTTTCATTTTTTAGAGTAAATTTCTCAAGAGTCAGCAATTACATTATATTCATGGAAGTCAATGAGTGATTTACCATGCATTTTAGATAAACAGACCAGTATTCCATATTGTGAAAATTTCACCCCTAAATAAAGCCAGGTTCATGTGAAAAAAAAAACAAACCTGAACTAGCAAAAAGAAGAAAAAAAAAAAAGAATAATAAACCCAACAGCAACTGAATAACTGTTATATGCCTTTGCTTTTTTGTTCCTGAATAAGATGCAAAAAGACAATGAACAGAAATGGGCATTATTTCATACCCAGGGAAAGTTGGTGCTTTCCATCACACTAGGCTTATTTAAAAATTGCTTGTTTTTTAATTGTCTTGCAGCCCACCTCATCTGTGCACCCAGAGGATTTTCCTCTGGGTTTGTAAAATCCACAAAGTTGTTGAGAATACAAGACAAGAACACTCCTCTCTTTTCTATTTGCTTATGCAATTCCTAACTGGTAATGCAAAAGGAAATTAAAACTAGTTCTGTGAGGGTCTTCTGGGAGAGGAAGGTTGATGAGGGGACCACTTGACTTCTGAGGTCAGAAATTACAGAATAATTACCTAGCAGCGTCACAAGTTTTGGGCTGCTCTGTTGCTCTCCCTGGATAAGGGCAACACTCTCCAGGGCAGCATTCTCCCATTCTTTAGTTGTCTAGATGCCATATATGCCTGAGTCCTGATTATGCAGTGGGGTTAGTTATGATTCCTGAAATTTATCTTGATTTTACTGTATTTCTGTTGTTCAAAGTGTGTTGAATGGCTGTAGTTTTCTCTGGCACTCAAAATCTGAATGGTCCCTTAGGTGGTAGAGAGGGGAAATTCACTGGTGGTGTTCATGACAAATAGGTGAAATTACCACTTGCATTATGGCTACACTGGAGTCTGGATCCTCTAATAACTATAAAAAAAAATTTAAAAAGCATAAGATGAGGAGATCTGGTTACCAACTGGTCTTTAAGCATAAGAAATAGACATTTGCATCCTTTTGTCCCTGAGCTGTAAATCAGGAGGGACAATGCTCACTTTGAATGTCATGTTTACTCTTAGCATGATGTGTATGATGGAGGCATTGAAAGAAAGTATTAAGGATAGGATAACATCAAAGAAAATGTTTCAATTTTTATTCTCCTTTCCACAGTGGGTAAATTAAAACAGAATGAAACACCAGCAAACTTGAAAATAAAAGCAAATGTGTATGTGTGGACTATGACAGTTTATTCTGAAAATCAAAGTCAATTCTTCCCCCTTCCAAGCCAATGTTCTAATGATATAATTCTCTAACAACCTTATCTTCTAATTTGCTTTCTTTGATGTGCCTTCTCAAATTCACTGGCTAGCCTATTTGGTAGCTTTGAGATTTTTGATGTCCTTGCTTGGTTGGCTTTCAGAGCTCCATTAGGTAACTGCTGATATTACATTGTGCTTGGAACAGGATGTAAAGGGATGTCACTTTATTGTACCAACAGTCTCAGCAAGCAAATAAAAAGTTCAAACACACTCCCACTCACAACACGTGGTGGTGACTATAGAAAAATGGGAAGTAGGAACTTTTCAGGAAGGAGTCTTAAGTAGACAACCTCAGTCTACACCCTCCTTTGAATTAGAAGTCACATGGCACAGTAGCCTTTTTTACAAAACAAAAAACCCCAAAAACAACAACAAAACAACAACAAAAAAACCACAAACAACAAAAAACAAACAAAAAAATTATCAAAAAGCATCTAATCCCTTCCCTGCCATAGCTTTGTGCTTTATTTTATTTTGCAGTCAAATTACACCCTGTATGGCTGTGTCCTTCTAGCAGACAAACATTGCTGCAGAATACAATCCCAAGTTCCACCAAACCATTCCTACAGTCCAGACAGGGTTGCCTCCTGCCTCAGGACACACCAAATCACAGCAGTGAATTCCATTCAACTCGAACTAAGAGACACTTCTACCATGCAACATTAATAAATCCAGAGAGAAGCTAAATGAGTTCTCAAGTAGCAGTCGAGGTAAAACATGTGTGCATGAAAGGGGTGTAGGAGTCAAATTCTTAGTGTGTAATGCAGAAGCCAATTGTAATCAACAGCTTACTTCTCACTTGTTCGGTGAGGAAGCATTTAATTGTTCTCCCAGCTTTAGGAGGGAAGATGCCTCGTGATGCATTTCCCCTGTGCATTCTGCCACAAGGGGTTTCCCATGTGTTATTTGGCAAGGGAGGCTTAAGCAGGCATTGTGCCACTGAATTCCATTTTGTCTTCAGTGAGTTAGTGATTCTATTTGTGTTTTGTGAGCTGAAAAGAGTAGGAAGGTTTCTGCCATAAACAACTTGTGAGAATTGTTGATACATTAGGGGACAAAGAACATTGATCTTAGTAATATATTTGTCTGAATAAGCACATCAGTACTTGGCACATTGTTATTAAAACCTTTGTGCACTCCTTCCTCAAAGACAATGTGCCTGCATACAAATAAACCTACATTTTCAACTTTTATGTCCGTGCATGACTGTGGGGATAGAGGAAAGACATCCAGCTGTACAAATATACTAAATGCATCCTCCATTATTTGTGGCAAAATTAGTTTTTTGGACCCTCCTGATTAGAACAAGACACATAGTTATAACTGAGGATATCAGCTGTAGGAAAGAAACACTGTCTCATCTTTATACGGCATATCCCATTCTTTTGTCAGCTTGCATTATAAATAAATAACAAAGCAATTTGACACATGCCCATTGATTAAAAATAAAAGTTGTCAGAGTGAGAGGAGAAAGACAAAAATATGAATTATTAATAACAATATTAAGCATTGCAAAAAAGATGCTTAACATTCAAGAAAGTCCCTGAAAAATCTCTTAGTGAAGGGGACAGAAAGGACAGCTATGAAGACCTTCCCTCTACTGCTACTTTGTCTTGTCTTTGCTATTTGACCCTTGGAGGCTGGGGTGACATGTAGAAGAGAAGGATGGTTCTGTTAATTTGTGTATATATCTCAACTCTGGTATTTCCAACATGGGTGGCCTGCAAACATGGAAATATCACATAAAGAATGAAGTTAACGTGAAGTGGTTGTGTTGTGTCATGATTGGGTTTGGCCATTTTACATTACTGAGCAATCTTCCTGAAGTGAGTTTGAATAACCAATTGGCAGCCCTGGCATTTTCACGTGGAGAAGCTAAGGTAATTTATACTCTTTCTAAATTTTGTGTATCACACCTGTGATTTAGTGTGCAGATATTAAGGTATACAAAAATGCTAGTAATAATTTGTGTTCTGTACTTTGTAATGCTCCAAAGGATAAAGCATAAACAGTACCCTAGTAGCTGGCATCATTATGCATTTCTTTTCCCACCTTCTGTTGCTTATTTTGGTTGCAACAATTTAAATGCTTTCATTTATCAGACCAGTTTGAATGGCTGTTGGGTATATTGACCATCCTGGCAGTACTTAATTTTCCATCTGTGAAAATCAGGTTTCTTTTTTCTCTGAAGAGGAGAGGAATTACAAGGAAGAAAAGGAATTGGAATTACAAGGAATTACAAGGAATTACAAGTGAAGAAAAAAGGAGACAATTGCAAAATTTTCACAAAAGCTGAAGGAAACTCCTCGGTGACAGTCCTATTTGCTGAAGAATTCTCTTTCCTTAAAGCAGGTACAGAGTGTGCTATCACAGCAGAACAGGTAATCAGAAAGTTTTCCTGGTAGCACCAGAAGTCCATTCGTGGCTGAAGTCATGCTATCTCTAGAGGGATATTTTGTATTAGACTTCCTCATGACCAGTCTGTGCATTGCATTATTTCTAGCTGGGGACATGATATCACCTTAAAAAAAAAAAATAAAATAAAAAAACCCCAGACCCTCAGAAGCAGTAAGGCTCCTACCCTATTCCTATGGTGTTAATGTTTTGAATTAACAAACTTAATGAAGTCACAACATGATCTCCCAATTATTGTGTATTAATTCTGGAAAGCTGCTTTTTATGCATCTTTGCTTCACATAAGAGCTAAGCACTTGTAGGTTCTACGGATTTCATGAAATTCTGGAGATGCTCAGAGCTTCTGAAAGCTAGGCTCAAAGGATCTTGTTGCTGGCATTTGGTTGCCTGTGGTGCAGGTACCTCCATGCTCATTTGGACCCCCTTTGCAGTCAGCTGAAGAATGTTAGGCACTTAGAGGTGTCATTTGGCCTGTCACAAAGAAAGGCATCTGAAACTTCATCATATAAGGGATCACTTCTGTTCATAGGTTATAAAGTCTGGATGAAGACTGTAAGCAGTTCAAAAGTCATCTGAAATTTTTCTATGCATGTTGTCACAAGTTTCATGATCAAAATGAAGGCATTGCCCTAAAGATGTTAGTCTTTTCTGTTTCTGTGTGTACAGTGGGAGCACTGTGCAGGTTTACAGGTTGTGAGAGGATGGACTTCTCTGTGTACATAATTGTTATGATGCAACTGCGTATTAGGTCCTAAATGGTCTGCATTTATATTTTATGAGCTCTTTTCCAGTCCCACATACATGATATGTAAAGATTAACAGTGAGTGGGTATGTCTCAGCATGGGTACCTTACACTATTCCTGAATTTAGTGGTATATGGAATTACTGGTCTTAAGTATTAATTGATGTAGCCTGACTCCCCTTACTACTTCTGATCTGCTGTATCTGATCCCCAAGGTATTGATGAACATTATTTTTGGCATTAAAAGACTGAATTTAAGTTAATTTCATTGGTTTGGAAAAGTCACACATAACAATGCTTGCTTGACAGAGCTCAAGTACAGACCAAACTATGTGGAAGGGAACAGCTTCTGAGATGGGACTGAGATGATGTAGCGGGAGAGAGCTGCCCTTTGTCACATACCCAGATCTATAAGCTAAAGTCAGAAAAAAACATGTAAAGAAATGCTAGTATATTATGCTACTCTATGTTGGAACTTAAAGGTGGTAATTTCTTAAATTGTTTTTGTTGACTTGCACCATATGTAGCCTTTTTCTAAAGTCTTGTACTAATGCCTGCTAGGAGATCTTTAGACAGTTGAAAATTTTTTCCTTTGAAAAGGAGATTCTTAAGAAAGTGAGTTGGCTTTAAAATTGTGCAAGTCAGGTTAAGACAACCTTTGATAATGGATTTTAAAAATCTGGGAGAAAGCACTTTCATAATGCCATTATGGTACTTTTCATCAGCCTTACTGCACCTATGTGCCATATTTCAGCTCTGTAAACTGAAGCTTATTTATGCTGAATGATTTACCCACTGTCTTATCATGGGTAAAGTGGCAGGCCAGAAATGAAACCCAGGAGTCCTAATTTAATTTCTTGTTGATTTCAGAGACACTGCAATACCCCTGAAAGAAAAACATTCAAGAATTCAACAGGAGCACTCTGCTTGAGGAGTCTCCCATTTCAATAAACTTGTGGTTATAGCATGTCTGTGCTCTACTGACTGAGGTACCCGAGGCTGCTTTCAATCCAATCCATGTCTCCTCTGTGGGTGCCCATTGCCCTGCTGAGTGTTGCAGTGCTCTAAACCAAAAGTATTGTTCTTAATAGCCATATTGGGGAAAATACAGCCATCAAAAAGTGCCATCACTGCCAGCAAAAAAAAAGGTGAGTAGGGGTGAAATAAAAAGAAACTGTAGAGTCATAAGAATATAGGCTGCAGTTCAAATGCTTCTACCAATCTTGGGCTTCTTTTAGAGTAGTGAAGATGTGACAGCAGATGATATAATTTATCTTCAAATTCCTGTCTAATCATATTTACTGTCTCTGTGAGATCTTGAATAAATATGGATAAGTCTCTGTGTTTTTAAATTAGTATTTTGAAATTGACAATGCAGTGTGTGAGTTTTACAGGGAGGTATTTCTGGTTTTCGAGAGAAGCTTCTTCATGTCAGCTTGTCTTCTTGGTAGCTTTCACAGTGTGTGAAGAAGGAAGTTAAGAACTAGGGCAAATAATACCTGCTTCCTGCAGCATTTGGGCAAACATTTGAAATCAGTGGGTTAAGTCTGTTGGCTTGTGGATCTAGTCTGGAAAATTCAATCACATAATCTTGAAAGGAAAATTCAAGAGTCAGGGGAAATGCAGTCCAACACAATTTGTTCAGTCATGACTTTGTTTGTGAATTCCTGTCAGGATTGACCTAAGTGTATTTATAAAACTTAAAAGGGGTGTTCTTTCTTACAGTTCTAAATTTCCCCTTGTTCAGAGGAAATTTTGCTTATGTTATAGCGAATTTGATTTGTAGAGACAGAATATGAATTTTCTCAACTATGACATGGAAGGCATAAAATGAAGCTTTGTGAGCAGAGTTTTTCGTTAATATCTTTTTTTTTAATGTTTAGCCAGAGACAGAAGCAATCTGACATTTTTTCATTTGTGCTGAGGATAAGTTCTGAAAGCAATGAGTAGATGCAAAGGTAGCCATGCACTGAGTGCACAATAAAGGCTCAAGCGTGGGTGTTTGTGACCTTGTGAGATGCTGTAGGATACACCACCCAGCCTTCAGCTGCTTTTCCCAAAAGACGTACATCTCAGAAGTGCTGAGTCCTATCTGCTAGCTATATCCAGATGTGATTATGCCAAAGTGCTTTTCTGATGGTACTTGAAAGCTACATTTAAGCAAAAGCTTTGAGCCCTAAGCCCAAACTTTACATACTTGAAACCACATCTAGGGTATGGTTTATTGATGATAATCCTACCATAGAGTGTTTTAGGACAAATCCTTTTAAAGCAGTTATTAGATTAAATGCTGGACTCCGTTAAAATGGTGTATAATATAAAGAATACTTGATTTCATTAATGTTAATTTGATAACATCAGTTACCCTCTGGCAATTTAGGTGAGCCCATAGGCCAAAATTTTTACCTTTATATGCTCTTTCTACTTGTACCATGTGCTGTGGGTGTGATGGGCACTATATTATTATTAATTAGTTAATTAATTAGAATAGTTAATAGTTAATTAAATTGTTAATAATTGATTAATTAGAATAATTAGCATATGGTTTATACCTGGCAGTCTAAAATCTCCCTCAGCACTTTTGTGGAGTGTTTTGAATATGACTTGAGTTCCCAGATTGGCATGAGTTCATACTTACTGATTGTAGAAAAGTTTCTTGGAAATGGAACTGTTTTGTTTAATCTCTGTATTAATTGCAAGGCATATCAAACAAAAGTAAAAAATAATTTACATCCATATTAATGAAATCTGTGCAGGATATGAGAGGAAAGTATTAAACATCTGCAGTTCGGTAAAATCTGAAGTACAAAGGAAAAATGTGTATCATCTGAAGTTACTCAGGGTGGATAGCATATGTTTTAAGCATTTGGATTAAAATTCTTGATAGTGTATACCATGAGTTGATCTTGTCCTGGTCCGTGGGCATTGTATTTTCTAAGCTGGGAACATAAGGTTGTATACCAAGTAAGCAGATATGATCAGTCTGATCTGCTGGGTCTTCTTTTTGAAGACATAATCCTTATTAAAAGCAACACTGTGAAGTTTGAACCTTTTTCTTCCACTTCAGGCACAGATATTTTTCTGCAGCTACTTTTTTATTGTAAAAATAAGAGTAATATATTTTGCAAACTCTCTTCTCACTCCTTATTCTAGCAAATCTCCAATTGACTTCAGTTTCTTTACCTAAGTAGAAACCAAATCAAAAGTTAGCAAAGTATTTCAGGATTGTGAGCTCTATTTAGAGGGACTTGAAGTAATACATTTGATGGTGAAATCTGAAGAGCTTTTAAATATGGCCAGTCCTGTTTAAACCTTTTGCAGAAACCTGCATTTTGTTGATAATCAACACTGATGGGTTTGGTTTCATGAAACTCCATCCTAAAACCAGACTTAGAAAATGGCAAGGTCATTTTATTTATTTTATTTTCGAAATTTTTTTAGTCTTCCACAATGGGTAGTCTCATTTGTTGCTGTAAGCACAGCAGAGGAGAGAGGGAATGTAAACCTGTCTAATGATCATGAGCAGAATAAGAAACTGTTATTCTGGCAAACTTGATGTTAATTTAGGAAGCTGCAAGCTCTGCATTTTCTTTCTTTAATTTGTGATAGTTCTGGTTTTCATATGCTCTACCTTGGTAAAGGCAAAATTTCTGATCTCTACTTAGTCTGACAGATTTATTTTGATTGTGCTAAGTACTTGGTGAATTTGGGGAAGCCATCATTACTTGGTGTTATTGCTCGGTGATTTGTCTTCTGGTTAAAGTTTGGTTTGGGAGATAGGAAAATGAGGATCACATCTCCAGTTATCATCCAGGGCCATTAAGTGGATGACAGCCAGTGCACAGGTGGTGGTGGTGGTGGCATTGATTAATTCATGATCACAAAGTGTTTTGGTCTACTGGCATAAAAAGCAGAATAGAAGTGCAAAGTGTTATTGGTAGGGGTTGGTTCTTTCCCTTTTCTCTCTGTGGAATTTTCCTCATTGTCATGCTAGGATACCTGTTGATTAGGCCCTCTTGGCAGGGGAAAGGGGGAGGAGAGGGAAGAGGGAAACCCCCCGAGATTCAAACAGCCCGAAGAGCAGATGGAAGGCTCTGGCTCGCCCCGAGCTCCCCCCAAACTCCGCGGAGTTCGGACAAGAAGGACGATCGCCTCCTCTATCCCTTCCCTGCCATCCCAGCGCCGGGAGCCATCCTCACTGCTGTCAGACCCTGCCCTGCTGCCTTCTCGCTTTAACCTGCCACCATCCAGCACTCTGCTGGGTACTGGGACCGACACTGTGAGCGGAGGGGTCTCTCCATCTCTCTCTCCCCCTGGGACAGAGCTGCCATCACCCCCAGCCCTCCTGCAGCTCTGCGGGACCTGCCGGCCCCCAGCACCGGGAACTGCAGCTCAGGGAAAAGGTGCCTGCAGCCAAAAAACACTGGGACTGAGTTACTGTTCTGTTTGTGGGTAATTTCATAGCTGTTGTTGTTCTTGTTTGTCTTGTTAGATATACTAGTAAAGAACTGTTCCTATTCCCATACCTTTGCCTGAGAGCTCCCCTAATTTCAAAATTATAATAATTTGTAGGGAGGAGGGATCACACCTTCCAGTTCAAAGGGAGGCTTCTGCCTTTCTTAGCAAATACCTGTCTTTCAAACTAGGACAGTTATTAATGAATGACTGCTTGACGTACTTAATATATGATGTTAAATACCTTTTGAGGCTAGATACATTATGAGTGCAAGTAACTCAATTGAAAGTAGTTATGCTTATTTCTTTAATTGAGAAAAACAGATCCTTACAGAGTGCATCACAGTTTCAGCCCTCATGGTGATCTCCTGGTTAGGATTATGGGTCGATTTGATCTTAGTAACATATGGCCCAGGAACTGGAAGCTGTCAGCATCTTTGGAGTTTGGGGAACAATTGCAGTCACTTTTTATGTTGACTGCTGGGAATTTATCCTCCTCTCCTAATTAGTCTTATCCAAGCTTTCAGCTGTCATATCATTTCAAAAAACATCATGCTGCGAGACACGTGTTTCTCCCTTTTCCAGGTGAAATAAATTTATAGTTGTTTAGCATCTCTGTAAAACATAACATTAATTCTGGTTGTATTCACACTGGAACAAATCTTACCCTGGTTTATGTTAATATGAAGTTTACCACTCTGTTACCAAAGCCAGGATTTGGCACATAGGAGTCTTTTCCTGTTTAGTGGGAAGCATTTGCTGATTGACCACTTTGTGAAGTCATGCTTGGGTTGCACTATCCAGCTTTTCTCCAGAGCAACGCACAACTACAAGGCTCTTTTTGTGGAATTTCAGTGTTTACACATGATGTTAAAACCAGAAGGATGTGCACACCCAGATTAATGTTTCACTTTGCTGGCTGTGGTTGCAGTTTTACTGAAAGTGTCATAATAGCTGATGCTTTTCTTAAAGATTGTACTCTTGAAGTAAACAGATAATGTCAGGTTCTTTGTTTTTTGTTTATAAAATAAGTTTCTAGTCCTTGTGATTGGAGGAAAGATACTGAATTTATGATCAAAGCATAATACAGAGTCTCAGAAATGAAAAAATCTAAATATAAAGGCTGGTGCTTTTTTGATTGTTTAATAATATTTTTGAAACTTTAGAATTTTCAGAGGAAAAATGAGGAAAATTCTTAAAGGCAGGAGGGAAACAGCATGAGTTCAGGATCCACAGTAGTTCATTTACATTTTGCTTTCAGCTTGGTCTGAGGAATAGCTTAGTGGTCTGAATACTGGCTTTGAAATCCTTATGCAGTTTGAATCTGTATCTAGAATACCAGCAGCAGGACAAGGAATAAAATTCACACCTTCACACCTCTACAAAGAACAAATACAGCAGTGAGAATTTATTACATATTTATCTAGTCATTTAAACAAAGATTACTGAGACTGTTCTGTGTGGTGTTACTTATCTGTGTCTTTATTAGCTGACCAAGAAATGTACTGTTTGTCATTCATCTGTGTGATGTATCTGTGCCTCTGCTTACTTGCTTAGCTAGATTTCCTCTTTTCTCCCTACTTGTGTTTGGGCAGAGAAAGTACATACTAAAATTTCCAGGGTATTTTTTGATATTTTTCTGTCTTAACTCCATAAATTAGGATCATCACTTATAGTAAATGTTATATGCCCATACACACTAGTCATTAGAATTGCTATGGGAATTGTTGGGTGGAATTGTAAGTTCTTTCTTGTGTGGGAGTAAGACTGCATGATACTGAGGGTCTTCTATTACTCCAAGAACTGTGAAATAGCTTTAAAGACTTAAAATGAATGGTTATGAATAATTTGGCTTTTTTCTCTGTAAATTCCATTACAAATGTAACAATAACAATAAAACTGCAAATAAAATACTTGGTTTGCCTAGGGAATTGTTTAGTTTGTTATATGGATTGTAGTACTACCTACTACCTACCTAGACAGAATTAGGGTCTGTCTCTAATAAATGTTTGGGTAGAAGTTAAGAGATTGCCCCTGTTCTAGATCTTCATAATCTACATCACAGATTCATACAAATGAGTGGAAACATTGCTATAGGCAAAATATCAAAGGACATTGTGGAGATTATCCTTTTGTAGAGATGGTCCAAGCAATTCTGAATTGTATAGAATGTGGTAGGCACGGGACTGTTCTGTAGATTAAACAAAACAGTGTCAATTGTGACTTTTTTTTTTTAAGGCTAAAATTTTTAAAGAATCTATGCTGAGAACTGACTTCCAGATTGAATACTTTTGATTTGCAGCTTCTTTCCACAAAAAAATTCTTACAATTAAAAGTATTTGTCTTTCAAAAATCTCATTCATCTGCAAATAAAATTTTTATCAATACTTTCACAAATACATTTCTTTCTTTTATCAGCCTTTGTTGGAGAAAAGTTGGAGCCTGGTAA
Organism: Cinclus cinclus; assembly: GCF_963662255.1. Lineage (NCBI taxonomy): Eukaryota > Metazoa > Chordata > Aves > Passeriformes > Cinclidae > Cinclus > Cinclus cinclus. Next base: position 25,101,457 of record NC_085047.1, on the reverse strand, counting down.
TAGTGGCCTGTGGGACGTCAGTTTTTGTGACTGCCATGGCATGAAAACTTGTTGAAAGGAACCTAAAAATGTATATGGCTTCCTAAAGGTAAATGCCAAACCACTCCCATACACTTTTGGAATATGTTAGGATTCTTACCAGGGTATTCTCCATAGAGTGTAATTCAAAAGAGCATTGCCTGCAAGAAATTTTAGGTAGAGAGTTATCACCACAATTTTAAGTCAGTTCCTAACTGCATTTTGTTGATGGGAGGAAGAAAAGTAGTGTTTTTCTTTGTCTTACCTTGATTTTTCTGTTTCTTAAACAGAATGACTACTTGCAGAAGAAAATAAAAAGAGGTATCCCTTGCTTTTCCCTGCCTTGTTTCCACTTGTAGAAATGCTCCTTCCTCTAGTGAGTAAATCAGGGCAGGTGCCTGGAGTACTGCTTCCCCAGCCAGCAGGATAAGGAAACTGTCTGGCTGTACTGAGAAAGTTTTCCCAGCTCTGTGTTAGACTTGTGAGGAGAAGCAGGAGCATTGAAAGCTTTTTGGAAACTTAAGGGGGTAAAAAAGAGCATTACCTGGCATTTTATGTTAAGGATTTTATACAATGCTGACAAAAAACACAAATTCTTAAGACTATTTTCATCTAGTAAATCTTCAGAGTGCCTTGAAAGGTTGAAACTTGTTTTGCTAGACCACTTTAGAGCAGCTAGAAAGCTATTGTATGTAAAAATTGTACTGTTTAGTTTCTGACAATCAGGGGAATTTTCCTGGACCCTGAAAGATAAATGTAAAGGTACCGAGAAAACTGTGAGTCTGTCCTCTGGATACAATGCTCTTTAGGGTAGGGTTATATGTTAGCAGGTCTTAAATGGAAATCTTTGTGCTGCCATAGAAAGCCAAAGGATACTGTAATATTTAAATCAATCTGAGTTTCCTCCAAGTAAAATAAAATAAAGGAAATGGTATGACTTGGCAAATAGATCTTGACCTCATGATATTTTTACAAGTCAGACAGATGTGCAGTCTCTGATAAGCTGGTACCCAGGACAAACTATCAAATCAGAAATCTGTGGAGTCACTCTTCAAATCCCAGCACTAATCACAATGATAAAGAGCTACCTTTCGATTAATCCTGTCCTGGACTTTAGATGAAAGATACTGCAGTTTAATTACAGAGTGAAATCCACTTTGTCTGATCTGCCAGTCTGCACTATAATGTCATAATATAATCAGCTTCACCCCTGTCTGAAGCTCTAGGGCTGTGAAGTCCAAGGACTTGTTTGATCAGAAGAAATAAAACAATGTTCAAACAACCACCAGCCACAGGGCTGTAATTACCAAAATCTTGTTTGCATCTGTCTGTCATTTTCACCTTTTTTTTTTTTTTTTTTAATGACACGAAGGAGCAAGGAGGGATCGTGGTAGATAAGAACAGCAACCTGACAGGTGACAAATCAAGATGTGGGATGGTTTTCTTGTAGAATAGATCATTGTAAAATATTCAGGCTAATTAAACTGGGTCTCTTTCTTACGTATTTCCCATCAGCTTTGGTGACACATGCTGGTTCAAGCAAAGCCAGCCATCAGTCCTGTCATTTCATAATTAAAACCTGTAACTGAGCTGTGAGTGCCTGCACCGGAGGTTCCAGCACAGGGTTGGAGTCATGTGAGTGTGAGAAATTGTATTGCTACTCATGTGAGAGTGGCAGCAGGTCTGCCACAGTGGGAGATGTTTTCTCCCACCCCTCTTAGCAGATTCAGCCATGATTTGGAGGGAGTGTTTATTCAGTAAAAGAAAGAGGCCATGGCTTGCTGTAACACATTACTTGGCATGCTTTGCACAGGTGCATGGCTCATCCCCCACAGCTGTGTGGCAGCTCATTGCACCAACTCACACTGAAAGCAGTGGGAGAATTTTGGATGCTCCTCCTGATCTTTTAATGTCCAGCTTTCTTCCCCTCCACCTCCTTTATTAAGGGTGCAGCCAGGGAGCATTGGTAGAATTTCTTTTTAATAGACCATGAAGAATGTTGTTCTGAAAAAGTTCATTACCTTTTCCAGGCTCATTTCACTGAGCTGACTAAACAGCGGTGACTTCCTCTCACCTCTGACCTCAGCAGAGCTGGATTGTTACCAAGAGGTGAAGAGATCCAAAGTTTTGAATACATGTTTTGTTTAGTATTCTTCTGGCCATGCCAGGGAGGTTGTGGTTGTGGTGTGGAAAGAATAGCTGACAAAGTTCTCATAAATGGTTTGTTCTCAAGTTGTTGCTAGACATAGATGCTAATGGCCAGAAAAGGAAACACACCTTTTATCTAGCTCCATCTTTTAGAGAGGACACTCCAAACCTGTGGTTGGGTTAAGTGTGGTTGGATCTGCTGACATCTTTTTATTGCTTAGGTTTTCTTCGCCCACCCACCTCAAAATTCTCATTTATCTCACATTATTTTCTTGTAATTTCGTTTTCTCTGCTTTTCCCTTTGCATCTTCTTCATCTTTTGACCATTTCCACACAGATCTTTCTTTTTCTTCTTACATGATATAGTCACTCAACTCCTTACTGTCTCAGTTGCACTTTGGACTCTATTCCACCCATCTAGAATGGAGTTCTTACACTGTTACTTTCTCACAGCTCTTCTGCCATAAAAGCAGTCCCAGTTTCCATTTGTTATTATAGAATGAGCTGGTAGATTTTTGTGAATCACAACTGGAGTTTGACAATAATCCCTGTGCTGCTTTCTCCTCACAAAATGGGGCTCATTCAACCCCTGTAACTGAAGGGACTAAGCAGGGGGTGAGATGAGTGCTCTCTGGGTGTCCTGAAGCTGTAGCCTGTAATTAGATTTCTGTGCACAGACCACTTCTCTGTACTGCAAAATCAGAGCAGTGTCTTGAGGCAGACACTGGGGGTAAGGAAGGATATCAGACAGCAGTTGTTAGCAGTATGTGTCTGTGCCTTAAACCTGCAGTACATTTGCTTTCTTCCTCTTCCTTTTGTAGCCTGTGGCTGACAGCAATGCCTGGCATTGCCTGTCAGCAGGGATGGCATGCAGGGTGTTTTGCAATGGAAATCTGGCTTTAAACCTAACTGGGGTTGTCACTACTGTTTTAACTTCTGAATGGTATTTAAACATTGCAGTCTGCAGATTCCGTTCCAGCAGGACTTATCCGGAGGAGGCTGTCTGGAGAATCTCCTCTGAAGCAGCTCTGACCAGCAGCAATGGCCCTAACACTTTATTTGTTTACTTTCACCCTCCATCTAATCCTTTCCTTTTGAAACAGAAATGTAAGAAGGAAGATGTGCCCGGCTTCTTCTAAATCCCAAGAATATCTTTCAGCATGAAGAAGTCCATCTAGTCACATGGTCTTGCTACAACCACTGGTGTCTTGCTTCCCAGAGGAAAAGTATCAGGGAAACCCAAATAATGGTTGTATGGCCAGTTGCTACAGGAATTGTTTCTTCTCCAAATGTGAGGATAAAGGCAGGCATAGGGTAGGTTATAACAGTACCTAGGAGGAAAAGAAGAAATTAGTCTGTATTGATCAGAATAAATTGTGTTAGTTTCTAAGAGAAAAAAAGATACAGGCAGGTGGGGTACAAATTCATTGTGGAAATATCTTGTTACAATATACAGTGATGTGAAATTTTCATCTTTCCAAAGACCTCAGTTCATACTCAGGTGTTTGGTCTGCTTACAGACACAAAGATGGGGCATCCTTAATGTAATGGCTCTCACAAGCTTTGATGTGGGGAGTTTTGCATGATGCTGTACTGCAGCCCACCTACACCTTTGGGGCTTTCTGCATAGTTGTGGCACAGGTTCTGGGGTAGTTTTAGACTACCACCACATTCTTTGGACTGACATAGGAACTTGTCAGAAGACCCAGCTCAAAATGTTCATGGTTGTATAGATTTAGTCCCTTGCCTGCTCTGGAAAAGTGAATTTCTCTTCTCTTTATCATTCAGTGATATTTGTATGTTTGTTGTTTTAGATACCACAGCATCTTCTGCAAAACTATGCTGCTGTTAGCCACAGTACTGTGTGAATTAATGATTTTTACTGTGAAAAATCAAAGCAGCAATGATCTGTAGTTAGAGGACGTAGCACAGATAGGAGAAGACTGGAGGAGAAAGAGGAGCAGTAGGCAGAGAAGTGATCTGACAATTGGAGAGGAAAAGCAGAAGACTCAAATCCCATCCTTCTTCAACCATGATGCTGTCTGTTCATATTTACTCCTTAGCCCTCATACTGCTTGCTCGTGCATAGTTTTGTGCCAGTGCTCATATTAGCCCCGCGGTTTAGGCTGAGCTCCACATGCACATGGCTCACGATGACATTTTCACAAGTACTTTGAAGTGTTATCAGCACATTTCTAGATCCCATATGGCACAACCAAAACCTGTTGGAAGTAGATTGAGACTTGTGTATACGGGGAGCAGTTCATTCAGGTGCATGAATCGTATCCAACTCATGGAGAATCAGGAGAGAGAGTGAATCTCAAGTCTGTTCCTCAGATGTGTGCAAAGTACTGGGAAGTAACTAATTTTCTAATTGAAAATTACAGAATCATAGAATCACTAAGGTTGGAAGACACCTCCAAGATCAAGTCCAACCTTTGACCAAACACCATCATGACAACTAGGCCATGGCACCAAGTACCACATTCAGTCATTTCTTAAACATTTCTAGGGATGGTGACTCCACCACTTACTTGGGAAGCCTGTTCCAATACTTAGCCACTCTTTAAGTGAAGAAATTCTTCCTGATGGCTAATCTGAACCTCCCCTGGCACAAGCTTGAGGCCATTTTCTCTTGGGTCTCTACTTGCATGGGAGGAGAGGCTGCCCCCCACCTTGCTACAACTTCCTTTCAGGTAGTTCTAGAAAGCATTAAGGTGTTTCCTGAACCTCTTCTGTTCCAGGAAAATTGCACTATGGTGCTGATGGGAATACTTCAGCGTATCTTCATTTCATCATATAACCCTCTTTTCTCTTTAGCACAAAAACTGATGAATAGAGCTTTCTGGTCACTTCCGGTGACATAGAGATTGAAAACTTTGGGGGTCCAGATCTGAAGGTACTTCACCAGGTTTTTGTTTTTTGGTTTTTTGAAATAATGTTTGAGAGTTTAAGACCTGGTATTTCTGTCCCAAAGAAGAAAATTCTTATCCATTGGCCAGCCTTAATTAAACTTACCCTCTCCCTAGCAGCAAGCCTGATAGCAGCTCACTCTTTGTATAAGCATGTCACTACATGCACCAGAGAGACAGGGTCTGAGAATCCCAAGGAAGAAGGGGAGCCAGGTCCTCTTCTCAGCATAGAGAAGGTAAAGCATACCCCAGAACTGCACAGAGTGGCTCCTCATCCATTTACTTTGGAGCACCTTGCTGACATCAGCCAGCCTTGCGTGTCCATCAGCCAGGTCACTCTGGCTTCATCAGAAGGCGGGGCTATGTTTATATTGCATGTGGTCATGCTTACCCCACTTTTTAAATGGAAGTTGAATTGAACCCCTCATGATTCTGCAAGAGTCAGAGGAGAGTTTATATTTTTGGTGTCCAATCCTGCCAGTGCTGTTAACAAAGTTTTAAGGGCAGAAGGCAACTGCTAATTGTGATGTAACTTGAATGATTTCATCGCTTCATTCCTCTCACCCTACTGGGACATTCATCAACTCTTCCAGGTCACTGTTGACCTGGGATACCAGAAACCTGGCAATCTCAAATCACATTTTAGCCATCCTGGAGTTGATTTATCCACTCTGGTCAATTTCTGTTAACATTTTGTGGTTTTTTTACACAGCTATATGTAGATTAATCTCATGCTTAGAATTATGTGGAGACTTCGGATTTTGTTGCGTTTTAGATTTGTTTCTTTTCCACACAGTTAAACTAATATCATGTCAAGGGTGAGGAGAAACCTCATTTCAACATCTTGTTGCCAATTCCCCAAGCTACACATTTTTCCTTAAGCCCACCTGTCTTGTAAATCATAAAATACCCTTTTTGGAATAGTTATCAGTTGTAGACTCTTTCTCCCCTTCAGCATAAAAAGTTAGAGAAACCAGGGACAGCTTATTTGACTATCAGAGCCTCTATTTGATGCATCCACAGGTCTAAAGAGATTAAAATTGTTTGACTTGACCCTACCTATTACCAGTCTGAAGAGAAATCCCTTAAGCTTTCTCCTTTCTTGTCATGTAAGGTCTCCTTTTGTAAGTTCATGTTCAAGGTCCCCAATTTCATTTTTCTTAGGGATAGCAGGAGCTCTAGTAATATCTGTCTTTATAAAGCCTTCAATGAGAGAGCAGGAGACTGAGCAGGAGAATGTGGGGAGAAGGGTAGAATATACTGGGTGAGTATCTGACCCTGGAGTACCTTCTGGTGTCTCTGAGAACCACAACCTTATTGAGAAGCACACTTGTGGCTTCTGTGGCAAAGGATGACAACAAAAGCAATTTTGTCTACCACAATGACTATTCAGAATTGAGGCCTGGATTTTAAAACAAATGCATTTGGAACATAGATGTGGAAAGCAGGAGGAGCACAAGTGTTGCTTATTGGGGGCCCTGCAGACAGAAAGTTATTGTGTTTCTAACGCTATTGATTTTTTGCAGCAGCTGATATTTCAATCTGAGTGCAGCATGTCTGAGAGTCTACGCACACTGTCAAGAAGAAATATGATAGTGTCTTAAAAGATTAATAATATCACTGGTCCTCAGGAGGCCTGTCTTAATTCACTGGCCTGTTCCTTGGCATGTACTGTAATTTATCTAGTCTGATTTGAATAGCAAATGGCAATCGGCTGCCATTAGGGAAATAGGTATCAGTCTTATTGATCCAGGATGGGCTGGATTTTATTTAAGGAGGGCTGCAAAATGTTATTAACTTTCAGATGAGAGGCTGGAGATAGAGGATTTTTTTTCAGCATTCCAAGGCAGGGTGAATTACACTTAATCCTAAAAGTCCTGAAATAGATAGTAGGAGGGGGGTTGTCAACTGCTACCAGTTTGTTTTCAAATACACCAGTTATTTCCAGAACAACTGTTCTCTTTCCTGGGCTCTCTGTCTGTGTCAATGACTTACTTGTCTTTGTTGGAGGCAAGGGTACTGGCATTTGGGGAGAAGAAAAAGAGATGGATGACCTTCCTATTGGTTCAGATAAAGCTGGAATTTACTCTTCACTGTGACACATGAATTGTGGGTTTTCTGTGCCCCCCACTATGCTTCACAAAAGCTCTAAAGTTTAACTTCCTCGTGGGGAATATGTAATCCTTGCTGATGCTCTGCTTTATGTGTGTTTGGAATGGCCACCAGTGCTTCCTGCAGGAAGCAGCTGATGTGGCTAGAAGGGCAGTAATACTGGATTGGCTGTAAAGGTCCTGTCCTGGATCCCTTGTCATACCAGTTCTTACCAGCAGTCACCATGAAGAATAAAAAGAGGTTTTGGATAATATTTAGGAGCTCCAAATCCAGCTTGATTTTTCAGTGGACAATGTTGTTAAGTGTCATGCTAAGCTATGGATGTGAGGAAGTCTGGTGCAATTTCAGTCTCTACACTAATACAGAACTGAAATCTTATGGCAGTATTGGAAGTCTGAAAACTAAAGCCTTTTTAATAAAACTAATCATAAAGAAGTAAAATTGCAGCAAATATCTTGGGAAATTTCCAGTCTCATGATATGCCACTGTGGAATAACCTCCCCAGGGAAGAGGTGGGAGCCCAGTTATTTGGCACTCTGAAGTTAGACTACATGGAGCATCAGGAGAAATAGTGTAAGGAATACCCCAGCTCAGGTGGGAGGATGGACTAAATGATTAAATACCACAGGTCTCTCCAGCTTTAATCACTCTAACTCTTTGATGCGTAAGACTCTCCCAGCAGGAATCACTAAAAAGAAAGATCCAGGAGTGCTGACTATTAAAAGCTTAGAGCTACTTCCACTTCATCAGGAGACATTGCAAGGAACAGTGGAGGAATGTTGTACGTAGGGGGAGTTCAAAGCTGCCCTCCAGTCCCACTCTCACTGGATAGCCTGCTCCTCCGGGAGCGGTGTGGGAATGGTGGCTCTGGTGAGCTCACAGACTGTCCTGCGCCAGTCTCCCTGCAGGAGGCACTGGGAGGACTGGGCTGGGGTTGCTCTTCCAGGAGATGGGAAGCATGCAGTGGAGAAAGGGATGGGGAAGGGAGGGTGCTCTGGTCACGGTTGGCTTTTTACCTTTGAGAAGATTCTTAAAGCTCACAAGAAAGCCTTACCCATGTATTTTTCCAAAAGTATTCGCAATAAAGAGGAAAAAGTGCAGTAACATTTCAGAGAAGTAGCTCCTTGTTACCTGCTTTTTTATTTTTACCTAAGACATGGGGATAGAGAGCAAAGCTCTACAGGAAATGGCCATGCACAAAGGCAATAAAATAAATTGAAACTGACTTTGGGGCTTTTTTGAACAGTGGTAATTGCCATACATTGTGATGTTTGCATAAGAAATTTGTTAATGTGTAAGAGAATGACGTGATGCATGTTATTTGCCTGATGACTGTAGTCTCTGAGTGAATGACTTATTAAGGTTAGTAAAAAAAATTTGTTTGTGACTTGTGATATTTCGATTGCTAGAATTTAACATTCCCTATGCAGAGTTGCCTAAAGGGGGGAAACTAAATTATACATATGTTCTAATGACCGACTGGCTATGCTTTTATTTATTTCTTAATAGCACTTTGAGAACAAACAATGTGTTCTAAATTTTTGGTCTGTCTATCTTTCTGCCTGCCTGGGCAGGAATGTTATGGCTTTCTTAATTCTCCTGTGTGATTTATCATCCCCAATTCATTGTTTTGCATAACTCTGCTCAAAATGAAGAAATGTCATTATTTTGCAGTGAAAAAGTTGTCATTTGCATAATGCCTGCCATTAATTATTGTGAGACTAATGCAGTTGTTGATATTTTTAGGGCACAGTGGTACATCCTGCACCTTGTATAATGTCATTCTGAAAACATGGGTTGTTAATAGGTGCCACAACACTGCACAAATGCAAGAAAGGAGGAGAAGAAGAGGAAGGGCTCATAATGGAACAGGCTATGATCTTTATTTAGATTTTTCTTTTCCTGAAATACATGTTGAGAGGTGACTGTAAACAGAAGTAAAAGCTAGGAAGCTGTGACACCTGAGAGAATGAGGAAGTGAAGAATTAGAAATGTTCTTTTCTACATATGTTAGTCAAGGTGAACCTAAATAAAATTCTCATGCTGATGTTCCTGGAATTTGAGAAAACTCCTGGCAGTAGTTAGTGACTGTTATACCATAACTGGCATTTCTTCCTCTCAGAAAAGTAATTTGTTATTTGTTTTAGTGGCTTATTTATTTTTACAATGTAGTTATTTTATGATTCTTTTTCAAACATATAAAGAGAAAAGGGCAGCTTTCATGCGACAACCTTCTGCCCCATGGTAGTGGGCAGTTTCTGAGCCTGTGGTTGTGATTATATGCTAGTTGGAAGAAATTACTTCAGAAGACCATTAAACATCAACAGATCCTAGGGCTTTTGGTATCTTACTAGAAAATAAGAAGCTCTATGTCCCTTTGCCATTCTACAGATTTACTATGCCCTTTCTCTGTTTGCTGATGTATCTTAGAATGCCAGAAGGAGAAAACATGGTCATTTACTCCTCAGATCCTGAGATTCGCTGCCTCCAGAAGGGTGTTGTTTTGTCTCCTGTTTTCTGCCATTAGAATTAAAACAACAACAAAGAAAACTAAACCACAAAAGTTCAAATAATGCTAAGAGTCTAACTGAAACCCACAAAGGGCAGGAAATTCATCTCCAAACATTGCCAGGCTGTCCTCAGCTCACCCTATTGCCACAGAGAACTGAAAGTTGTTCCTACAGTGTGTGATCTTACAGACCACAAACGCTGCAATATGTAGACACAATAGGAAATACAATAGAGGAACAGACACTGAGCTTTATTCTCAGTTTCTTGGATGTGGTAGGTGTGAGAACTATGACTCTCTTAAGAGAGCTTCAGAGTGGCTTGTTACTGACTGGGCATCACTGCGGAAGTCACACCTCCTAGTGGTGCCACTGGATACCCATAAAGAGTAACTAAGTTGACTTCTGCCCCAGTGTGAGTGGGGGTGTAGTGCATGCTGCCCCCCCCCCCCCGCTTTGGGACTCACCACCCCAATAGCAGTATCACAAAAACCAGTGAAGCAAACGTGACGGATTAGGGCAGCCCATCTCCATGGGAGTGTTCTGGTCCCGAAGGCCTTGTCCACGGGACAGTCAGTTGGACAGATGTGCTGGCAGCAGGTGAAACTAAGGATGCTGCCAGCCAGGAATTGACGACCTCTGAGTGGACTCACCTGCCACACGGATGTATCCTGGTGACAAAAGTTTGTGTGCAATGCATGATTCTCAAGCCAGGGGTCATGTAACACACGCCGCTAGGCCCCGACCCGATGGGTGGTAACGCTGGGTAAAGCGTGGCAGCGCTTGGGGGGTAATACTGCCATGGTCCACCAGGGATCCCCCACATTCTGGTGTACACCGTTGCGTTTTGAGGCCTGAGTTGGCCTCTGTGTTTGGAGGGAAATACAGGCAACACAGTTTGGAGGTCAACTGAGGCAACTATGCAGCAGGGCACAGTGTGCCTGTCATGCTTCCCATGTCGTGTACATCCGGTACTAATGGGCATGCCAGGACCCAATGCTGAGTGCTGCCACTTAGGGGCTCCGTGCTGGTCTCAACCCAGTGGCGTGCAAGTGGTGGAGTACAAGGCCCTGTACCTGACCCCAGAGTAAATATCGGCTACAGTGGGTTGTCTTGACAGGGCAGGTGCATTCATGTTGTGACAGGGCCACGTCACTGGTAGCGCTCGGTTGCACCCAAGTCCGAGAGAGGCAGGACTCTCGGTGGGATTCTCACTTCCGCGCACGCCGTGGCTGCGCAGCATGGGCATGATGACGTCCAGTCCTACATCTCCGTTTGGACAAAATTACTGATTACGAGCCCGGTGGATGGGCTACCATTACTGAACCAGAAAAGGTGTGGAAACACGTTTCCACTCGAAAACTAGCAGAACACAAGACTGTTTTTTAATGTGTTTTCATGTTCGTAGAACACAAGTGCAGTATATAAAGAGTGTTTCATAAAGTTGTCATTCCTAGTCACAAACTGCACCACAACTATAAATTGCAATCTTTAACATTACAGAAACAGTTCATGTGTAAGTGGTTGATTTCTTACATCCATAGCACTGCCCCTGCTTGATAGTTGTTAGAAAAAATATATAATTTTAATTACCTCATGCTGGCAAGAATCCTGGATAGTGCAAATCGGGAGGAGAAATTTCTGCATAAGATTATAACAACAGAATGTCATAACTTTGCTTTTCATTGTGCCAGTGATCTGAATGCCTCCAAGGGCTTTGCAAATCTTTCAGCAATGTATCCTTTTAGACACTCCTAATTCACAGTGTTAGAGAGATGGTGCGGTAGGAAGAATGTCCCTGTCCATGGTATCCCACCCCCACTGGAGGGGTTATGCTACAGATGAGCTGCAGATCTAATGGAAGAGCAGGAATTTTCAGACTTCTCCTTCTGTTAAATGAGTTCAGGAGATGCTCAGCATCCCTTAGAATGAATGGATCTGAATTTCCTTCCTGTCTTTGATACAGGCTTCCTGTGTGGCCACAAAAAATTCACATAATTTCTCTCATAATTTTAATCAATGAGGAATTAAAATCATTCCAGACATCTGAGGGTACATTGTGAGGATTAATTCAGCAAGATTGCTGAGATATTTAGATGCTATATTGATGAGTATCACAGAAAATCCAGAAACAAAACCCCATCTTATTTCGTGTGAGACTTGGATGCCACTCAGTAAACAAGGCTTGGGGCCACACACTGAACAGTGAGGATAAAAAAAAGAGTATTTGAATTAGTCTCATTCCCTGGATGCTATCCATTATACAGAACGCAAAATATACAATCATAACATGGAAGATTGTATTGTAACACTACAGCTGTTGTGACAGACTTCATTTTGATATTTTCATACTTTTGCATGCTTTGCTCTGTGACCTGAATGTTTTTGCTTGTTTTTAAAAGGCATTTTTGAGAGAAGATGCACAAGAGACTAAGTGCAGTGCCCACAGAAATCACTCCATAGTGTGAATGCTGAACAGCCATTAGAACCAGAGGGGGTATCATCCCTGGTAATTTCATAAGTTTAGTGGTTTTCATCTCAGAAATGGATATCACCTGTTGGAATCTCATCCAGTTAGGAACATATGTTGTGTATCTATATCACAAGTCTCCCGAAAGAATATCTTATTCTCCCAAACATCTCTCTGTTTCCCCCTTAACATTTTGTCCTTAACATACACTTTAACTATGGTTGTACCTGGGGAAGGATATTAATCAACGTCCAGTATGTTGTCAGTGCAATAGTAAATCATCACTTGCAGCCAAAATCCATGTGCTCCATAAATTCATTTTGCAGCTGGAATCTCTGTGATCTATGTGTTAGCCATGTTGAAGCTTAGCTGCTGTGTGATACACATCAGATTGGTTCATTCTGCTCTTCAAAAATGTGCATTTCTTAGTGTAGTGTTTTCTGCTTTTGCATCGTGTGTAATAGCCCTGATGGAAAGGGCCATTAAAGCCTAAGCTGTATTTTCTGATTTTATCTGGTTGCTTTTTGAAACCATTTTCCTTTGGCATTGAAAATATCCTGTGCTGACGAATTACACAATTTAATTACAGACTGTGTGAAAACATACTTCCTTCTGTTTGCTTTAAACCTGGTGCTTGATAACTTCTTTGGATGCTTTCTAGAAATATGTAATAAGAAATCGGGAGCAGTTATTAACAGTTCACCTTGTCCTTTTTTGTTATGATTTCATCAAGCTCCTTCATATTTCTCTCAATCATTTATTTTCCAGGGCAAAGAACCCAACTCTTTTTATCCTGTCCTTGTGCAGAAGTTGTTTCATGCTTTGAACGTCTTTGTGCCCTTTTCTTCATCTTTCTGGCTGCTTATTTCCACTTTCGTCTTGACAGTTGAAACCCACATAGAGTGTCCAGTATGTGAGTCTACAATGGATTTTATTAGAAGGATGTCACTGTGATTTAAATTTTATTTTCTAGTTCTTCCTTAGTAATTTCCAAGGGGTTTTTCTCCTCTTTTACCATCAATTCTGAATATTGAGATGGTTCTTTCATAGGTATATCCACAAGGATTCCATGCTGTCTTTCCAGTGTAGCAATAGCTAAATTAATTCCTGTTTTGTTGTATGAATATTTAGTATTTTTTGCTCCTAAGTTATGATAGCTTTCTTTTAGAAAATTGCTTTGGTGAGGGCTTTAATATTTTTTAAACTTTAGCAGCATATGCCCATTGCCTCCTGCAAGCTCTATCGATTTGTGAATTAAAACTTCTGTCTGCAAAAATGCATGTTGTATCTTCCCTGATTTATGTACTCAGTGTCTGTTACTGTTTATTATAATTTCTACCAGTTTCCATGGCATAGACTAGAGACCAAGTGATCTATGTGGATCTTCCAAAGCCCTTTTTTACTATTGCCATTAAATCACTTTCTGTTCTTTTGTTGTGCAAGAGTTATTAGTTAAGCGCTTTCATGACTGAGTTTCTTTATAACAGTTTCTTTTATAACTGTTAGATGAGAACCATTTATTCTTTCCATTGCACATTTTCTCAGATTTAACCTTCCAGAGAAGGATTTAACTTGTAAAGCTTTTAAAACTACTCTGCAGTGAACACAACTGCAAGGAATTTATTTGGGATTTTTTTTGCTTTGAACACCCCTTTTCTAGCTCATCTGTTGGCAGAAGCAGATTTTATATAAGGTGTCCAGAAAGGTTATTTATGGCTTTAAACAGTTGTTCCTCAAGATTTTCATGGGCCTGCCTTATTCAACATTTTCTTTTTTAAATAATCAACGAAATAGACATGTTTTTCTGTGTTTCAAAATAAATTCCTCTTTTTGAATGGTGTCTTTTTACTTCTAGTAAATCCATTCACTTGGCTTGCTTTTAAAATCCTATTATTTTCTTGCTTTCACATGTGGCTATACATTTGTTTTGTGAGTTCTAAGTAAACATTATTTACTGCAGGACAACTTTCAAGGCTCTTGCATTTAAAGGAACCATACTATGCATTTCTCCTGGAGATTTTTGCCCTCTTGCAAAAGATTTTCCATCTAAAGTGTCAACCAAATTATGACAGTTTACAACCCAGCATATTCAAGTAAATCAGAACTGTTAGGGATCTCTTTAGTACCTCAGGCTGTAATTTGCTGTGTCTGCCAGACAAACTGCTGAGATGTTCCTCAGTATGATTGAGGCTGATGACTGGGGGTCAGTATTATTACAGCTATTCTAAGGAAAGGCTTTCCTGTTACATGTAAGAGACGTGAATCTCTGATAACATATCTTCTAATAGTAGCATCTTAAAACATTTTACCTTTAGCTGCCTATTTTTAATTTCCTTTTTTCTCTGTTCCTTATTTTATATAGGATTTTGTTCCTGAAATTTTATATTGCTGTAGTGGATTTTGTTGTTATTTTTCCAGTCCAGTCCAGAGAACTGAATTTATTTGCATTCTGTTCATTATTACAAACTGATTCTATAATATGCACATATTAAAGTAGGTTTAGTTATCTTAGTACTAAAACAAAATTGCTCCTTCTTCCTTGGGTTTGCTGCTTCTGAAGTCTTCCATTTTGCTTTTTATGTTCACTATAAGCATTTTAGTAGCATGGTCCATGGTATTATTCTAACATCATTCTCATTCTTTTTAAGCATGGAATTCAAAAACATGGAGGTTTTTGTTACTTCTATATTTCTACTTGTTCCTTTTATTTACGTATCTTTTAATTTACAGCAACAATACCTCATCTGCACATTCTGCTCTGTTATGAAGTGCACCCTAGTATTGCAATGTACATCATCTTCCCCAGCTGCAGAACTTATCTTATTTGTGGTGGGTTTTTTTGTTTTGTTTTTGGTTTTGATAAATGTTGCACTCCTCTTAGTTTTTGCATTGAGGTGCTTATGCATTTGTCCTTGCTGTTTAAGATACTTTACTCAGAGTGACAAGCAGACTTGTTCCAACTGTTAAGGCAGTTCTTTGCTATATTTGGTATCTGATTTTTGTCAACTTATGTTCTTTCGGTACAGAGTTCTCATTGTTTCACCCATAGTTGTTGTTGCATTTTTCTGGTCTCTGTACAGTTCTGTAACTCTACCGTTAATATCTCTCAGACAGCATTTTTTAATCTGCTCCACATTCTCTAGTTAGAAGCATTTCTCCTTTGTAGGATCTCTCACATTTAAAGGATTCTTAAGCTTAAACTTCTCTTAAATAAAGACCAGTCTCCAAAAAGAGCAAGTTTGGTGTAATATCTGAGTTGCTAGCATCCTATTCAGCCAGTCACTCATTCAATCTAATACACTTCTGGGATTAGAAATTTGTCAGATTGAGCTCACAAAGTAGTTTTTCTTTTATGTTATGTGTTGGTTGACATATTTCCCTCTTTTTTGGCTTGTCAAAATTCCTGCCTCCCACAATCTTGGGAATACCTCTTCCCTGGAGGGCCTACAAGACCTGGAAGCTCTCCCAGTAATAAACTGTAAAAAGTATTTTAAATGGGTTTCAGAGTACATCAGAATCTCAATTATCTAAAGAAGATGGGAAGAACACTGAATAGGGCTTGATAATCACATTTACCAGTAACCAGAATGCCTTGCATGCCCATGGATCTGTGAAAATAATTAGTAATAAAAGCAATTTACCATTTAATTAATAAATTACAAGGGGCAAAACCTTGTCTGGGTTCACTGAATTTGGATAATTGAGGCTCCACTGTATTTTAAAATCTGAAATATTAACCATTATTCTATGTGCTTGAGATAATAATAATTTAAAAAGTGTGCATGTAACAGGACCTAAAATTGGTTCTATTATTTCTATAAAGGAAAAATTTCATGATGTCCTGCATGCAGAGTTTTGCTCTGGAAGAAAAGATCACATTTTTTTATTAAAGTATCTGGACTCTGTGTCCTTAAATATATAGATCTGTGTCATCTTTGAATCTGTAACTACCTTCAGGAGCCAGTGAGGAGTTTCAGAGAGCAATGAATAAATTCTCACCATGATGAGTAAGAACTAGTGCAGCAGAACATCTTCAGAGTGGTTCTTATCTCAGCTAACCACAAATGAATGTAAGACTGATGGAGATAACTTAAATTTTGTAATGAAAAAAGAAAGACACTAGAATTGGTGCCTACCATAAATAGGCATTCAGAATATGCTCTGGGAAGTGGATTGTGGAAAACTGGGATTGAAGGCAGACATTCTTGGTTTATAGTATATTCTAGTGGATTTAACTGCCATAAAACACTGGTTTGCTGCCTCTTCAAGTCCTTGAAAAAAGAGTTCCAGGCTACTGCCTTCCTGAGTTTTGCACATCTGTCATGCCATCTCACACATTTAATAGTTTCCACCTCTGACATTGAAGCAGTATGACCGAAGAAAGAGGACTGAGCCTCTAAAAGATGGCATCCTTAGCATCACTCCTAAGATGTCAAAAACTGCAACTCCCTTCTATTTCTCTCAGTCATGTTGTTTTTTGCATTCTATCTTTTTGTCCCCCAAATCTCCTCCATTCTGCCATGGTTCTAAAGGATACCACAGAAGCAAATTGGTGTGGTAATAAATGAAACTCTGCATTTAAATCTGAATGCAGGGAGAATGGGAAAAGTCTAATCTTCAGAAGGGCCATCTACTGCTAGAAACCTGCCACTGGATGCAATCTATTCCTGTGCCTAGGAGGCTGACTGCAAACCAGTTTGGTTTGTACTATCCTTTTCAAATACACAATAAACATCAGAGAATAGACAGTCCTTGCAGAAGTGTAATTCCAGCCCCACACAGATGTTTCATTCATAAGATATTGGAGAAATCAACAATAAAACCATGTTATGAAGTTGTAGGTGTCAGGGAGTTCTATCTGTTGCTTCTGAAGTAGAAAGTAAAATGGTTCATTTCGGTCAAGTTGGTGCTGTGCTCACATGAAAAATGTCACAGAATTTGGTGTGTACAGTTGTTTCTGCTCATGGGTATCCATTACCAGAAAAGTGGGGATATTGCATCAGAAATGATGAGTTGGCATCATTCATGGTGGTCAGGGAGGCTCGGTTATGCAATGAGCCACATCCTGCTCTCCTGACTCTGTGAGTAGCTCTGTTGAAGTCAATAGTAATTGCATCCATTAAAATCAGTGGAACTACTTGCATCAATAAGATAAGTAAGAATTGGCCCAAAGGTTGGTTGATATCAATGTTTTTAATCTCTTATTTTCATAAATGCTAGGTTCATTCAAGTAGTTTAAAGTGAGGTGAATAAAGAACATTCTGTGCTTTGAATAATTTGGCATCATACACAGAGCATGTGATTAATACCATATTGTTGGCTTTGTTCTTTGCTTTTCAGTTCTGGCTAGCAGTGTCCTTTTCATAATTGCTGGTATCCCCCCAAGCCTATATAATCACTCTCTCCAGATTTTCTATGATGCCCTTATATTTTTCCCATACTCAATGTGGTATATTCCTGTATTCATTGCCCTCCCATCAGAACTATAATGTGTTTCTGATGTGCTGCTGTGACACAACCAGAGCTTGACATGGAGCGATGTGTTCACCTGACAATGTTTGCCAAACCAATACGTTATCAGTATTTTCTTGACCGTAACCATGCCACTCTTTTGTAATTGGGCTTCTGTGATAATCTGTGGAAGTACGCTGGTTCAGTCTGTGGTGGTAGATAGGAAGCTGGGCTTGAATTTCAATCAGTATAGTTCATGTAGCTGCCTAAATTAATAGAATTAGGGGATAAACAATGAAAAATGGACAATCTTGTTTTCTTTGTAGAACAGCAAACATAGAACACTTGGAACATGATACTCTTGATACTTTCTACTGAAAACGGTCATTATATGATATTCCTGTTAAAGCACAGCTATGATTTCTGCACAAATATGAATGAGGAATGTCATTGCTGAAGATTGAGCTCTAGTGCCAATATTGGTGAAATCCCATTTTTGACAATTCTACCCTAATTTTTTATAATTTTTCAAGAAGTAATACTGAGTATGTTTATTTCCCTCCTGCAAACTTCCTGACTGTGTAACTTCCTGGATGGACCTTTTTTTGAAAATTTATTTTTAAAAAAGGACAGCAAGGACTGATAGCTGTCTGTGCTATTTAGCATGTGTCAATAAGTGAAATCCTTACCAGAGTCAGAAAAGATTCATTAATATGCCATGAAATTCTGCACTGGCTTCTCAAAAGATAATTCCATTTTGTTGTGGTCTGACTGATGTGACATTCAGGACAGGTTCTGCTTTCAATGAAATGTGAGGTCATTTCACTAATATGAAAGGGTTTTTACTCATTTAACAGCAGGATGCATAATTTATAGTTACACAGGGGTAAAGGGTAAAAAATTGTTTCATAGATAACACCTGCATGTGTTCATAGTATTTTTCCATTCACTGGTTAAGTTCCTTAAGGAGATGCACATATTCTCCCTACATATATCTTCTCTGGTGTTCCTTAGGGTGTCATTTTCTCCAAGGTTTTGAAAAACTGAAGCCACACTCCCTACTGATACTCTGGGAGTTTCTAGCCCGTATGTCTCTATGGGTACAATTTGCTCAGTTTTCCTGGATGTTTGAGGTATCTGCAGGTACAGGACAGGGAAATAAGATTTGAATTACCAGATGAGGGATGAGAAGGATTAATTCTTGTGAAAGCAAAAGACTATTACTCAAGTCTTTGCACAATGAAGTATGTTTACAGCTACAGTAAAGAACCCCCTTGCAAGTTTTTTCTTGCATTTTTTATCCAGATACAGTTATATCGATTACACACTTTATAAGCAATTCATAGAAGTTTATAGTTGATTTATCAGCCTTCTAAGAATATTTTTGAGATGGATGACAAGTATTACATGTTTTGTAAGCACATCACAGATCTATCTATATGTTATTATAAATATCAATTGATCAATTGGTTTCTTTCACTCAATCATTTATAGCAGTTAATAAACATTTATTGAAGCCTTTATTAATAATTTTCTAAACCTTCAGAAGTAACATTCTTAAAAGTATGACCTACTGGCTGTGTAAGCAATCCATATGTTCTGATTGGAGAGTAAATGAAAGACAGTCCAAATGCAAATTCTTCCTAAAATAGAATTGGATAATAACAATAAAAATTCCTTTTAAGTTACACTGCTGTCCAAGCATTTCTTCTAATAGGTTGTTGTTGAAGCATTGTCACATCTTTTAGCAATCGCATCTGAAAAAATTCTCACTTGTAGATACTTAGAGAAATCATAAGAGGGTGAATTAATTTTCATCCCGAGCAGCTGAAAATTCAGTAGGGTTGAGCTCTCGTAAAAGCTTTTAAAGATTTATATGCCTCAGAACACTGTCTTTTGCAATTAAATCTTTTAGACTGGCAGAATGACCAAAGGATTCTGGCTGTGTTAGTATATTTACCTTTTATTACTTTTCCTTGTATTTCTGAGGAGGTGAGAGCACTGGAGGTCAAGAGTAAGAGAGGAAACTGGCCTTTGCTAAATTTATTTTCATTGGTTTGGCATTTTTGACTAGGTTTTATTCTTAAGAATGTGGGTAGCTCTATATACATCCAGTTATGGCTTTCCAGATTCAGGTTTTCTGGTCATGGTGGTTGGTATTTGCCTGTATTCTGGCTTTGAAACTTCACTTGAATGATGACTGCTTGATCTCTTTTTGTGCTGCAATTGCTTGTCTCTAGTGCTTAGTCATACAAGTAAAAAATTAATGGGGATACTTCTAAGACTTTAAGGAATTGTATCACTGTTTCATCTTGGCTTGTAAATCATGATTTATATAATATATATATATAGTTATATAAAAATATATCATTATATGTACAATTATATGCACCATATTGTATTTCATTATTTCATGTATAATATATCATTATACATTTTGGAAACTGAGTTTAGGGTAGCTGAGAACTTGCATGTTAATCTTAATGATGAAAATCAGTTGATTCAGGTCTGTTCATTCACAGGTTGAATTTGCAGAGGTATCTATTAGCTGAGAAAAATGCATCTGCTTGAATGTTTATGGAATTATTACTTTCTTCTTGGACGTATTTACATCAGATGGATCAAAGAGTCTTTAGGCTTTGTGGAGATATGGAGTGAAGATCTGATCTCTAAAGCAAGATGTCATTCAGAGACAGGGAGATCTGAGAGTGTATAGATGATGGTGACCTGAGCCTCTATCAGTCTCCAGCAGCTATTGCAAGCAAAATACATGGTGAAGGATGTGTGTTTGCTGCTACTGAAGGTAGTAATAAAAGCATACTTAGACTTCTAACATCTGCTCTGTTAACGTACAGGCTGGAGCCAAGCTTTGTATTTCTCAGCAGGGCCAAGTCAAATAAAGCCATGCATAGGAAAATACTTTAATTTGTTTTGGTGTAGCTTCTAAATTCCCATCTGCAAAGATTTCATACAACTACTAAGGTCTTGTCTAATCCTTCAGCTCAAAGCACCTGGAGCATTTTGCTGAGTGCCATGTCAAGTTAGTTTTTGGAGATTTCCACAATGCCTCTGAGTAGCAATTCCAGTGTTTGAGCAACCTCTACACCATTTTTTATGTTTAAATAGAATTTCATGTATTTCCACTTGTGCCCATCCTCTCATCCTTCCATGGGAAAACATGATCTTCTTTACTACCCTGCATCAGGTACTTTCTTTGGTTCATCCTGAGCCTTCAAGATAACTGTCTGAGATAATTATCTACAAAAATCTTACTCAATAGCTTTTAGTGCTTACAGCAGTGAGTGGGATACTTTACTTCCATTGTGTAAGGACACAAATAATTTGCAACAGTTCTGCAGGAAAGTTGGGATGACCAATTTAAGTTAACAGTGGTAGTATTAAGATAGTCAGTTCCTTAAGGTTTTGTCAGCATTTGTTGAGGTAATTCATTATTTTGGTCAAGATGATCTACAGAGTTAAATTTTTTTTTATTTCTTCTTGTTTTCCTTTTTTTCTCAGGAACTTTTTCCTACTGGCTTCTAAGGAAAAAATAAGGCTGTTTTCTGTGTTCAAAGAACCACAGAGTATTTAAGAGTTGTAAAGAACCAGGAGCTCCTACCCTGTTTCCATCTTTAAGTGTTGCTGACCACATGAAAGCTTCTACTGCATAAAGAGATGATGAGGGTGCCGTGTTGCAGCTGTGTATCTGAGACTTAAGACTTTTTTTTGTTAGAAGGCAGCATTGATCAGTCCTTCCTGTTGAGGTTTCAGCCCCTTCTGTGCAGAGCTGCTAAACAGATTTGGTTTACAGTGTTATGTCATTCATTGAATTTGTCTCACTGAACTCATTGAAAGAATTATCTTTTATAATTTCTCATTACTGTTTGTCTGTTGATAAATCGGACAAATATTTTCTTCTAATATATACATCCTTATTGTTGGTCCTTGAAATTCTAATTCAACACATTAGTGCATAGCCAATCTAATTTATTTACTTTTAAACTGACGTATTTTGGGCAGTTTCATCTTTTTTAAGGTTATTCAGGAATATGAACATTGGAATGGGCAGCTGGTCTTTACCATTTTGTCTTGGCAGGTCTCAGACATCTACTGAGGCCCAATATGTGCCTAGATTTTAGGTAATATAATTGCTGTATTTGAAAGTACTGATATTTTTACTAAAGTAATGAAACCAGATCAACTTCATGCATGTATATGGTAATACTACTGTAATATTGGATTATAAACCCATAGAGTCGCATCAGTTTTATATGACATAAGTCCTGTTTTGAGGGAAAGGAAGGGTAGGGCTTCAATTTGTATATTTTAATTTATTTGGAAATAAAATGTTACTTTAATTTCAATTTTAACATACCATTATGCTCCAAGTAATAATACAGTGTGTTTAAGATCCTAGCCATCAGTTAGCAAATCTAACAGAAGGATTCCTAAGGAGGGATAGATGTATGTCAGATTTGAGATTTGTATGATTTGTATGTCAGATTGAGTTCATTTAAGCAATGTAACATGAATTAGACCTTTGTCCCAGCCTATACTTTTCAGTGGAATGTATATATACAGAGAGAAGGGTACATTTCTTGAACTCCAGTAACATTCACTCTCTTTGTCATAAGAAAGGAGAGAGTTTGCATTAAACAGGTTCTTTTTATGTTCTACTTACAACATTTCAAAGAGTGCTGAACAAATGAGGTAGGAGTTTGTACATTTGTGCATCAAAGAAGTGCTATTTTTCTTATATGTTTAAAGGTACATTGTAGGGTAACCTCAAAGAAAAACTATATTCTCTAATCAATCTGCCTCTACATGAGTAATTAAATAATATTTTCCAATTCAGAAATGTTCTTAAACACACAAAAGCTATAAAATATCCTGCTGAGAAAAAATTAATGGACTAGTTGCTAAATGGTTACTGCTAAAGATATCATAAATGTAGAGTCATTACAGTAATCCCAAACTGTCATTTTTAGCAGTATGTTAAACTGTTCCATAACAGATCCTACCAGACTGATGGTGCTTAGATAATGTAGGAGCTAACCAAAGATCCTTTCTCTTATTTTTCAAATTGGAATTTTATTTGTAGATGGCTAAACAGCAAAACTTTTCAAATAGAGTGGATCCCCTGTTACGGAGTAAGTTGAGCTGGGCAGTTAAAAAACCAGTAAGTTAAGATGATGGAATTATATTCTTTTTAAATTTTGAGATGGCTGTGTCAGCCATTGGGTAAGGATAACTTGAACAGTGAGGAAAGCATGAACAGAATTTTGTTCAGACTAAAAGAAATTAAATGAAGATACATAGAAAATCTGTGGGAAAAGTACATATATTCTATTTAAATACCACCTTGTCTGTATATTTTATGAAGACTCTTCCAAATGGACCATTTGATACCAGGTAAGCATAAAGTTACTACAGTAGCTGTTCTTCAGTGTGGTCGAGTGAATGAAAGAATTATCCAAAGTCTTTGATTTTGTATAGTATTTCTGGTTTATCAAACATGATCTTGACGTAAAACGTCTTCCTAAGGGGTTGACTTTTTTTCTGATTTTGAGTTACAGAATTGTTTGAGATTTTTAAACACATCCTAATGATAATGTGTTTATTCATTAAGTTGCTAGCTCATGTACTTATTACCTGGTTTTCAGAGGAGACTGGGTTTTTAGAATTGAGTATAGTTTTTTTACTCCTGCAAAATGCTAAGATTTGACCCTATTTGAAGTTTTGCAGGATTTAGAAAGGGTTATGTGTAAAACTGTCTTCTTCAGCTGTCCTTGATATCCAGAGGGTTCTTTCTATCTTATTTCTTTAGCCTATATACCCACTACTTTATGGCTTAGGGATTCCTGCCCCTTTCAGAAGAGTCTAGAGGTCATGTGTGAAATCAGCAGTTCGTTTTCACTGTTTCATGAACAACTGGGAAACCAAAATGCAGCTTCTGCAATGAGGGGGACAGAAAGAAATCCCCATTGACTTCTTGCCAGGCTTTGCTCTTTTATTGTGGAAACTCCTCTTCCTCCTTGGAGATGGTAGGATGTGAATTAATCAAGTATTGAATTAAGGTTGTAAAGCAGAAACGTGCTATGATCTAGTTAGATAACTGGCCTGATGGAACCTTTATCACATTGTGGCAATACAGATATCTTTACTGTCACATACTCCTCTTCCATCATCTTCCCTATCAGCTCTCATTAATAGAAGCCTCCACAGCAACCAAAAAGGTTGAGGTGATATATAGCTCCAGTCTAAGTAATAGGACAGAATACCTGCAACTCTGTCTGGTGAAATAGGGAAGTGTGGCATGATGGTTTCTCCTCATGTGAAGATGAATACCTCCATTATTCTCTGTTAATTAATCTGTTTAGTTTTAAAATTGCCAGATCGACCTGGATCTGAGGTTGTACCTTCTTCTTTCCCTCTAGGGAATGCTCTCCTGAACTGGCATAGGGTGGCCTAACTCTTGCATTTAGTCACTAGCCTGAGGGAAACTGTTAGTGGTACCAACAGGGAATCCATCCCCTCACAGGATGGCAGTGATTTCACAACTGTGCCAACTATGCTTACATAGGAAAAAAACTCCTAGAAAAATAACAGCATAAGTTGCTACTGCTTGCAAAGCTCCAACAGCAGAGTAATGTAAAGGAAACTAACTGTATACAATTGTCTTGACTAGGCAGCCTGCTGAATAATAAACCTTCCCAAGACAGCAAGGCATATTCGTGCAATAGCTGATGATTATCCTTGTGCATGCCTTGGTTTATATTGTGTAGACTGCATATGTTTGTATTTATACAAATGTTGCTGTGGAACAGAAGCCTGCTGTAAGCACCCATATTCTGGGTACGCCCATATGTGTGTTTATATGTGTCTGTATATCTGCATGCGTGCACATGTGTATGTATATATGTCTGTGTGTACAAGAAGCAGATGCACTGTAGGCAGATAAAGCAGATAAATATAGATTCAGATAGAAGCAAAAGCCTATAAATACACACTCTATAGAGTGAAAGCAGGCAGATCAGCACAGTTTCACTATTACTTGCCTTCTGTATAATAAAAAAGTAGCTGACACTGACTAAGGGGATGACACTGTTGGCTCTCAGCAAGCAAAGTAAAAAGGTAAGAAAACTTCCTTCCAATATGAGCAGCAATTGTGACAGAAGATTTACTGTATCTAATAGTTTGACTAACACAAGTCATTGTGTAGTTTTGTCTGAAGGCAAAGCATGGCATTTGTAATTTTACCTTAAAATAAGTATATTAAATACAAATCCTGACCACAGTCTGAAGAAGTGCTACCTTTAGTTTCTGTTTTGCAATAAGCCTCACACACTGTGCTTGTCAACTTTCTGCTTCTGCTATACAACATATCTTCTTTGCTTCAAGTCCTACATTCTCTCCAGATGAACTTCGGTAGTAGAGTACTGAGGAAAGCATTTAAGTGCAAAATTAACTTTCAGAAATAATGTAGAGTGTGTACACATAAATGTGTGCCTTAGCCTTCTCTTTGTAAATCTCTGATGCATGTTTTAACACTCATCTTTCTCTCTGTTGTAGCAATATATCTTTGGCTAATCCATAGCTGTAATATAGGTGGATAAAAATCAGAAAAGTCTTAACCTTACTAGAGAAAGAAAACTTTACAGCTATTCAGGGGAGGATGAAAAGTAGATTTTTTTCTTATTCTATCGCTCTTTCATGAGGTTGTTCAGATAAATCAAGGTTGCTGGAAAATGCCTAAAACTTGTCAATGCTGTGTTTTATTTTTCTTCATATAATGCAGGTGGTATTGAGGAATTTACAGCAAGAGGCTGGCAGCTGAGAGTTTAGCATTCTATTTCCAGCTTGACCACTTGCTTAGAGTGAGATCTTGCACAAACTATTTAGAATCTGTGAACTTATTTCCCTGGTTTTGAGTAGAATTAATTGTAAATATGTCCCAGACTTTGGTAACTGAATAATACCTTGTTTGGTTAATTGGTGTCATGATGCCACTGGAGCTATTCACAGGGCAGGATTTTCATAAGAGTCTAACTTTCAGTACAAAGTGCTCTGATAGTCCAGAGTAAAAATGAAGGGGTAACAGTTGGAAATACTGCTGACGATATTTTGTGTTGTGTTGCAAACAATTCACTTGTTTTTAATTTATTTGTATTTGTATTTTATTTGTATTTGCCATTAGCTGATGAGTACTGTCTAGTTTCAGTATTCTGAGGAACTTGCAGCAAAGCAGTAGAAAAGCAAACACCAGCATATGTATACTCATGTTCAGGCCAGCCATGCTTAGTATGACAAAGCAGAACCAAAGACAGAAAATTAAACTATCAAGTGGTCAAAGCCTTACTGTGGTATTAGCTCATGTAATGCAGGTTTTCATAAAGTATCTAGTCTAAAATAATTTTTGTCTGCAGATAAAAAGAGAAAAGGCAGCTCAGAATATCTGAGTTTTGCTCCTGAACAAATTACTTGGTTTGGTGCAAGACATTTTTTACTCAGCTTTCTTATTTTGATATCTGAAAATAAACTCTTCCAGATATATTTTAACATACTCAGTTTATGCCATAGTTTCCTATTACCTAGGTGCTTCTGAAAATTTGATTTTCAAGCCACATGAAGTGTCCTGTGAAGGTGCCTGTTTCTACTGTATCTCTTGAGATACTTGAATTAAACTCAAAGAGGAGTTTGAAGTCATGTATATGAACAGTGAGAAGCTGTGGGAAATGGCTAACTGATACAGGAGGTATCTTACTATAGTCCCTGGGCTAGTGATAAAGCTTTATGAAACAAGGAGCTGCAGACTTGGTTTGGGTGCTGCAGCTCATGGTGGTTTTGGCAGGAGCTGCTCCAGCCTCTGGGCTGGAGGATGCTCTCTGCTCTGAGCTCTCACAGCTTTCACACCTCTCTATGCCCTCTGCACCTCAGGAATGCCTCAGGTGTGTGATCTACCCATTGTCTGAATATCCTTGAGTTATTCAGGCTCCCTCAGGATGCAACCTGTGTATTTTAGGAGTGGTGTTTGAGAGGAATAAGGTTAATTAATGTGATAAATTACAGTACTTCAAAAATTAACTGGCCTATCCTATAAATACTTCTGAATCCCTCCTAGTGTTTTCCTGCTTCTCCCGTACAGTATAAAAGTCACACTTGCTTCAAAACAAGATGTTGCTCTAAGGGAGCAAAACAGATATTATTTGTTGGACAGGGGTTATACTGATCCAACAATTGCTGTAGAAATACAGTCTTTTCAAAATCTCATAGGGAGTATCTGGAGGGAAAGTTATGCAATCCCTTAAATCATTTACTATGAATTCTGAATTTTGTTTTCGCTTCCTCTCCCTAATTCTGATAAATTAGTAATTACTTACCAGATTAAATTATAACATTAGATTGTCTTTGCAGCAGGGGAAATACAAGTTTAAAGAAAAAAATTACTCTTGATCTAAAACCCCACATGTGTTGATCTCAGGCTGGATCAGATCTTTGCAGCTGAGTTACAGTGTTGAAAACTGTTGTTTATTATGGAAACACTGACATAACCTCTATTCTTTTGGTTCTGGCAGACATGGCAAAAATATCCAGAGACCATTTTTTCTGACTGAGTTCTTTGCTAGTCTGCTTGGACTTTTGCTTTCTGAGTCTTTGACAGTTTTTTCTGCCATTCATTTTGACTAAAACTGTCTTGGAAATATATCAGTTTGTAGGAACCATTAGGAAGTAACAACATTACGCATGTTTAATAGGTTAGCTCAGGGGTGGGGAAAGTTTAGCAAATTCTGCTGTGTCATGGTCATTCCAAAACAGTGGATTCCAAAAGGTTCATGTGAAAGAGAAGTCAGTAGGAGAAAAGGTAAATTGCCAAGAAAAGCATACTTGTTGTGAATTGCTTTTGTTGCAAGTAAAGTCATGTTGCACAAGGTCTGCCAAGGTTTATTGATTCTTTAACTAGCAGGAACAGTTGGCAAGCATCCTTAGTATATTTAGGTTTTGTCTCTATAATTTTAAATTTTTTTATTATTCAATTTACCATTAAAAGCCCATGGCAACCTAGCACTGTGCTTATGTCCTCCTATAGTCATTAGAAAGACAGAATCTGTTTTGAGAAACATTAAGCTTACATGCAAAATCATGAAATCCTAGAGTAATAACTTGTTTATAACCTTAATTTCTCCCTTAAGATAGTCTTTAATAAGAAGTCACATTGTTTGTCTGCAAATACAGTGCTATAGTATCTTTGATACATGCAAAAGGCATCTGCTATTAATGTGTTTCACTATTCAAAACCCAAAAAAATCTATCCAAACCAGCTAACATAGTGAAATGTAGTGTTACTTTGTAGTTACGCTCTCTTGTAGGGAGAACATCTATCAAAGACATTAAAGAATGTAATATAGAATTAGATACAAATAGAAGGGTTTTTAGCACACACATAGGGGTTATTGTCAGATTTTTCTGACCTAAATGTGTATCCCTGGTGGTATTCATAAAAGGTCTGGTAGGATTTTTTTGGATGTGTGAAATTTTAAAAACTGGAGTATTTTCATCAGAGTAGAAAGCTTTTTCTTGAAGCAAATCTAGCCAGTATTGACTTTATGAGTCCATTTGTATTTTCTGTTGTTTTCTGTGCTTTTTCTATAGATAAAGATTTCTTTTTTCCCTGTCTCTCAAACTTCTGTATATTTTTTTTCTTTCTGTATGTGCAAAATAAATGAACTTTTGTTTATTCAAGTTTTCATGAAATTTAAGATTGGGTAAACATTAGGAACAGAAAATCTATGTAGTGAAGTTTCCAACATTTTTGAGTGATTGAAGGCAAGTGGGTTATAATGGAAACTTTATTCAACTTCACTTGATAGCCCACAAGAACAGAATGTACCAGATCTGAACTCCCTTATTTGTATTCTCATATTTTAAGGTGAATCTGTTTCAACCTGGTATGTAGACTCCACAGCTAGTTGCATCAAATCTGACATGCTATCAAGGGCTTAAAAATAGGTGTACTCTGGACAATGATGAAGCAAGCACAGCAGCGTTTCAGCATCCGAGTTTGGTTTCCCTTAGCTGTTGTTTCTTTAGTCCTTTTCTATATCTGTTTTGTATAACCTCCTGTAAAGCATTTTATGCTTGTAAGATGCCTCCCATAAGATGAGGATATACTAAACCTCCAGACTAAGTGTATAAATTGTGATGAAAAATATGGTCTTTTTCACATGCAGTCTTGTCAGAAGAGTGCAGGTTTTCATTGTTTGTTGTGATAGTCCTCTGGTTCAGCCTTCACAAAGGCACTCACCTTGCATAGCATCACTCAAAGTTTGCTTGTGGAGCATTGATTCTACTGGCTGCATGGCAGGGAAGTAGAGTTTGCCTTCTGGGTCTCATTTCTTTTCCCCAGCATTCCCCTGGTTAGTAAAGGAAATATGCCTGAACATGTTTTGAGTTGGCCCCATCTGTATTAGTAAGTGCCTAATTCAGGTTGAGTGAGCAGGTTTCATTTAATGGAAACCTTACTATTTCCTTTAAGGGTCAGTTTCATTTTAAGACAAATCAGACTAGTTAGGCTGCAGGTGACTTTTTGTGTAAAACTTTTCTGGGTAATTTCAATGCAGTTCCACTTATGTGCAAACAAAATGAATAAGCATGTGCAAGACAGTGAATAAATGTTTTATTTTCCTAACAGCCTGACAGAAAGCCTGATTGCATGCTGGCTGATAGTACCATAGTTAATGTTAGTAGATGTGGACCTGGATAAAAGAAAAAAAAATAAACAATAGTCAGAAGCATTGCATATCTATGCAATTTTCTTAAAATAGGGTTTGCCTTTCTTATAACATGGAGTTTTTTCTTTGCTCACTGTGCTATTTTAGGACCTGTAAAAATGCCTGATGTCAGATCTGTGAAGAAAAAACATGTTGTCCGTTAAACACAATTTGAAGAAAGTAATATGGAGAGTGTGTGTCTTCCAGTAAAGATAATGCAAAAGAAGTTCTAAGAGCATTGATACTTGATTCTTCATTTTATATGTTTTCTTAATCAGTGCGTCCAGTTTCATTTCTGGTACAAGGTTCAGTGTCTGCTGTGGCTTGTAATAAACTCCCCTTTAGCCTTCAGTCTTTTAGCATCCTTTAAAGTATGTTAACATGCTTTGGAATCCCACTGACTTTATCACCCAGTAAATAAATGGATACCCAGGAGTCCAGCCTTGTGCCAGCCTTTGGGTGGTATTCCCTTGCTTTATAGGACCTAGTGTCAAGTTGGAGCAGGCAGAATTTGCACAGCAATGTCTCATTCTTGGAGGCAAAGGATTCAGCAATGTGATGGGCATTCACCTGTGTGAATGAGATAATTCATCCTACCGAACTCAAAATTATTCTCATTTATGAGCTAGAGGCCTGTCTCTCTAAACTGATGATTCCATGTCTGTGTGTGGAAAAGAGGGGGAAAACATTAATATTTTGGCAGACTTAATAAGTGAACAGAATAGTTTGAACATCCCTTGTTTTTGGTCTCTAATTCTCATATTTTCATGTCACCCAATCATCTCAAAAAATCCAAGGCTTTGTATTGCATGTTGTGCATAGTGTCTATGATTCTGTGCTCCTGCAAGCCTAAAGTAGATCCTAAAGAAATCAGTAAAAGATTCTTGTATATTATTAATAAAAAAAAATAATTCTCTTTGTAACCTTGATGGACCCTCATGGTCAGTGAGACCTTGCTAGGCATCTTTATACCTGGCAGAAGAAGTGTCACAATGGCATTAATTGGTAGCTTTTTGTAGTTTTTAATAGGATTTGGGCATGGATATGTGGGAGGGAAAACTTACTTTTGGACAGAGGGGTTTATGGATTTTGTTAATCATCCTTTCTTCTGCCTAAGGGCTTGAAAACAAAAAGGTTGGCAAAATTGCATTTAGTTCAGAAAGGCACAGTTCTGTTTTTACATGCTTTGCTTCCTTCTCTCCATGGCACATGCCTTAAATGCACGTCCATGTCACCTCTGTGCACTGCTGTGCGTGTGTGTCTCCCTGCTCAATGTGAGGAGTATTGTAAATCAGTAGTAAATTCTTGCTGCCCACTCCATGTTCGGTTATGCAATAGCACATACGGTTTACATAGAGACAAAAAGGGAAAAAGCACACACAGGCTTTACATTCAAAAGCTCTTGCATAATTTTGCTTTTCTGCAACCAATAAAAAACAACTACAAAAAAAATAATAACAGATGGGGAGGCTTGCAGGGTTTTTTTCCCTTTTCTCAGACTGTACAAAAGTGAGTTTGTTTAACATCCATGGTCATTTCTAATTGCAGGCTTGCTTATGCTTGAAAATAAGACTTTTTTCCAGCTTCCACGATGTGGTGCAATTCTCAGGTAATACAAAACAATCTGTTTTGAAGTGTTTAAGGCTGAATTGGTTATTTGTTTAGTCATAATGAAAAAAGAAAAAGAAACACCTCACTTTAATTATTCGATACATGTTGCAAAGTGAAAGAGGGCCGAGGAGTAAGTGAAGTTGGATTGTATTCTCTGATGTTAGTTTTAGCTTTTTTTAAAAAAATCTTTTTTCCTTTCCGAAAAGCAAAATATCTCTCAATGTAATATTTATGTAAAAAGCCAGTTATGTAACTCTCGCCTGCCTTTCTCTTTTGTTACCTCTCTGGACTGTACAGCTCTACTGTTTTTCCTGACAGATTGTATTAAAACCTGCAAATCCTGATGAAAGGAAAGAACAACTGGGTGCCCACAGCACAGACTTTAATTTTGAGCCTTTTTAAGGGCTTCAGGCTGGAAGACAATGGATCTATTTAAGATCTGGTTTTGGCTGGAGGAATTCGTATTGAGTATTTTCTTGTCACAGTGTGCTCTGGAACATCCCTAGCTTCTGCACAGTGTTTCTTTCTCTCTCCTCCTCTCTCTTCTACCCCTTCCTCCAACTTTTGGATGTATACAATGAAAGCTTTTTCCCTTTCCTCTCCTGACCTTCATACAAGTGTCAGGTCAGTCTCTGTATAACAGGAGCAAGTGCAGAATAACAGTGAAATTTTAGGTTGTGCTGAACTTTATTCATGTTTTATTTTAAGTTATTGATGTCCCTAAAGATCCAGAGATTCTTCTAATTAGAATTGGTTGGGATATTTTAATTTCCTTCTGTCAAATGCAAGAAAAAGTACACACGGCCCTGCTAAAATGATAATATAAAGAAGAAGAAAAAATAGGCTTTCTTCAGATTCAAGAAAGGAAAGAAATGGGTCAGTAATAAAGAAAAGTTCATGCTTCTTTTTCTGTTCATAATACAGGAGCAAATTATCCCTATAGCTATTGCAACAAATTTATTCGTAGTTGTATCCTCTGAGGATCTCAACTGTTTGTGGTTGTGAGCATTGTGTCAGGGTTTGATTTCTTTTGCCCTTCACAAATCATTCTTGTCTGCCTTCACATTCTTGGACAGATTCTTCCCCAGTGTAATGCTACTAATTCTGTTGATATGATGTCATATGTCTATTAGATCAATTATAAAGTCCTAGGGCTCAATCCTCAGTTATTTTAAAGTGTTTTTCTGTATTAGAAAAGAGCCATAAAATGAGTCTGTGTGTGAATTATGCCCACTTCAGGCATAATAGAAGAAAAATTTGAAGCTGACATTTTTCAACAGTGATCCCTAAGACAAACGTTAAATAAAACAGAGTTTTGTGAAAATAGGAAGTAGAATGTTTTAAGCTAAGTATGCTTTAAGCTGGGTAAGTATATTTCACCAAACTGCTGGCAAGCACACATATATTCAGAAATGTATTGGAACACCTGGATTCTGAAACCAGCCCTTGCTTTGGCTCTGGGCAATGTAAACTATTTCTGCCTACATTTGTGTCTCAGTAAAGAATTACTTTGGGATTATACTGGCAGATACTGTTTTGTTGTGCCCTTATTTTATTAATGTTTATAAAATCAATTCAGATACATAAGGAGAAGGCATTGAAATAATTTGTAGAGGTTAAAAATTTATTTGAATTTCAGGTTGGTGTTGTCACACAGACCAAACTGTAGACACCAAGTGTATATAAGATTTAATAACCCTCTATAATGTAATGATAATATATAAATGAAAATAACCTTGGCCATCAGATTATTAAATTCTGTAAGACTATCCTGTAGGAATTATAGGGCCTTAAAACCTATGTAATTGTAAGGTGTGGCTGAATCAGAAATCAATAGCAGTTTATAGTATAGTTGCATGCGGTAGAGGAGAGTAGCATCCTTAAAATCTCTTATCCTGGTGTCCCTCATAGCTGTCAGCCCTTTATAAAACGCTTGGAAGATGCAAATGGTGTAGCTTTACAGAGAACTTGCTCAGTAATGAGTCCAGTGTTTGACTTAATCAAAAGAGTGATCATTTGTCTTTGAGTGAAAATTACTTTCTGCTTGTCTTTTCAGAGTCTCCATCTTTAAGTTTTTTGTCGGCACTGATTGCAATTGGAGACTTATTTGGAATAGGTGTACAAAACCTGATAACTTTTAATGGCAGACAATCAATTTCCCCTCTTAAAGGCATCTGCCTGCTTTTCAATTACTGAGACATTTCTCTGTGTGTCACTAGGTTACCCCAGCTTCCCAGGTCTTCAGTCCCCAGTTTTGCTTTGTATGCCTGGGAGGACTACGAGCAAGACACTAACCTTCCTTAATGATCAAACAAACATTTAATTATTTCCTGAATATTTTCTAATTTAAAAAGGGAAAAGCCCTTGTAAATGCCTGCTGCTAAAATTCTAGTTATATATCTGCACGGTTGAACAGCAACCAGAACGAGGGAATTTTGTGTGTTCTGAAGAATGGAAATCTAATTTTAATTTATGGAGGAGAGGGTGATTTGACTTGACCAGATGCTAGACATGCAACCTGTGAAACTTCTGTCTGCCTAAATTCATAGGCAAAATAGGCAACAGGAGTGGTTTGAACAGTTTCTGAAATGAGATGTTAATATTCAGTTTTAATGAATAAGTCTTCACAACTTAAAAAGACTCTGCTATTTTATTTTTAAACATAAGCTGTTTGAGTCCTGTCTCTGTGAAGCTCTGTGCCTAAGTTTTCTTAAATTCAAGTTTACTATTTTAGAAAAAAGGTTAAATATGAACCCCAAAGATTTAAAAACGGCAAGAAAAATGAAAAGAGCTCTACATAAATTTTTATTTGAAAATTTCATTATTTCTCCTCTTTGACACATACTTGGGGTTGGGTATATTTGAAAAATAGCTAGCTAAATTATTTTGCTGTATCCAGCAATGTGCTGAATTAGCTATGGTAGGCTTTTTATCCAGCAATTATTCTGCAAGGCTTCCTCCCTCCCTTCCTCCCTTCCTCCCTCAGAGCAGTCCTTTTTGTAACTCTCACATTTTGGTTGAAGTTTATGACAATTTTGTGTCCTTCATTATCAGTAGTTCATTGCTAGCACCTTCAGTAGTTTCACTGGTCTTTTTGCTTGCAGAAGTCCCTAGGAAATGCTGCAAGAAGCAATGTTTCTGGAGTAATTGTAACAGAAGTGTCAGGCCTAGCTGCACTGAATGTTCCTGCAGCCCTCCTTTTCAAAGCTATGATCTTCTTCACTCACAGCAAACAACGCAGCTGGTTCATTTCTCCCAGAGGGAGCCTGTGTATTCTCACCCTTGTTTAACTCGTGTGTGCAGGTGGGCTGTGACACCTGCAGGGAAGGGTGACTGAAGTCCAGCAATTTGGAGGAGTTGTGGGCATGTGTGCAGTGCCTCGACCAGGGTTGGCACCTGGATGCTCCTTGCTATTTTCCTCTGTATTTTTCCTCTGGTTACAGTTTTTGCATTGTCACCAAACAAAGCAAGGGCTCTGGACTGAGTGCCTCCATCAAGGAGCCCCATGAGAAGATGTTCCATACTGTATGTCAGAATCCCTGTGGGGAAAGAGAGCATCCTCCTTTGCTCATGGACTTGTTCCCTGGATGTCTGGTCTTGTCACTGCCAGCTACTGAATACTCATAGCTGGGGTAGGAAGAACGTTTAAGCTCTCTTCTTGTTGAATCAGAGGGTTAAAAACAACTCTTTAAGAAGTGACCTTTAATATCTGTAGTAGAGAAGTGAGCAGGGAGCTGGACTTGATGAACTGGAAAATGTGCTTCAGGGTAAAATCTTACAAAAAACCTAACTATTTCAGTTAGTTCAGTTTGTGGGGACTCAATTTGAGGTATTACTTCATAATTTCAACTGAAGAAACCTCTGACTTGTGTGACTTTTTTTTTTGGATGCATGATGAAACTCACCCCTTTAGGGAAGTTCTTGCAGACACAAGATACAAAGAGAGTTTGTCTGTGTAAGCAGCTGAGAGGATTGCTCATTCCCAAGTTTGTGCTGATTTATATGTGACTGGTTGCAGCAGAATAGATGGACTCGCTGCTTTGACTGTACTGTGAACAAGAGAAAAATGCACTTAGTTAATAATGTTTTAAATCCAAATAAATAATAGCGCTTTTCTTCATGGAAGACTATGGAAAGGTATTAACATAAAACGGTGCAGAAAGCATCTGAAACCACCTTTGTTCATAGATTTCACTATATATATTTCTTAAACTGTTTCTCTTCACATTTTTTATTGAATATCCTGGCTGCCTTCATCCACTAACACCACTGGAAGAAAAAAATGATGAAGTTTCAATCCCATCATCTAGGTTCCATCTAAATATACGTTCCTGATTTAAAAGTGTTAGTCGCCGCTGAGGCTGGAAATGGCCTGTTCTGCTTTGAGGAAGGGGAAGGCAGATCACTAATGGTTACTCAGGCTGTCATGTTTCTGAGAATCAGCTGTTTTTTCTTTATACTGCAAAGATTAAACAAAGAATGTTAAACATTTCCCAGTTTAACATTTATAATGGAAAGCAGCTGTAGGGCCACAGCTTGCTGCTGCAAGGCCAGGCATTCATATGAGGAGTCACTTAAAAAGGCTTTTATTTTCTTTGAAGACATATCCATTCTCCCAGCCCGGCCACTGTGCTTTGCGATCAGGTGGAGGCAGCTTTAAATTTTTGCTTTCATTTAAGTAGGAGCTAACTTACGTTTGGAAATGAAAGTTAAAGCATCTCAGCCATCTGCAAAGTGGAGGAAGAGGCAGTGGGTTTCTTTAACTTTTTAAATCTCTACGATCCTTTTTCACACCAACAGGCAGCAAAAATTATTTTTCAGAGGTCCTATTAGTAATAATACGTAGCATTAATGATCTAATTTTTTAGGTTTAATTATTTATCTTAGTTTCTAAGATATACCTGTTGGGTAAGTTCGGTTGCATTTATACTTTCATCCTCAGCTGAGGAGTTTAGAAATAAAAACTTGTAGACTTGAGTGAAGCAAAATCACATTTTTTCGACCTCCAGACAGCACAACTTTCTCTTTAGTGTTTCATTAGGAATTAAGTGGAGCAGTGTGACTTTCTATATGCCGTAGTAAAGGCAAGGACACTTAAGGGTGGCTGGTAAATAAAAAGAGAAAAGAAAATAAAAAAAAAGGAGTTACATTTTCGTATTCTGTCACTGTCTATACTTTTATCATGTTTGTTTATCACCCTTTCTTATTTTTTAGTTTTACCTGAACATTTCACAGTGGAGACAAATAAATTGTTCAGTTTTCTTAGTTAAGAATTTCATTGTTATGCTAATACGTATTTTATTTCCTGTTGGAATTAAATAAGTGTTAATACAGTTAGTTGGGTTTTTTTAACAGAGCAGCTAAAAATGTCCTTTGCCTGCCTCTCCATTGGCTAGTTTCCAGAAATTCAGTAGTCCTCTGTCATCTCATAGAGACAAGAGCTAAACTTTTTATATAATTAAACCATTTTCAGAAAAAAAAAAAAATTCTGGTTTCTTGTATAAACTGTAAGCACCGTAAAAAAATCAGATATCCATTTTCTGCCTTCTCCAGCCTGCCCGCAAGTAGATTTTGTCTAAACAAAATAGCCTTGTAGTCAGCTGTGACAAACATTTGTGTATTACTTAGATGTTTTCTCCTTCAGTACCTTAAATATGCCTCCTTCATTATTCAGTACC
Source organism: Cinclus cinclus (assembly GCF_963662255.1). Classification (NCBI taxonomy): domain Eukaryota; kingdom Metazoa; phylum Chordata; class Aves; order Passeriformes; family Cinclidae; genus Cinclus; species Cinclus cinclus. Next base: position 25,064,782 of record NC_085047.1, on the reverse strand, counting down.
ACAAATATACCTTCTCATTTGCCTCCTTCAGAACCTTAAATATGTTTGTAGGTGCTTGCCCACCGTTTCATTTCTTAAGGCAAGCTTTTTGCAGTTTTTTTTTTATAACTCAAAGTTTGAGTATAAAAAATATTTCAATCTTTTTGTGATTACATTTCTTACAGAATGCTGAAATTTTTGTACTGTGCGTCTGTTTAGGCACATGGAGAAAGACAAGACTGAGATCATCTAAGTCATGAAACTGAGGGTGAATAATCCATACTTTGTTCTTTCACCATTTTTACAATTTATACTCAGATGCAAGTAATAAACCAAAAAGAAGGGGAAAAAACAACCTAGTTAGCTTTTATTTTTAAAGTGATTAATGAAAAGCAAAGTTCAAATGAGGCCGCAAATCCTGGTGGTGTACAATGGGTTGATTTATTTTGTAAATAGACCATGGATAATTAACCATAAAACAAAACTTATTTTTCTTTTTTTCCCCCCTTTTTTTAATTGCATAATGACACTGGTTTCTTTCAGTTGTTGTGAGTTGCACAGAGGGATAACGACTTATTCTCAACTGGTTGCAACTGGTTATAGCCAAGAAAAGAAAAATCCCAGTGCAAAGACAGGAAAAAGGCTATTAAAACCGTACTGCACTTGCAGTTTCATAGTAAGGCATTTACTAATGGCTACAGACTGGGAAAAGCAAGAGTAGATATTTACATACTCTCTGATGGAGTTTGCTGTGTTATCCCATGTCTTGGCTCAAAACTCACAAGAAAAAGACAGCTCCTGCAGCTGGCCTTGTAGTCCACAATTTTGTATTGACTTCTAAATAGAATTATATATGCTTTGCTGCAAGTTTCCATTATGTGTCTTACTACTCTGACACTGAGGGAAGAGTCTTCAGGTTATCATAGTCTGACTTGCTGCCAAGTCCTCTTGTGAGCCAGAGAGTGATGCTAGTTGTTCAGATATGTGATGTGAGAAAACTGTCTGCCCAACATCCTCAAAATTTGTCTCTTCATAATCCACAGTCATCTGTGGAAGGGATCTCTGATGCCCAAGAAGGAGAAGGTCCAATTTGTTGTGAAAGTACATTCACTACTAATTAAAACTACCAGCTGGGATTATAGCCCTGGAGACTGTAAATAAAGTAGAGCATGAGATGTTCAGATGATAATATGGCCACTTTTGTCATGGTTTGTATTAGCTGCCAGTACTTACATTTTCTCATCTCATGCCAATTGGTTAGAGTAGAGCAGGATCGTGTAGGTGACAGTCAATATGGAATAGATTGGAGCTGACACATAGCAGCTGACTGTGTGGATACCTTAGCTTGCTCTCACATGCCACCAGTGTCTTAAAATGCTTTTGACTGCCTATGTAAGACCTGCAATTCACACAAAGCTAGAATCTGTGTTCATGTGGCCTGTTGGTGCAGCTGTGCTATGTTTCACAGATGGTGACTCTGAGGGACTTGCGAAAAGCTGTCCTCACTCCAAACAATAGCCTGGGTAGGGAGAGGTAGAGTAGAAGTGATTATCACCGGTATTGTTTTAGCTGTATTGACTCAACTTGTTACGGCAACGTTACAAACTGGTGTTTGAAAGGGTTCTCTATCAGACACTGATCTGTGAGCATGAAGTTTCTTCTGTGAATTTGGAGAATTTCTTTGTCAGAATGAACTGCAAGATTGAGGAGAGGAGAAGCAGATTGTTAACATCAAACCATGACCTCTACCTACTTGATTTTAATGCAGATAACTGGGAATAAGGATTCGATGCTTTTAGTCTAGACCCCAGTTACAAGGCAGGATCTTAGATCAGCACTTTAAACCCATAACTAGAGAAATTATGAGCTCCTGCTTCGTTACTGACCCTGGTAACTACAACACATGGGCTGCCACTTGTAATCTGCTTTTAGGTCAGAGTCAAGTTAAAATAGCACTTAGTTTGAGCAAGAGGCTTTTGTTGTGGGTGGGAGTCATGCTGGGGCCAACATTAGCGTTGTACTTACAAACTACATTGCAGTGAAGATAAGACCCCAAAAATAAATTAACTCTCCAAGTCTCAATACCATCTTTGGCTTCTCTACAGGTCCTCTTGGGAGGGAAGCCAGCCAAGGTCCACTGTGGTAGTGTTAAAAGGATGAGCCTGGCCCATAGCTTCCCCCTTGAAAATTCTTTTTGTGCTTCTGGGAAGTGTGGCAATGTATGGAATCTGCTACATACTGTTTATGGGTTAGAACTTGATTTTATTGACTAACACAGTCCTTGTATCTTGTGACAATCTTTTTCTGTGCTTTGCATCATGCCAAAGAGACAGGGGAGTGGTGTTGGCATGTCTTTGTATGAATAGGTCTGTCGTTAAATATTTGAAATAGAAACATCTGAAATAGATCTTGCCTGAGAAGAACAATGGGATAACTAGAGAAAGCCAGTTTTCTCCAAAATTGCTTCTGGGGCTGGGAGTTTTAAGCAAACAGAATGGGAAAAAAAGAAAAAAAAAAAACGAGAAAAAGAAAAAAAAAAGAACAAAGAGAGCAGGTTAGTGCATGGGCTTAAAACAACAAACCCAGGGAGGCGTGAAGGGAGACACAAGGAAACTTAAAAGAAAAGAGTGGAGGGATGCTTGGCAGAGGGAGGAGTTCTCTTGTTTGTTTGTTTGTTTGTTTTAATAACTAAGACCAGCTAAGGGAGAGGCAAGCTGCTGGTAAAAGGATTTAAAGTCCTTGGTTCAGAAGAGGCACTGTTTTGTAAAGGGAACCTTTTTCACTTGATGTGGATCTAAGCCCAAGGACTACTGACTGCTAGTGATGAGGATGCTGAGGCATAGACATGCATTTGGGTATTTCTGCTTTTCTCTGATCTCTAAATCTGTATTTTTATTTTTGTGCAGGGTGAGGATTCAGTCATCTTCCTCAGGCAGTTCCTCTGAAATCTTTCTGTTAAGAAGGGGTTACAGGCAGCCTTTGCTGCAGGCACACACGAGATGAAGGGTAGGGTTTTCAACTCTTTTCAGGTTGTGGAAAGTGTCAGCAGATGGGTCCAGTAGCAGAAAACAAATTCAACAGCCTGCTTCCTGCTTGATGTGCGGCAGGAAAAGCTCTGTTAAAAGTAATTGTAGTTCAGGCTTTTGAATAAGCCTTTGTATTTGCCTCCTGTACTAATAACCTGGTGGTGAGGATATGCAAGCCAAACTCCTTTTATTTTAGCCACTCTTATCTCCTCCTAAGTACCTCTTCCCAAATCTAATACCTAAAAAACTCCACAAGCAAGGTAGTCCCAACAATCTTCCCCAAGATTTTGCCCATTTCAGCCGTGGCAAGTTTGGCATCTGATGTTGTAGCAGGCAGGTTCAAGTTCTGGTTAAAAATGCTTTTGTGGGGGACTAAGCAGTACAGTTGTTTGAATATTTCTTCTCCAAGCACTGCATTCAGAAATTCACTTTATAAGAAACTAAATTCTTTTGGTTTTTACTGAGATTCTGACCATGTTACAAAAAGCCCCTCACCAAAAGGCATGGGAGACAACCCCTCCCCAGTAAGGATCCCAGTGCTGAAACAGCCAGGGATGATTGGGAAAGATGTGCTGCTGTGTTTAAAAACCTAACTGTGCTTCAGCTCTCCTTCTTGTCTTCTTAAATGAACAGTTTCATGCGTTGGCACTCCTGCTGCTACCTGATCTGCCCTCAGTTGTTTGCTGTTTAGGCGAAGATTTGTCTTAGAGTTTCAGTCAAGCTTCACATGATTTCATGGTATTCTGCATTTTAGTAATCTGCAGATGTATGAGCAGTGATCAAGAACTTTCTTAGCAAAGTGAAGCAAACACTTAAAGGAATTTTAGATGTTAAATATATTATTAATCACAACTGCTCTTATATTTTTCTACCGGTTAAGTTTAAGGTTAAAGGGCAGAGCAGGACTATTTTGTGACTCTCAGTCTGCTGCTTTATCCTACTCGGAACTGGTTCTGATAACCTCCCCAAATGGCAGCAGTAATGAATGGTACTTGACCCAATGAGATATGTGTTAGTTGTTACATAACCAGCTGTCTGAAAAACTGCCTTTCATACACTGGTAAGCTCAGCCAGTTCTTGGACAAGAATAGCATATTAGTTGTATTGTTGATAATTAAATTGTCACTGATATATTGGTAGTATTGCCGAGGTATCACAAGCTTCTGAGGCTCACTAAAGTGTGCTGAAGGTTGGGACTAGAAGTATTGAAAAATACATACTGGTATTCTCTTTGTGTGGAAATACTGGTTCATTAAAAAAAGAGAAAAAATGCTTCCAGGATTCTTATTTGGTTATTCTATTCATATTTCCAGATAAAGCTTTTTGGCATTTATGGAACAGAAATGCTTTTGTTTCAAATTTTTATTTAAAAAATGTATTTTATGTTCTAATATAAAATTAAAATCAAAACTGAGAGTAGCAATCAAAACAAAATTATTTTGTCAAAACAACATTCAATTGATTGAAATAATTTTTTATTTTTTGTTTCATGGGTAACTTTGCAATGCAGTGTTTAATTCAACTGTGAAACAAAAGCAAATTTCAACGTCTAGCTATCTTGTGCAGAAAAAATACTGGGTTGTGTTTGGGCTCTTCTAGGTGGTTCTTAAAGGAGTGCTTCATCAGAATTCTACTGAATCTTTTTAATAATTAAAAAAAAAATAAAAAGTGTGAGGACCCGACAGGACAAGAGGAAGGAGGTTTTAAGCTGTGCCAGGGAGGTTCAAGTTGGACCTCAGGAATATTTTTTTCATTGAAAAGGTTTTAAAGCATTGCAATGGGCTACCCATGGAAGTGGTAGAGACACCCTGGAAGCACTCAAGAAACAACTGGATGTGATATTTAATGCTCTGGTTTAGTTGGTGTTCAGTCAAAGATTGTATTCAAATGATCTTGGAGGTCTTTTCTCACCTAAGTAATTCTACGACCTTTAGACTCTGCTGAAATCTTCTTGTATTGATGTTATTACGGGACTTTATATCTCTGTAACACTTGATGAGAATCCATCTCTCTAATAGTATGTAGATCTCCCCTGTTTCTGCTCAGCAGATTGGGAAGCCTTTGATACTGTTTCAGCTCTCCTGACTTCCATCTCTGTGAGCTGGTTATGAATCAAATTCTGAGTGCCCATCTGACTCCAGATGCTTGCAAAGGGAGCAAACAGTTGAAGGTAATGATAGTGTGAGTGTAAAGCCTATACAGTTAATATCAGTGTATTCACTTTGTTACTTCCTAGAATTGATTTAAAAGGGACCTTCCTTTAGAAGGGCACATTCTGGTTATTGCTTTGCATCTTTCCTTGTCATTTATAGTTCCTATAAAACATTATCTCTTTTTCTTCCTCTTGTAGAAACTGTATACCTAAATAGTGAAATACCTCTGGCATCAGTCTTGTCAAGGACTACAATATGGTAGATGCCTTGGAGACATTTTACTTTATAGATTACTGCTTCATCTAAGTTTAAACTCTTCAGGATTGGCCTAAATCTGTTTCAGTGAGAGCATTCTACAAAAAAAAAAAAACATTAATACAAGGGGGGGTATGTTAGACAAACCCAGCAAGGATGAAGATTAAAAGCACAGAACATAGTTAAAAATTATTCTCTTGCTGGAAAATGTAAAGCGTCTGACCTTGTCTGAACAGCATGATGTTCCTTGTTTTTTGAAGGACTGAACTACTTAACCCCCTCATGATACTTGGTTATTCAGGTCTGTCTGCCTTGATCTTGGATAGATACAACGATCTTGTGTTCCTTGAGAATATCAGCACTTCAACTTCTCTAAGTTTGGAATAGAACAGTGAATGTCTGGTCACCTGTTCAATGGAAGTTGTGGTTCTGCAAACTTTGGAGTTCTTACTCCCATTGGAGGTAAACAGAAGGTGACAAAGTAATACCAATTGAAATTTTTTTCCATTAATTTTACCACTTAACCTATTGTTTCTGTTTTTCAAACCAGAAAAGTGGCATTTTGTGATACAGAAAAGCTGCTTTAAGTAAATATATGTTGGGGCAATAATGCAATAGTGTTGTTGGTTCAGTATTTCTCTGTAAACAGTTCTGTGACAAGACAGACAGAAGGGTATGCTTTGTCCAACAGCTGTCTCCTGTATTCACTAGCAGTTTTTTAATGATTAAGCATGTAACCTACTATATCAGTATAAATTTAGTCATAAGAGGACTGATTTAATTAATTTTAAAAAATCCGAGGAATATATTTTGCACCAGTCTTGGACATAAAAGGTTGGGATATTGATGTATTTAGGCCTTAAAAAGTACAAAAATAAAAGCTCCTCCCACCTTGGAGCTCAGTAAATAAATAAATAAATAAAACTGTTTATGTTGTGGACACACAATATTTCCTGCATGCTGGTGGAGCAGAGAACATCACAAAGATAATAATATAAGCAGTAAAATAGCCCAAGCACACAGAAAGCATCTGTAGGTCTTGCCTAGCTGGCTATACTGGGATGGTTGTTTTTAGCTTACCATGCCGTTAATGCTTTGCAAACATATATGTGCATGCTGAGGGCTGGTCAGGAGCTGAACTGTGTTTATAATCATTCTATTCAATTGCTGCATTGTGCCTGGATGCCCACAGATATGTAAGAGCAAAGGAAAGGTACTCAAGAAACTATGAGACCATGTAGGAGCTGATCTACCAGACCTAGTCATAGTAGAATGTAATGGGCCATAAACAGGGTGTAAAGAAACATTTGGAAAGATGCTTGGAAAAGTTCTGGCATGTAACTTATGAAGTGTTTGTTAGCTGATGTCCCCACGCTTCTTGTAGAAAACAGATGAAGTTCCCTTGAAAAGTATATTGAGCCTCATCTAAGCTCCCTCCTTGACTTTAGGAGGCTGGGGATCAAGTTCATGATGGAAATTCTCAATTCACACTGCTGGATGCAGTCAGAACCCATGACTCTTGTTCAAGCTATTGTAGCCTGGGCTGCCTTCAACCCCAGATCAGCACTGGCAGTACAGCTGTCCTGGCTGCAAATACAGAAGTTAGGAAATGTTGATGTTAACTTTGGTTTTAAGCATTACTTGATGGAATCACCTCTGGGAGTATGAGTTTGGGGAACCCTGTGATCTCCTGATCCTTTTGTTCAGTTTTTCCTTGTAGAGGTAAACGGGCCATTTTGCTGCAAAATGGCAACTGTTAGCATAATTCCAAAAGGGTTCCTAATAGGAGGATTTTAGCAATGCAGGTAATGAAGCCCCACTAAGAAGGCAAGCTACCTTTCAAGAATCAACAGTCCTCAGGTCAAGAAGCCAGAGACTTTCGCAGAAGTTAACTCGGGCAGAAGAAATTAATTTATCCCACTGGCTTTGAAAAAGCTATTAGGAGTACACATCCACAGAATTGTCTTCCTGACAGTCTGCATTTAGGTTAGTTCTGGATTCCCTTTTCAGACTCAACTGTTTAACAGATATGGCAGCAGCTTCAGAAATCACTGAGTTCTGTCTCAGGCATGACAAATTTCACAGTATATTCTTTAATTCCTATTTCTATAGCAGTTTGTAAAGCATCTTCACTTATGGGTTTTTAATATTCAGTGAGAAATAAATTTGGAAATAGGGTCCTTCAGGTAAGGACCCTATTGCGAAAGTGCGTAAGAAGTCCTTTGGTCATTGCATTGTACAAGAACTATAGATTTTTGCAACTGAAACTTCTGAAAGACTTGTATAAATATGAGATTGCTGTATTTATGGAAAAATATTGATATTATCTTTCTGTTATGTGAGGCATTTAAGAAATCCTGAAATATCTTTAAAGATGAAACAATGGGAAGCTGCTTACCTCATGACATAATAGGGTAAAATAAGGTCACCAAAAAAGTCGTGGTTGCAGCTCCAGCAACAGAACTGTATGAGTTATTTGTAAGAAATAATTTATTTGCAAAAAACAGCTTTTCTTGTCCCATCAAATATACACAAGTTGATCAGCCTCTTTGATTCAGGAATTGCTGGAATTTATTCAACGACTGCTTTCAAAACTTATGTTCTATGGACTCTCTGTAAAGGGAGGTGAAACAAGGATGGCTGTGGTTTTAATACTATTTGCAAAAGCCTATTCTGTAGTTTTCCTCTCTGGCATCCATCTTATAAATTTGCATTACATGATGCCAGGCATTTAGGAGTCTATAGTTTTGATGAAAGGAGGTAACAAGTTCAGCTTTCATACTAGAGTTAATGTTCATACAGTGTCAGTTAATGTTTAGCAGATAGGAGGCTTCACACAGGTTTCTGAATCCTCACACATCCTTCATATAAAATTTATTTTATTAATCTTATGACTGAAGTGGTAAACAATCAATGGAAAAAGGAAGTCATGTTGTTGTATGGATGAAGTGAGGAATGGGGTGTGATTATTTCATGAGCGCACTGATTCAGCATCTCAGGGTGAAGCTAGATGCTTCTTTTCACTGCATGTAAGGGCAGAAACATGTCATAAGTAGTTGCTGGTGTGCTGCATTCATGAAAGAAGTGCAGCATTCACTTTACAGCCACCAGAGACTAATGGAAAGACAGAGAGCTGCAGACATCTGTTACTGTGTTTGCTTACCTACCCCTGTTCCTGGTGGTTTTGAAGTAGGATTTGAAAAGTGCATGTGACAGTCATTGTTTCTGACCATACTTTACAACAAACTATTCACTTTAAAGAGTCAAAATTTGGACCCGCATTATTTAGCCAGCAGTACATACAGGGCACTATGAGTGAAAATTTAGTTCCTAGTTTCTTGCCTATTATTTAGTATATATCTGATTTGAAATCTATTTTCTGCATACCCTTATGTGCATATTCATTGTCACATATGCTTCTTGCCATTATGGGGCAGATCCCATAGATTTTCTGAGTCATTAGTACATAGAGCCAGTCATAAAAAAAAAGCTTATTTGCCTGAGCCGTTACAGTTTTTTCTCACAGTTCTGCCTGTGGCGCCTGTCGCTAGCAGTCAAATAAGGACAATTTTACCATTCTCTCCTGCTGCTCTAATTTTTTTTTTCAGTGCCAGTACATGTATTTGTTATTCTTTATAAGTCCCTTTGAAGTTGGGAATCCAAGGGGAATCTAAAACGGACCAGATGTTTCTGCTGCTGGAGACACAGAAGACAGCAAGGATTAAGTTTAACTGAAACTTAGTTCTCTGCAAAACCCCATTACAGTGAGAATTCTTCCTCAGTTAGTTTTATTTATTATTTATATTTGCACTTGCCATCCTGGGTAGGTGATACCTCAAGTCATCTGGCCCAGGAGAAAAATGGATGATTTATCCAAGTAAATAGTGTAGCAGCAGCTGCCTGCATTGATTTCCCTTATGGGGTTTCAGTTCCATTACACTGCATATTTCCCACCCACACTCTTTATACAGTGTTTCATGATGAGGAAAAACATTCCCATCTCTGTAACTTCAGAGAACAGATATGTGGAACCATCCAGGGAGAGGGCAGTGCAACTCCTGTGTATGTGGGGAGGGGGTGACATATTTAAGAAGGTACTGACCAGAAAATAGCATGAGATTTTTAACTCCTTCTCCTGCCATGGCTGAAAGATGAGAGAAAGGAATAAAAGCTGACATGGGAGACTGGGTATGAGAAAAAAAGGGTTGTGGCTAACCTCCTCAAAGTGAGGGCAGCAGTCATGTTTCAGGTGGGAAAGGACAGGAAGAAATGTTTTTGTTTACTCTTGAGTTCAAGTGAGATGCTTTTGAGGCTGCAAGACAAGAATGAATTAGAAAAAAAGACAAGAAATATGTGTAGTCCTCTGCAGTATCTATCTCCAAATTAATCCTGCTTCTGCAATCATGAGAAATAACCCACAAGAGAAAGGAGTGCATATTCAGGCCTCACAGAAGTCCAAATGGGAAGGTAGAAACAAAACAAGACTTTGGTCTCTCTTTACCTTGGGCATAGCTTAAGATAAAGTTTGGATCTACTTTCAGATTTTAAACATCTCAGATTTCTGGCGTACAGGTTACCAAGTTATCTCATCTGAGTTTTTGGGACTGCCTGTCCCTGTTCCTGTCTGTCACACCCACCCATAGCTGTTGAGCATGATGATACCATTCACTGATATCGGAAAGAACTGAAATTATTTGTTTTCTACAGAATGGATCTATTCTGTATGGAGGAGAGGAAATAACTCAGTGTAGTGCCCCTGCTGAAGGAAAACCAAGCAGAACTTACCAGCTAAACATGTCTGGCAGAGGACAGTTGGCTGGTCAGCAGAGAAGAGCCACAGCACAGGCTGTCTTCTGCTCACCCATAACATTGTCTTTGTTCTGGGAAAGAAGACCAAAGACAATTGTACTCCTCTTGTCTGCTGCTCACAGGTTTGGATTGCAAATCTGTAGGAAGACAGACTTTATCTGTTTCATATCTGAGCTGGTTTGGTTTTTTTGAAGTCCAGCTTTCTTTTGTGTTGCTAAGTCTAGGTAGATCTCTGGCAGATAGTGTTCTCCCTTTCTCCTCTGCTGTAGGATTCCAGCAGCTCTTCCTGATTTTTCTCTGTATGGATTCCCTTGATTGTTTCACATGAAATCCCTCTGTTTCTCAAGTCTTTATGTCACAGCCACCGTAATTGAGAAATAGCATCAGATTCTGCCTAAGTTACTCTTCTAATTGGCAAGATGAATTGCTAATACCTTCGCTGAGGCGCTATCCTCTATCATTAGCTGTTGGAGTTGCTGCCTACTATTGCAAGGCTCTGCATACCACCCTAATTTGTTTTTAAACAGGAAAATGAAAAGCCTGGTAACTGTATTGAGCCTCCCAATAAACACCAGGTAAAATGCATGCGCTGTAACAAGCTCTCTTCAGAACAGCAAAAGAGAGTGGAGGAAATTATTTGCTAGTATCTATACTTACTTAAAGCTGCTTTTCTGATTTCAAAATATGAAAAGAAATGAGGTCCTGGAAACACTGGGTGATTTGGGATGTTCTGTAAGGTTTTGAGGAAAGATTAAAAAAAAAAGTAATCACACATTTTTCATTTTATATTTTTAGGACCTGAATTTCCCAGCTTTGTATTAAAGCTAAACAGGTTAAAATCAGAGAATTTTGGACTTATTACTTTATTTTTTTGTCAAGGCATCAAGGCAGATGATATGAAAAGCATTTATATTGGTCTCTCTGCTGACAGAGCTTAACCTAATCATCCAGGACTTGGAACTGGGTGCTTCGATAAAAGCATTCTGAGAGATTTTTCCATTCAAAACACCAGGAGAAGTTTTTTAATTGACAACATCAAAAATTAGTATCCTGCCAGGACTACATTTCTTTGAACCTTATTACTCAGAACAAAACATTAATATGTTCTCATTCTGAGCATGAGAGTTTTCAATAATTTTTTCCTTAATTAAACTAAAGATGAAGTCAAATGGTTTACCACAGAATTTTGAGAGTGAAATGAGGAAAAGCCCATGTGGGATGCACTGACTCTGGCTGATCTGTAGGGTCCCACCAAAGCTACTCTCTCACTCCCCTCCTCCCCTGGACAGGGGAGAGAAAATATTACTCTTGGGTCACAATAAGGACAGGGAGAAATCACTCAAAAATTACCACCATGGGCAAAACAAACTCAGCTTGGGGAAAATGAATATAATTTAGTACAAGTCAAATCAAAGTACAATAATGAGAGATAAAACCCAATCTTAAAAACATCTTCTCCCCACCCCTCCTTTTTTCTTGAGTTTCTCTTCACTCTTGATTTTCTCTAACCACTCCCTGCAGTGACACAGGGGGATGGGGAATGCAGGCTGAGGTCAGATCATCAAAGTTGTCTCTGCCAATCCTTCCTGCTTAGGGGGAGGAATCCTCACACTCTTTCCCTACTCCAGCATGGGCACCTCCACATGGGAGACAGCCCTCCATGAACTTCTCCAACATGAGTCCTTCCCACAGGCTACAGTTCTTTACAAACTGTTCCAGCATGGGTCCCTTCCACAGGGTGCAGTCCCTTCAGAAACTGTCTGCTCCAGTATGGATCTCCCACGGGGTCATGAGTCCTGCCAGCAAACCTGCTTCAGAATAGGCTTCTCTGTCCCTGGAGTCACAGGTTACACCAAGAGTCTGCTCCAGCATGGGCTTCTCAAGGGGATGTAGTCTTCTTCAGGAACCCACTTGCACTGCTGTGTTGTCTTTCATGGGCTGCAGGTGGATGTTTGCTCCACCATGGACCTCGATGGGCTGTAGGGGCACATTCTGATTCACCACGGTCTGCACCAGGGGCTGCAGGGGAATCGCTGCTCCAATGCTTGGAGCACCTCATTCTCCTCCTTCTCCACTGACCTTGATGCCTGCAAAGTTGTCTCTCACGTATTTTAACTCCTTTCTACTGCTGCTGTTCCACAGTTTTTTAGCCCCCTTTTCAAGCACATTGTCCCAGAGGATCTGTCAAGTCACTGGTGGGCTCAGCCTTGGCCATTGATGAGTTCGTCTGGCCCTGAATCTCTTGGATGTAGGGAAAGCTTCTGGCAGATTCTCAAAGCCATCCCTATAGCCCCCTTGCTACCAAAGCCTTCCCATGCAAATCCAAGATCTGTAACAGTTATTTCTTTCCTACTTTAAGCACTTGATTCTCTTCTGGTGATTGCTCTGTTCTCATGTTTTTGATGGATAATATGCTAGATATTTTGAAATTTACAGACTTACCTCTGTCTTTGAAGTGAAGAAATCTCAGCTTGCTAAATTAAACTGTGATTCTGAGTTCCCCTTAATCGTGACCACCTTGACATACAGAAAAGACAGTATTCCCCTTTGTTCAATTTTAGTCTGAACTTCATCCTGTAACCCAGCTGTGGTGGGGAAAACTGAAAGACTGAAGCCAACAGATAAGAAGTTTGAGAATACTGAAACTCAGTACTGTGCAGCCCCAACCTGCAGTTTTTTATTTTTGTATGTGTGTGTTCTTGAGACATTGCATTTGAAATTTATACAGGAAGCTAAGCTTAGCTGGAAGAGTGTAACTTGTAAACATTTTCCCGTGTATGTTTTGACAGAATGGTATGGAGGGCAGGGCTGTGGATTTAAAAAATATTTTTATACTTTCATAACACAATCCATAGTCCATTTTAGATTAAATAGTTCTGATTAAACAAAGATACTCAGATGTGCCATGGAAGTTAGCAAATAGTGAAACAGGTTCCTCAGTATTGTGGCACCAACACTCCAACCCGACCAAGGGGGAGGTTACACCCTACTTTGTTAGGTCTGTTTGTGATGTTTTTCCAGCTGCCCTAAAGTGTCTTGAAAGATAATTTAGTGTCATTTACAGTTGTCTTCTTCCATATAGGAGCACTGCAGGCAAGAGTGTGCAGTGAAAAGGGCCAATTCTGCCAACAGCAGATGCCAAAGACATAGCTTACCTATTGTCAGTAACATACTGACTTATACAGTCCAACAGGAATCTCCCTTTTATCTGACAGTTTTCAATAGTAGAGTATATAGGCAATGAGTCCAAACCAACAGGGAGCCAGAGGGTAGATTGCACATCTGACTGTGAGAGTCATCATCGGGCCAAGTACTCCATCAGGCCAGTTGGAAAAGTGTCTTGTTAGTGAGAGGTAGAGCTGGATTTATGTTATGCCCAGCCTACTCAATTAGAGAGGGAGGATTAGATAGCCCATAATATAGCTGTGATACTCTTGAGCACCGATGGGTTGCAAGTCCTTCTGCTGTGCTCAGAGTAGCACATGTGTGAATAGGGTAAGGACTTGGATGTAGCCCCAAACTGTCTGAGTTATTCCAAAAACGTAGCATAGACCTCTGTGGAGCACACTCTCCTCCAATTTGCATTCGTGTTCTGCTGGTCTTGGAAAACATTATGCCTCCTGTTCTCAGTGTTCCTCTTTCCCTTGTGGTTTAACAGCTGCCTTGCAGTTGTGGTCCTTAGATCTACCTTTCTTAGATCTCCAGTTTGCCCCATGGCCCCTTTCATCTTCCTTTCCCAGGGCCCTGGACAGATTCTGAGCTCCCTGCTAGCTTGCTATTGCTTTGTATCTGCCCTCAGACTGCAGGTGCTGGTGTTCTGACAGTCTACCCAAATCCTTCATTGCTCGGAGAAAATAATAACTCTCATTCAGCTGCTTTCTTAGCATTTATTGTGACATCCAAAAACAAATGCAAACTCATTTCTAGAATCATTATTCTCTTTGAAGAACAACGGATTGTCAGGGGAGACATTTTTTGTGTGGATTCACTTAGAAGTTCTGTCCCCCAGTGTGGTTCTCCAGCTGCCCCTGTCATATCCTGCGTTGTTGTTTATCCAACTTTTAATAATTTCCTTTTCATGCTAGAAAGGGCCACATAATTTTCTCTCTGTATGTGCATGTATTTGTATCTACTTCATGTTTTTTCATTTCTTTCAATTCATAACATATAAAACATATAGGAAAAGGCATTCATTGCACTAAATGCATTTATTATTTATGTATGGTTTCTATTTCTTGGCCTAAATTTCATGGACTGCCTAAAGATTTTGTGCACCTCCATTTTGTCATTAAGGTATTTCTTAATTGCTTCACATCATGACTAATATTTGGAAGAGACACAATGATTTATGAATAGGGTACACCTGCTTCTGTGTAGAAACAAATGGAGGGAACCCTTATTGAGGTTACTACAAGAGGCAGAGACTATGAACATTGCTCTGTGTAATGAAAAGAAAGAATATAATTTCATATATTTCCGACCACATTGCTTCCCACACTGAGCATCAGCTATTTATTTATGTTTTCTGGATCAACAAAGCTACTTTGAGATACCAGTGTAACACTTGAGTGGCTTTGGTTAAATTATTTTAGTTTCAACTCATCTCTGTTTCTGATGGGAGATCAGGCCTGGTCTGGAACCACCTAGAGGTGGTAGCTCAATTTGCTCTGTTAACATAAGCTTTCACCTATAAATGTTGAGATCAGTACAAGGCTTGCCTTTACAGGAGCATGCACAGATATGAGGATGGAAAAGTTCTCAGAGAAACTGTCATTCAGATTCTCTGGGTAGAGTAGGAATGTTTTATTCCGCTTCCAATAGCAATGGCACTTTACCTTGCAGCAAAAGGAACAGAAGGAAGCAGCAGACAGAATGTCCCTCCAGTCATTACTTTGGTTTGGACAGTTTAAGCATTGGATAGCATTAAAAATAAATAAAAAATATTACTTGCAAGTAATCAGGTACAACATCACTGGTTGTGGCAGGGGACCAGGAATAAAAAAAGGGGAAAATCAGTAGAAAACATTAGAAAGTACCACCCTTGTCCTGCTGGAGTGAGCAGGACTTTTTTGGCATCTTTTTTTTTAAATCCTGTGTTCTCTAAAAATATCCCCAAACCACGTAACATGTATTTAAGAGGAAAACTGAACACTGTACCAACCTTGAAACCCCTCAGCCCTGGGCTGTCCCATTCTTTGGCACCACTTTCTCGTAGGACCTGGAGAAGCAGCATGTTCTGCCTCCCAGGGACTGTGGGATGGAGGCACTGGACATCAACAGCAGTTCAGGCACAATGGTAGCAATGGCCTTCCAATGAGGTTAGATAGATACCAAGATTGGGTTGATCTGAAGGTGGAAATTGTGAATCTAAGGTGAAGATGGTTCCTCATACTGGGATCTGTTGTGTGAGCGCCAGATCTCTGCCTAGCTGTGAGTTACTGCACAGCTTTACTTTCTGTGTTTTACTTAAAATTTAACCCAAATTGTTTGTAGTGTAATAGTGATTTTTCTTTCTTGCATTAACACAAGTGTAGACTATGTATTGGATTTATAAAATAATGATTTTACAGGCATGAAGCACATCCATCTGTGTTACATAAACATAGATATATTTTAGTTTATTTTTCCTTTCCTTCCCATGTTTATGCTGCACAAAGAACTTATTAAACGAGATACAATTATGGTGTTGTTGGCTTTAATCTGCAGAAGATTCTAAAACCTTTTCTCACATTATAACATTTAATTGCTGCTTTGATGGCGAAGAGGAATTCTGTGGCTGTGAGCAGAGGAATATGAAAGGTATAGTGGCTTTCCTGTGAGAGGAATATGAGAATATTCACTGACAGAGGAACTATGAGGAACAATTATCCCAAGCTGTGTCTCTGACAATGCTGTCAGATTTTCCACTTCCATGAGCACAGGTGGGCATGTGGTGCCAGGGTGAGAAATTCCGCAGTGGCTGGAGGCAGAATGCATTGGGTGCTGGCCTGGCTGGCAGTGTTGGAAGTCAGGAGTTGTAGCTGGAAAGAAAAGAAGTATGACTTTCTACAGCTTTGAGACAGTAAGGGAAAAAGAAGCCCCAAACAGCCAGTTTGGAATGTAAGGAAAGAGTCTTTGAAAGATGCCCCTTTCCAGACTTCTGTGTCTCAGAGGCTGAGTTTGATCTTGAGATTCAGGTTCTTAAAATACCTGTACTGTGTACTGTCTTCTAAGGCATCTGCCCCTCTACCTCCAACTAAAGATTTGTTCTTGTGCAAATTTGCAGCTTACTTTTATTTTTCTGTATCACTGGTACTTCCTTCACCTAGGATTTTTGTGTTTTGGGTTTGTTGTGGTGTTTGGGGTTTTTTAGGGGGAAGGATGGTGTGTTTTGGGGTTTTTTTGTTGTTTTGTTGGGTTTTTTTGTGTGTGTTTTGTTTTTTTGTTGTTGTTGTTGTTGTTGAGTTTTTTTTTGTTTATTTGTTTTGTTTTGGGGGTTTTCGTTTGCTTGTTTTTTTATGGTTGGTTGGTTGGTTGGTTTTTTGTAATGTAAGTATTTGCCCAATATTACGTAACTGAATGTGGAAGATCTGAAGGATAAAGAAGTGGTGCAGGTCTTACCCTCTTACCCTGCTGGGCACTGAAGTCTGAGGTCTGTTTGGATGCAGTTTCAACCCCACCTGGTTTTGTTGGGATCAGTCAAGGATATTGTTTCTCTCACTTATACCAGACTTCAAGATGATCAAATTGGTTGCATCTAGAGAGGCAAGGAATTGAAGAAGTTCTGAACAAGTAAGAGAGGAGACAACAAATTCCTCATTTTCTACTGCTCCTAGTGCTCCAAGTGCTCTAAGGGATTGTTTCTCTGGTACATATCCTGTTTTATATGTTGCTCGAAATTGAAAACTGGATCACCATATGTTACACTTTCTGTTTTGAGCATTACATGCTGTTCTTCATAACTTCTAGGATTTCTGGTTAAGAATGGTTACCAAATACTTGAGTTTGATAATCTTTGGGACTCGTATCTAAAAGATTACCTTCTTAAATTATCATATAGATTGCTTGCTATGTCAGATTGCCTTGACTTTTAGCTACTGCTTTATCTTAGTGTTTAGAAGGAATGGTCTCTTTTCTCATTCTTTGTATGAGTTGTTTCATAGAGCTGTTCCCTGGCCTACCTTTTTAATGTTTTCTAATTTCTCTGTTGAAAACTTGGAAATGGTGGATAATTCCCTAATCAGGCAAACATCTGAAATAATGGATCCCAAAATGTAGGCTGTTAATTATTTTTCAGTGCAACAGCAATGTAATGTGTGACAATGGAGTTTTTTGGTAACAAGTTAAATAATTTTGGACATACTGAAGACTAGAATGATTAGCACTTAAATAACACCATGCTTCTGAGGATAGAAAAGCAATTCATAGCATTTAATGAAGGAGGCCTTCCTTCCATGCCCAAAGGATGTACTCCACTGTCTCTATCTCTACGTGCAGGGAAGAGAGGAAACTGGTTCAGAGAGCAGTGAGGGACAAGGCAAAGTTATAATTAGTGGTTGTACTGTAATGATAGTCAAACATAGACCAAAAGACTCCGTTTTAGTCCTTTGCATGAACCCTGGAGGGACTCATTCCCAGCAGGGCATTTCTGCAGCAGCTACTGCCTTACTGGGCTTGACACAACCTGAAAGAATGGTGGCTGGGGAAAAAAGCCGTTCTGCAGGTTCATGCCATGGCTAAAGAGGGAAGGGAGAATATAAACACTTTGTAAAAACATGAGTGGATTGCTGGTTATGGACACGAAGGTTGGAGGACTGCAAGAAGAAGGAAGAAAGTAAATGAGCTGGTGTGTATCTGAGGGGGAGAATTAGTGCATGTGTGAGCCCAAGAATGGGCAAAGGAGAGAGAGGTGTGGAATACAATCATATTTGCTTTCAGCGACTCAAACACAAAAACTCATTTGGGTTCCTGTGTAATCAGCACTGAAAACCCAAGTATTTTGCTGCTAGTTCTCAGCTCTGAAAAACCAAGTTTTCTACCTGTGTTTTGCAACACCTTTGAACTGGACGTGTAATCAATATCACCATGTTGTGGCCTTCCAGGATTATTTCAGGGTAATTGCTGACTTGAATTTTTTAGCCTTTATGTGGAAAGGGTTGAGGCCATTGTCTCATGGTTGCTCAGGTTAATTGTTTTAGCAGTTTAATAGTATCATATTTTGAATATCTTCTCTGTGTGCTCAGCCTGTCCACGAGAGAAGGATATCAGAACCCAGAGTCATTCTTAAATTCCTTTATAAATAGCTACAGCTGATTTGCTGTGACATTTTTCCTTGGTAATTACAGTAAATATGAACTTTAAGTTGTATCAAGTCTTAATGTGTTGGGTTTTTCTTTTTCCTTTGGCTTCAGCAGTACTTTCAAATCTATGAATTTAGGATTTGTTTCTAAATTTTAAGGAGAAACCTCCCTAATTATAGAAATACAGGACTAAATTTGCTTTCTGGGCATTAACATAGTCTTAAAGCAAGGAAAATGGGCATGAAGGGTGATTGCTGTGCTTGACTCTTATTATTGATTTTGGTGTATTAGACAAGCTCCCTTTTAAATTCAGTATTCTGGTCTTACAAATAGCCAAGGAGGAAGGTAGATATCTTCAGACATATATATGGGTGTGTGACATTTAAAAATTGTCTTACTTGGAAAAATACCATCATGGTACAATTTATTCTCTGCTGAAGCATACATAGAGCTGGAAAAGGTCTGTGCTGATTAATGAGACAATATACACATTAATACCAGATTAATCAGACCTCCTACTTTTAAGACAACAACATAAAGACACAAATACAGTTCGGAAAAGTGTTATCCTGTCTGTTGTC